>NW_006296417.1:1316834-1330632 GCF_000327345.1 Myotis davidii | reverse complement strand
AGCACCCAAGAGGGCAGATCTCCAGCAAGTTCCAGAGGGCTGGCTTCCAGCCAGTTCTGTGGGTACCATAGCAACAAAGACTCTGCACCCGCTGCATCAGGAATCAGGATCTGCACATCAGCCGAGGGGGGGGGGGGTCTTCCTCGGGGGCTCCACCAGACCTACAGCTTCCTATAGCTGTGATTCCTGCGCTCTTCAGAGCTCCTCCTGGCCGGCGTTTTGTAACTCCGACCCTGATTGGACCAAGACTGCCCTGATGGAAAAATCCAACCATCTTGATGTGCCTATTTGAATACTAATTACCAAGAGCTAAAGTGATTCTGTGCAAGTCGGAAAGGCCTCTGAAATTCCAACTCCAAGGGAGCGCCGTCCCCTTGCACCTCCAGGGCTGCATGCAGCGTCTGCCTGCAGATTAGAGGAGGACTTGCCTGCAGGGGGCTGGGCTTCTGCCTTTGGCTCCCACTGATTCTACGATTCTAGGCTTAAAAGGCCCCCAGGCCAACCATCGCTTTCTACGGGGGCGATACTTCTTCACCGCTAGCAAACATCATAGGCCTATCTTCCCAGCAAAACTAATAAACCCTTAACACGCCAACCAGGCACTTGGCATCTACACGGCCAAGTTCTCCTTAAGGCAGGGCTCTCCCCTAGTGCTGTCCTCTCCGCGTGTGTCTTTGGGCCCCGTGAGAAAGTGTCACGGTGTGCCTCATCCGGGCTCCTCCCTGCAGGGCCCGTCCTCATGTCAGTGTGGAGCCAGTGGAGTTTTACTCCGGGAAAAGACAGTTTGCTGCTGCGGCAGAGGGAACCCCACGCGGCCAAGGCTCTCCTCCTCCGCCGCTCCCGTGGTTTGGAGGCAGCTTCCCAGGTACGTTTCTCAAGAGGCTGGTTTTTTAAAGTAAATGTTTACTATGCAAAAGCTAATAGCCGATTTGAAGTGAGGCAAGTCTGGTACCGACACAAAACTCATCTCAGCCTCTTTACACACACAGACGCTAACCAGACGCTAGAATCTTTTGGATTCTAGCAGTTTCAAAGGAAATAGGAAATGTGCTTCCTGCCCAGCGGCGTTACTCAATGGTTGAGGGTCGACCTGTGAACCAGGAGGTCACAGTTTGATTCACATGCCTGGGTTGCGGGCTGGATCCCCAGAAGGGGGCATGCAGGAGGCAGCTGATTGATGATTCTCTCTCATCATTGATGTTCCTAGCTCTCTCTCTCTCTCCCTTCCTCTCTGAAATCAATAAAATATATACTTTAAAAAAAATTTTAATAAAAAAATGCTTTCTTACTGACTTTAGACTTGGAGGTAATAAAGATAAGGCGGAAAATGCAGTTTAGGGAGGTAGGAGTCCCCAAAATGTAACTCCTCTGGGTGCCTCTTTGCCTGTTTGGAGACCCTGGCAAGTCTCTGCCCTGGGCAGTCAGTGACAGACTGCCAGGGCCCGGCGGAGGACCAGGAGGGAGGCAGATGGCTGTGGAAGTTTCCGCAGGCTGATAACATGGGGAGGAACTGGCAGAAAAACAGGTCTGACTGCGACCAGAACGTGGAGCAGAGCCAAGCACAGACAGATCTGAGGAGAGTGCCATTCCCAGGGTTCAGAGGAAAGGAGCCCAGGACCACTGGGCGGAAATCCACGAGAAAGTGACCTGGGACTGAGAATGAATAACCTGCTTTCAAAGCTGGAATTCTCCTCCCCACCCGCGTGTTTTTAAGGTAACTTTAGAAGTCTAAAATGTACACTAAGGCCTGGGTAACCAGGCAATGGGATTGCACAGAAATCTTAACCCAATTAGCAGCACGTCAGCACTTCCCTTCCAGGTTCTATTAAATAGTTTGCTCCCCTGCACCAAGTCATCCCATGCACGCTCTCCTCCCCTGCCTGGTGACTCACACATCTTGCTTCACAAATTACTCTGTTATTAGGCTCAGTCACAAGTGAGTAATGAATGCAAAAGCAAGGGAGTTGGGAACCTCTTTGCCAGTGACTCACAGAGGGGCCGAGGCGAGGCCCCGATTCCGACTCAAGTTTTCCCGTTTGAGTCTCAGAGATGGTTCCTGTCTGCGAGGCCTTCTCGCGCTCCGATGAAGGGAGCTGCCGGAGCTTCCCTGTCACTTAGGCCCAGGTAAAAACGGTCCGTAAGATGCTATACAAATGGCAAACCCATAGTTGATGAATAAAATGAAAAATGGGAAAAAAACACACCACCAATCCAGTGCTACGCACGGCACCTCGGGTAGCGAGCTGCCTTTCAAACAGCTGAAACCTTCGAGAAAGAACTGTGGCTCTAGAGTCAGAAAGCCCGGGGTGCAGGCCACCGGGAACTTCATAGCTAAGTGGTCTTGGGCAACTCAATCTCTCCGAATGTTATTGCTCACTTGTTGCTTATTCAAACAGCTGCTGTAGGCACGTAAGAATATCTGAATGCAATGGAGTGCTGGGTCAATGTCACGTCCTAATATTATCTGATCATCCTAACCTTGCTGGGCATGGAAAGAATCCATGTCAGGCTCGTTTAAATAATGAGGTTAGATAATGAGTTTCAAAAGATTCCTCAAGAGAGAGCAATGGACCACCCTCCGCAGCCGCCTCCCCGCAAAACCTCCACAGGGCTTGCTGCTGGGGAAGAGCTAACTGGGTGATGGCACACAGTGGGCACACACAGTGCCAGCAGCAAACCCAGGGGCATGTCCTGGACAGTCACTGCACAATGTTCTCTAGTTTCGACCTTCCCAAGATGAGATTCCCCCAAGGAAACACCAAGACCTCCCCCCACAACGTCCTGAGGCGGAATTCCCAGGACAGAACCTGTGGGAACCCAAGGCCTATTGGTTTATCAGGAATTAGGGTTTGGGCCCAACCAGGGTGGCTCAAGGGCTGAGCGTCCATTTATGCACCAGGAAGTCACGGTTCCATTTCCAGTCAGGGCACATGCCCGGATTGCTGGCTCGATCCCCAGTAGGAGGCATGCAGGAGGCAGCCGATCCATGATTCTCTATCATCATGGATGTTCTCTCTCCTTTCTCTCCCCAACTCTCTCTCTCTCAAAATAAATAAAAACATATTTGTAAAAAAAAAGGAATTAGGGTTCAGGACTCTGAATGCCCATCCTCTCCCCTTTCCGGCGACATGACCTCACAGGAGAAGTGACTTCTAAGCGTTGACTATCTTGGCAGTTAAATCGGGGGAATGATTTTTCGTTCTGGTCAGGATTAAACAATGGCATGCGTCTACATCGCTCTGTAGAATGCCCGGATATAGCCACTGCCCAGTAAGCTGTGCGTGTCAGAGCGGAGGCCACTGTTTGCACCTCTGTCAATGGTACCGGGGGGCCCTGAGTGGTGTGGACGTGACCCAGACCCCGTGTGGGTGAGGTGGCCACTTCTCAGAGGGACGAGGGCCACCTGCTCCCCTCCGTGCCAGCAAGATCTCTCCCACGACGGAACCCGTCTTGGGCAGCGTCTCCACTGGAGTCATTTTTTGGGAGTGGGACCCACACGAGGGCGTGGGGCCACTGCTTGGTCAGGAAGGAATTTGGAGCATCCATCTCCCTCACAGCTGGAGGGGGAGGACTCGGGGTTACTAAGGCGCACTGATGAAGCAAGCCCCGCATTTGAATGTTTTTAAATGCCCGCTTATGTAACGTGTAAAGGCGGGGTTTCCTGTGGTGCCGCCTGCCGCCCCCACAGAGTAAAGGCCCCTTGGAAAAGAGGGAGATGACAAACATGCCACTCATCCTCAGCGAGGGTGGGGTGAGTGGGTCTGAGAGCCCACAGGACAGGGCAGGGAGGTGGCACAGGAGGGCAGGGAAACCGTCTCCATTCCACCTTCTCAGTGGCTTTCCTCTTTGGCTCTGAAAACATAAACAAAGCCTGAAAAATGGCCAGACTTCCCTCTGCCAGGACAGCCAGCGCGGGCAGGGCAATGGCACCTGCTGCGGTTGTCGCCGCTCTCCCTCAGCCAGGCCAGCTGCTCCTCTCACCACGGACACCAGTCCTTACTATTTCTTTGAAATATATTTTTATTGATTTCAGAGACGAAGGAAGAGGGAGAAAAAGAGAGAAACATCAGTGATGAGAGAGAATCACTGATTGGCTGTCCCCTACACATCCTACACTGGGGATCGAGGCCACAACCCAGGCCTGTGCCCTTGAATAGGAATTGAACTGTGACCTCCTGGTTCATAGGCTGACGCTCAGCCACTGAGCCACGCCGGCCGGGCAGCCCTTACTAGAGGAAATAACCCAACTCTCAACACTGAGAAGAACTAGTCATTCCTGTCCAGTCTCTCTCTAACGCAAGGAGCCCCTTAGAGGGGAAAACAAAAAAGTACAAGGCTAGATTTTTACCAGCTATAGGGAGAGAGAGATACAGAAAGAGATACAGAGACAGAGATACAGGGTGTCTACAAAGTCTGGAACACAGAGAAAATGTTTCACTTATTCAGGATACTTTTTTTGGATTGACGATGAAATCTATAGCTTCAAATGTAGAGGTATTTCGTGTGCAAGTGTTTGGAAGAAAAAAATCTAGAGTCTACTGCATGAATAGTCACATAAAAATAAAAAATTCCCCAGGTTTCCAGGCTTTCACACATCCATTCTTCCCAAAGGGGTGCCCTTACATGTCCGTCTGATGTGCATTTACAGGGCCCTCCTTTGGGTCTCTCTGGTTTCTGCTCCCAGTGCAGAGGAGCTGCTGGGAACGTGGGGAAACACTGCTCACACACAATGCAGTCAGGTGGCACCTGGCACTGTCAGCTCCCTTCTCCCTGGGGAGGGGCGCACAGGGGCCAAGCTGCCTTTCCGCGCCCTCCGCTATTGGCCGATTTGGGGTCTATAACATGCCTAAGTCGTCTTTCTGAAATGCCGTCTTCTTTATACCAAGACTTATTGGATATTTCCTCAAAATTTTTTCTGGCAGAAAATGCAGCTGGCAGAAGTGCTGCTGCGGATTATATGGATGCCGAGCCTGGGCTGTGTGAATGAATCCAAACCGTGTATGAGCCTGCGGGGGAGAGTGGGGGGGAGGGGGCTGGCGTCCCCACTGGGAAGGGGACCAGCTCCACGTGCTGGGTGAGGGGGTTCATGTTCCTCTGTCATTCAGGTGAGTGAAATTTAAATAGAAATGTCTTCAGGTTGATCTAAAAGAATGGAATGAGCTGAAAGAAAGTGAGCAAAAGGACCATATGATCTTCAACTCCAAATATCCCAGGTATAAGAAGTGTCTGAAACAGACATTAGAGAAACACCACTCTAAACCTGTGTGATTCTCTGAACAGGTGCCAGGAGACCCCTCTGAGCCTCAGCGAGTCCTCTGTTCAGGGGGACGGGGAGCCTGAACACTTCTCTTCCCCGCAGATGACGATGTTCTCAGTCCATTTCCTCCTGCTGGAGTCTGAGGTGGGGATGTTACTCACCTCCCACCTTACGAAATCTAAGCAGCATCTACCTTGCCATGCGGTGAGGTGGTGTCTGCAGGTGTGGTGGTGGAAGAGGGTCACATTTACATGTTCCACACAGTTCTGGAACGGCTCAGCCTCTGTCACCCATCAGTTATGACACCACTGAGTACCACCTGTGTGTGCCAAGGGCACTAACCTTGCCCAGGACTCCCCACCCTTCCCACCTGGCCTCGGTTCAGAAACCTTACTGTGGCCCTCCTCTGACCAATCCTCTCCCGGGGGCGGGGGAGTCTACAGGTCCAAGGGGTCATGCCCCCTTCCTAGACTTGCTCGGGATACCCAGGCCCCCAGATTTCCCTGCCCAAACAGCTCTGAGCCCACGTGCAAGGCCAGCATAGATGCCGCCCACGCCTGCCCTCCTCAAAGTGACAGTACAGCGTACTCGTAGGTCTAGGGATGGCCAAAGGAGACAGCTGGAGAGGGCAAGAGAGGACCCACGCTTGGACGCGTACACAGGTGTCTACACAGAGGGGCACTGGGTTCTCGCTGAGCAAGACAGGGTGGGGGCTGTGAGGAGGGCCAGGTGCCTCCGGATGTACTCTGGCCCTGGGCCCCGATAATGTGAGGGGTAGACCTGTCCACAGGGCCTCAGAATAGATCTGCACCCCTAGAAGGCCCAGGAATTCTGGGAGCCAGGGAGCTGCTCAGGCTGCGCAGCCACGAAAGGGGCTGGTAGCATGACCAAGACAGAAATCCTCACGGCCGCCTGACTGCACGGCTGAACCCTCCTCCACTCTGGCTTCCCGAAGCTTCGGGCCCTCCTTTCTCTCCACTGTTCACTCTCACCTGACCAGAAAGCCCACGGGGAACTACGCTGGCAAAGCTTTGGGTAAGAAGGCGCAAGAATGTATAGGCTTGGTCATGAGCCCTTTCTGAGCTCGCTACTGACCCAGTGGGAATTGGTTAGGCTGGAAGAGGGCGGACATGGGGCAGGCCCGCCGACCGTGTAAGCAAGAACCGTTGGTGCAGGAGAAAGTTCAAGACGTGGGATTCAGATGACAGGCGGCACTGACACACAGTTTTGCTGCTAAAAACTGAGAATAACTACACTACTTTTCCGCAGAATACAAAATGGATGATTAAAATGGTAACAACTATAAAATAGATCCCAATTTACAGTTTCTTCCACGAGCGTGAACTCATTGAACCCTCACAAAGATAGGATCTATGGATACGCTCGATTTACAAGTAAAGAATAAAATAGAGAGGGATCGAGTGACTTGCTCCGACTGACAGAGCCACGTGCAAACAGAGGCATTGAGGGCAAATGGCTCCTTCTCTTGCCATGACTCAATTCTGCGTCATCAAATCAACACTGGTGAGGTGCTCTGCGAGTAACTCTCCACCATGCACACCATCGATCGTGCGTGAGTGTCATCTGTGACGCTTTTGGAGAAAGGCGATTTTGGAAGTTCTCCCACGGGGAGAGACTGGAAGCTGGAGAATTACAGGACAGGGCCAGCCCTCCTTCCAAACTGGGCAGCAGGCTTTGGGGATGGGAAGGAGCAAGGTAGGGGTGAGCCCCGAGCATGGAGGGTGAACGCCACCTAAGAGCGAGGCTTGTCACCGCCTGGGGAAGTCTTTCATGCAACAGCTCCCTTTTCTAAAGAAAAAGCTAGGAAGCTACCGTATTTCACAGAGAATACTATGGTACTTGCCAAACACAACAGCTCCCCAGAATATGAAAAACAATACCATGTGATAAACTTTTGAGTTACAGCTGTTATTTTTCCACGATTTCAATTAAGAAAACACAGTAGAGGTAAAATAAAACGTACATGATAATTACCTTGAGTGTATATGATAGCTCACGTCCAACGAACTCAGGTACAGTATAAATATACGTCTGTGTGTGTGTGTATATATCAAAGTGTCACAGCATCCCTGCAGAAGCAGAAAAGGGCAAGTAATTAGTAGACTATACAATTATATCCATAGGTTTCCTTCTAACTATAAAACTTTAGGTCACCGTTACAAACCAGTAGTTGAACTTGGTGCCAATCGAACTGGGCTGACCCATCAGTTTTGTTGGACCTTCATAGTATCTAAAACAATTTGAGCCCATGTTTAAAACACAGTATCTGTGAAGCGCAATAAAGCGAAGGGTGCCTCTACTGACGGGAGCTACAGGCCATCACTGACCGGCCTGGACCACTGCCCACTCAGTCACCTGGCTGGCTTTCTCGGGCACTTAACTCTGGGATTCCTTGACTTATCGTGTGAATTATGTCTTCCAAGTAACCTGAGTAAAAGTAATCATGGCCGAGCACAGCCTGGTGTGATTACAGTTATATTAAAGCAGATGGTTTTCCAAAGGGCCAGCTGCGACCCGTCAGTGCTGTGGCTGTCAACCCTGGCCCTACATGGGGATTCCTGGGCGGGGTTTTAAGCCACACTCTCCCCGCATCCAGACCAAGTAAATCAGGGTCTCTGAGGGTGCCGGCCTGGCATCGGCACTGTTGTTATTGCTGCTAAACAAACCCACTTACTGAGGTACAGCATACAAATAGCAGAGTAACACATCGTTAAGGTGAACGCACCTATGTTATAACCAGCAGCCAGACCGAGAAAAGGGACCCCAGACCCTGCCTTTGGACCCCTCCCAGTCACTACCCGACCTTCCCCAACTGTCAAACCCTTACTTCTAGCTCCATGCACTAACGCTGTGGCTCTTAAACTTACGGAATCATACCACATGCATCCCTTTGCGCCTGGATTCTTGCTCTCAGCACTTGTGACTGAGGTGCATCCAGGCTGGTGCATGTACCGTAGATGACTCCTTTTCTTTGGTACTTAGTATTCCACCGCATGACTATATCACAACCTATTTTTCCATCCTACTGGGGCGTTTTGAGTTTGGGCCTATAACAAACAATGCTGCTGTCTATGAACATTCTTGAACATGTCTTTTGGTAGACATATGTATGCGTTTCTGTAGGGCATGTACCTAGGAGTGGAAATGCTAGGCCATAAGTATATGTATACTCAGGTTTAACAGACATTGTTGGACTGCTTTCCAAAGCTGTTGCCCCAATTTATGCTCCTACAACAGTTCACGAGAGAGAACGAGAAAGGAGAGAGAGAGAGAGAGAGAGAGAGAGAGAGAGAGAGAAGCACAGAGAAAGACTGAATGCACTGTTTCATGCATGCATTCATTCATTGGTTGATTTCCTATGTGCCCTGACTGGGGACCGAACCTGCCACCTTGGCATATCGGGACGATGCTGTAACCACAGCGCTACCAGGCCAGGGCCTGGCTTTAGTAATTTTTTTTAAAGTTCTCTATTGAATCTTCTTTTCAGCCAGTCTTGAGAACCACTATCAATGGGTCAGAAAAGTCATCCATAGGCCATGACCAGAGATTGTCTACAGTGGAACGAAATAGAAGAGAAAACATCACTATGTATCACGCATTGTTTAGTGAAACTATTTTCTCTGTGAGAGAGAGAGAGAAAAAGAGAGAGAGAGAGAGAGAGAGAGAGAGCGAGTTTGAAGGGGTCTAAAAAGTATTTTCTTGCCATCAATGATAATCAAAAAAATTTTTAAATCCACTGTAATAGTGTAATCAGTGAAACAATTACTTAGGAAAACTCAACGTGCATATGACTTTACAGTCATCATCCAGAAATGCTCTGAGCGAAGCTTTACTCTCCCCCGGCTGGCTGGGGACCAGAATTCCCAGGGAGCAGATCTCGCTGGAAACAAGTCAGGGAAAGCCGCTTACGGCTAATGCGCCAGAAGGAGCTCATTAGGGGACCCTGCCCTCTGACCCACAGTGGAATATGATAATGAGCCCACGATGTGAACACTGTAAGAGAAAACGGTCATCTGCACAACCTGGGATTTGTTCGGCATCAGCAAATTCTAAGTTTGTAAAGTTTTAATCAGATGCTCAACAAGAAAACACTTTTGAGGGCAAGAAATTGAAGCCAATTTAGTATAAAATGATATCAAGTCATCCTCATTACTGAAGAATATGCTCTCAGAATTTTTGCTTGCATTTTGACATGATTACTTTATTGTTCAGCCCGAGTGAGGGCCAATCTAATCAACAAGTACTTATTGACGACCCACTAAAATACATATGTCTGGCAAAGGAGTCAAAATAAAAGAAATAGACCTTGTTTTTGCATATAGTATCTCTAGAGGATAAATGGATTAAGGCATATGACTTTTTCTCCCTAAGTACTTCATTTTAGAACATGGCGATAGTAAATGAAGATGATTTTAAGCCCTTTAATGTAATATTTTATCTCTTCGAATAACCCAAACATAGGCTCCAGTTGTGAACTTTATAATTTTCCCTTTACTGAGAAATGTGCTTGGTGATCATTTCACAATGTATACAAATACCTAATCATCTGTAACATCTGAACGAATATCATGTTATGTCAATTACATCTCGATTAAAAGAAAAAGCTGGAGGACTCCTTCCATGTCTCCCGTTGCCAGGCTGGTGACTCCACGCCACGTGTGTCAGAAGGCGCCGCTGCAGGACGGAAGCAGGCAGCACAGGCTATGACGGGAGAAGAAATAACCCTCCGGTGGACACACACAGAAATAGGTGTCTTTTGGTTTTGTTTTATATTTTGCACATGAATGTGTGTGTATGTGAGTCTGTCTGTAGTGTGTGTGTGTGTGCGTGTGTGCGCGTGTGTATTGTGCGAGCACGCATGCGCGCACCAATCCTAAGCAGAGGTGTTTGGAAACTGTGGTGAAATATCTTAGTTTCCTGGCATTTCCTGAAGATATAATTCAGGAAATAATAAAAAGGAAACTTTCCATTGAATTGGAACTTCTGTAAACCAAGCATCAGCTATGTGTTAAGCCTCCGGTCTGTTCAGTTTACTCTCCTTAAGAACATAGCACAGCCTGGCTGGCTGGTGTGGCTCAGTGGTTGAGGGTCGACCTATGAACCAGGAGGTCACCATTTGATTCCTGGTCAGGGCACATACCCAGGTTGCTGGCTCGGTCCCCAGTAGGGTGTGTGCAGGAGGCAGCTGATCAATGATTCTCATCACTGATGTTTCTAACTCTCTCTCCCTCTCCCTTCCTCTCTAAAATCAATAAATATATATATTTTAAAAGAACATAGCACAGACCCCCTTCCACAGGCTCTCCGGTATCCAGGTGGGCAGAAATGAAGAAAGAATGCTAATGCAAATGAATCAAAAACTTTTAACTTTGTACTGGAGCAGCATATAGACACTTACAGTCTGAGAAACTTTTAAGTCTCATACTTGGGAAAGATGAAATGTGTCTCAAAGTCAAGTTCTTTTCTCAGTAAAGCTATCTTCTGTTTATTAGTGAGCTTTCTCAGACTTTAAGGTCAAATAAGAATGAAATTTGGAAATAAGTTAGCTGTTTTAAAAACACAGCGATTGCTGCAGTCTATATACAAGCATCTGTCCACCATCAGCAGAAAGCCCATGGGGAATTCTGGCTGCTACAGTGTCGAACAAGGTCAAATTCTTAATCTCTCGCTCACCTGCCATTGGAAGTTTTATACCTAAGCCCTAATTTATTTGAATTGGCATTTTAGCTTAGTTTACATTTTCATCATTTAAAATCCTTGCTACAAGACATCATCTTAGGGCAATACATATGGTATGAGCCATAAAATGCTGACACTGACGGTCGCATAGGACTTAGGGGAAAAGTCCTGCTACTTTGGGATGCCTTTCATGGTACCTATTGCTTGGTCTGTCCAGCTTGGACACAAAGGTTCCTTCCATTGTTCTGGGTCCACCAAGTACAGGAAACAACCATCTGGGCTGTGCAAGGCCTAAGGCCAGGGCCGGCGTTTCCAGGAAAGGAAGGTGCGACTGCGCTTGGTGCCGGCAGGAGCTCCCTGGCGCTCCCACCTGCCTCTCTGCCGATCCGCACTTCACCGGGAGCCAGAGGTGGGACAGGCGGCCCACACATCGTCCCTGATGCCAACCCGCCTACTTGCTAAACGTGACTCCAGGCTTTTGGCCAGAAAATAAGCCAACCACGCATGTCTCAAACCCATCTTTATGAAGGTGTGTTATCTCTAGTTCGGTCTTGGCGCTGTAGCCCTGAAGTCAGTGGGGAGCCTGAGACACCCACGGCTACTGTGTGGATGGCCTGCCGGGGGCCTAAGGTAAATAAAAGGTCGCCGCACTATATACTCTCTGTTCCTCCTCGTACGCACACCCACCGGCAATGCTTCTTTGGGGGCCCAGGAAAACTCAGGCGGGGTGTGTGCGTGTGTGTGTGTGTGTGCGTGTGCATGTGTGCGTGCGTGCTGACCTCTAACTCTGCAATACTTCACACAGGACACAGGCTTATGAAGCATCTGATGTTCTTGCTTTCCTGCCTAAGGTTACTCTGCTTTAGGGACCCTCAGCACAGGAGGGTCACGACCCCGGTCCAAAGTTGATCGGCTCCAGCATGAAGGACCCCCATAATGGCAATGGGATTGTCTAAGAAAGTCAGTCCCACTGCGACATAAGGAAGCGCCAACGAATGACCAGAGACGTGAATACAGATGGGAAGTCCACCACTTGTCAGTCACGCGGGAGGTGCTTTGCTTTGATGACTGCCTCCTGCACGCCCCCTACTGGGGATCGAGCCTGCAACCCGGGCATGTGCCCTGACTGGGAATACAACCAGCAACCTCTTGGTTCCTGGGTGGACACTGAGCCACGGAGCCCCATCAGCCAGGCTCGTCTTTCTGTTCTTTGTAACAAACAACCCTGTGCAGTGGACGTTCTAATCATCGCCTTATCAATAAGGAAACAGGTTTGAAGAAATTCTCTGACTTGCCCAGGTCACCGAGTTAACAAGCGGGGGGACTGAAATGTAGATCTCTCTGCCTCTCCTGCCCACATTCTGCCCGCCATACCATATCTGCCCCCAACAGTGAAGCACATCGTAGACTGACTTTTGGCCTTTTGCTCTAAGACACCACGTGAGCGTGTTATCGTGGGTTCAGGGCTGCTCACAGGCCGAGGGCCCCGTGAAGGGCTGATGGCATAGGACAGGAATGCAGAAGGCTCGTTCGCATAGATCTCTGGGTGCCGTGAGGCAGCAGAGTCCTGGCTCCCTCCCTTCCCTGCTCTGCCTGTCAACCTCACTCAGCCCACATTCCTCATCTAGAAACTGCACAATGTGAGTTTTATCTCATTGAATTAAGTGGGAAAATGCACATATGCACAACAATGTGTGTGTGTGTGTGTGTGTGTGAGAGAGAGAGACAGAGAGAGAGAGAGAGAGAGAGAGAGAGAGAGAGAGAATTATTACTAACCCAGAATTCTCTTGAAACTTATGTAAATTAATTGGGTTGCTGTTAGAAAAGGCAGAAATATTTTTAATAGGAAGAGCCTACAATTACCATGCATGAACATATGCCTCTTGCCCCTTAAAGAATGTGTCCCGCCCTGGCCGGTTTGGCTCAGTGGATAGAGCGTTGGCCTGCGGACTGAAAGGTCCCAAGTTTGATTCCGGCCGCTGATCGATGTTTCACTCTTATCGATGTTTCTAACTCTCTCTCCCTCTCCCTTCCTCTCTGTAAAATCAATAAAATATATATATTTTTAAAAAGAATGTGTCCCTTTGGGCGGGAATTCTACGGATGAAATTTTAAGTGGAAACCCCCCTTTTAAAAAAAAGAATTGTAGGGGGGTGGGAGGGGAGAGGAATGAGGAGGTGTCTGAAGCCCAGCCCTCAGTCATGGCACAGAAGAGCCCTGAACGCCATGGGTTCATGAATAAGTTCATCTCCACCACCTAGTGAGTCCCAGGATTTCTTTCCCTTGCGCTGAATAAGGCTCTTTAGGAAATAAAATGGCTTGAAAGAACATCCTTGCTAAACACGTGCTTGGGTGGGAAAAATAAAGTTTTGTTTTGCTTCTCCCCACGAGGCTGGCAGCTTGAGAGCTAATCAGCGGGTGTCTTCTAGAGCGAGCCTGAGCCCTAGCCGGTTTGGAGCAGTGGACAGAACGACACTGCGATTATGACTCTGGACAGGCAGCTTAGGAAAGCTCACCCCCGTGGGGGGAACGGGTCCTGCCTTGTCCCCAACTAAACCATCCCGGACGGTCCGGGCGGCCTGAACATGTTCTCCACAACCCAGGCTTTGCTGGCAGACCAGGCTGTGCTGCTGGGCTCGGCCTCCGGGGATCTCACTCAGGCCATTCTCCCCGTCCGTCCCTTCCGTGAATCAGCCGGTGACACAGGTCCCAAGTAGACGTCTGGAGGCCACACTGACTCTCCCCACCAAAGACGTCTGAAGTACCGCTCACCAAGCAAAGGGAGTCAAACCCCTCTTTTCTGTCTCTCCCAGAAAATCCAGCCAAAACGAGCATTGTGAC
>NW_006296417.1:1310107-1316780 GCF_000327345.1 Myotis davidii | reverse complement strand
ACACACACACACACACACACACACACAGCCAAGGCCTCCTGGGTTGAAACTTCTCAATGAGCAGCAGCAGCGCAGAGGTGCCTACCTGTCTGGGGGTTCAGTCCACAGAAGGCGCCCCAGCCTCAGCCGCCCGGCCGCCTGCCCGCGCTCCAGCCCGGCGCCTGCTACCACAGGGCAGCGCTCCTCATCGCGCACTGGGATTCCTGCAGGGACCCACCCTCCGAAGTTGCAAGTCAAGATTTCTGACTGAGGGCGATCCGTGACGCGAGGCAGAGCGACGGGATGGCACCTGCAGGTTCTTCCAGATGGGACGTCCTTTCCTGTCTCACCGCTGGGAGAGGAGCACACTGGAATTCAGTCACACACGGAACCACAGCGTTGCCTCATCGCCGCGGCCTTTCGGGGCGCAGGGTTATGAGTCAACTGCTGAACAGGATGGTCTTGTTAGCACGGGAAGGGGGGGTTATGCGGTGGTGGCGAGGAACCTGACACATGGTTAATCATGTACTGCCACCGAGCTGGTAGGGCATGGAACTCTCTAGAAGCCTGCGAGGACTGGCGGGGCTTTGTGCTCATTAAACCACCCCACCAGCCCCAGGCCGGGGAGCTCGTCACCTCGGAGTACCAGCCCACAAGGGTGCCTGTTTCTTAGCTTTTTGGAACCACATTACCACAAAAATACCACAGCCGGGCCACCTGTCCTATTTAGAGAAGCCAGATGTGACTTCCTTTGCCCCTTTTCAAACATCATCCCAGCCCACGGAAGACACGCCTGTGCGTGGCAGGACATACATGGTGTCGCTGCCCGCTCAGGGCCCGTCAATGTCAAAGGCATGGTCCCTACTGTTTACAGCACCGACTTGAGGCCGTGTGTGCCTTTTGGGGCCGTTTTTACTTTCTCTCGCCTGAAGATGAAACAACTCCAGGCGTGGGTTATTTAAAGGCGCTGAGAGGGACAGAGCTCGGACAAGTTGGATCCTGCACCCCTCACCAGCCAAACCTCACCTACCAGGGGTGCAGGCAGCACCGCCCACTCCACAGCCCGGCTCAGGGCTCCTCTCATTGGCTGCAAGCCCGACTCAGGGCTCCTCTCATTGGCTGACTCCGCTGCTGAAAGACACCTTTCTTCTTCTGTCAGCTCAGAGATGACAGCAAAGTCAGAACTGACTGGAGGCGGAGGAGGGAGCACGCCAGTTTCAAATTCTTTGAAAGGCCAGTTTCTCAGATTTCGCTCATGAATTTAGTTCAGAGGAGGACTGGGAAAGGCCCCTTCACTCAACACTTGCTCGCTCCGTCCTCCCGAGTCCGTCTTTTCTCTCCCCGGCTTTCTTTTTTCTCCTACGTGTACATTTGAAAGCTCATCTGGCGGGAGGCTGGACTTGCGTCTCTGAGTGTGGCGGGCTGTGGTCAGACCCTCAGCGTATCTCACGGGGAGACTGCAGAATCGCCTGCTCCTCCTGCCCCAGGTTGTCCATTTCCAGTCCACTCACCTCCTCCAACTGCCACCCCATTGCCTTCCTAAACTGACATCCTTTCTTTCTTTCTTTCTTTTTTATCCTCACCTGAGGATATTTTCTCCATTGCTTTTCAGAGACAGTAGAAGGGAAGGAAGGAAGAGGGGAAAGAGAGAGAGGGAGAGAGAAACATCGATGTGAGAGAGACACATTGATTAGTTGCCTTCTGCACGAGCCCCAACCAGGGGCAGGGTGTGAACCCGCAACCGAGATACCAAGAACCAAACCCGAGACCCTCCAGTGTGCAGGCTGATGCTCTAACCACTTAGCCACACCGGCCAGGGCAAATGTTTTTTTCTTTATCATGACTCCCTCCCCCCTGGCCAGGCTCTACCAGCCTCCTTTTCCCTAGTGGCTTCCTTAGTTCCTTAGCACGGGGACAGCCTGGTCGCCACCAATGTTCCGAAATCTCCTTTTGCCCTTTCCCGAGTTTTCCAGGCAAAGCAGACAGACAGCTCCAGTGCCCACCCAGGGGCTGCCTCCGCTGCCAGGTCCCCCAGCGCACCCTGTTCTGTGTTGACACCTACATGACAACACGTCCCCACTGTTACAACGTAGCTGGTGCTGTATCTGCTTCCCCACTGCACTGGGAGTCCTTCCGGGACACGCCTTACACATCATTCAATCCCTGGAGCTTCACACCGTGCCTCGCTGCCCAATACCTGTCCAACTTTAACACCGTCATGGCTCAGTGTTTGGCAGGGAAACCTTCCACTCCCGGGCAATCTGGGGAAGAGAAGACCCCTGAACTCCACTGCAGAGTCCCTGTCTCAGAACTGAGTAAGCCAAAGAGTACTGCCGTCACGTTTAATGGGGTTTTGGTGGGGTTTTTTTCCCTTTAGTCATTTGTATACTTAAATACATGTCATCTACCGATGAAATGGAATGTTCACATTGAGTCTGAAGTATTTGCACATAGCTCCGTATCTCCTCTGTCATCAAAAAGCAGATTGCTATCGGCTGTATTTCTTGAATCAGTGTCAAGGTATAGTTCCTCCTCATTCTTCAAGGACGGATGTAAAATTAACCTGCCTCCCACCCCATTCGACAGGGGGCAACAGCCAGAAAAGTGGAAGTGAGAGGTTCTGAGGGTTTGCTAGGTGTGGTCTGGGGGGGAGGGAGTGGTGGGCGGAGGGGTGGGGAGCGCTGTGTCTCTCTGCACAAGCCTGGCGTGTCTGCGCACAGCCCCTCTGAGGAAGATGAACACAAGTAGGGCTCTTTGGAGGAGTCCTAAGGCAATGCCTTTCTCTTACTCTTTTTCTTTCTCTTTCTCACTTGTGCCTCGTGATAAATTTATCAGTCCACTGCTAACAGAGAGGGAAACCCTGGGAAGCATGATAGAGTACTCAGTATGTGTGAGTGTCATTTCTCCTAAGTATAACACTTAACTGTTTCATTTTCTGGGAAAACTTGAGCAGTAAGTTACTTTTTAATTAGTTTCACATTTTGAATCGTCATTCACAGATGTTGAGGCATTTATTAAAATCTTAACACCCGGCCAGTGCGGTTCAGTGGTTGAGCATCGACCCATGAACCAAGAAGTCGCGGTTCAATTCCCAGTCAGGGCACATGCTGGGTTATGGCTCAAACCCCAGGGTGGGGCGTGCAGGAGGCAGCCGATCCACGATTCTCTCTCATCATTAATGTTTCTCTCTCTCTCCCTTTCCCTTCCTCTCTGAAATCAGTAAAAACATTTAAAAAAATATGTGAGTTGTCAATACAACATTCTGTGTGACAAAGCAATAAGGAAACAGAATGCCCTGTATCCCTCCCGGCATCATTCATTCGACACATGGTTTATGTAAAGTGTTTGAAACAAAGATGGCGGCGATGTTTCTGACCTCCTGGAGATTACTATCTATCTTTCCCCTCTTGCTCCTGTTCGCCCTTCTATCCCATACCCACAGGCCACCTTCCAACAAAGAACTGGGGGAAGATCTGCTCGGCTAACCCAAGAATGGGCGCTTCTCTTCTGCGTGTGAATTCTTTTTTTTTAATATATATTTTTATTGCTTTCAGAGAGGAAGGAAGAAGGAGAGAGAGATAGAAACATCAATGATTGGCTGCCTCCTGCACGCCCCACACTGGGGATGGAGCCCGCAACGCAGGCATGTGCCCTGACCGGGAATCGAACCGTGACCTCCTGGTTCCTAGGTCGACGCTCAACCACTGAGCCACACCGGGCGGGTCGCCTGTGTGTAGGATGTTTGTAAAAGCAGACGGAGAGCCCTATGAAAACACAAGCTGGGCTAAGCTCTATGATGTCAGCCCGCTGAGACTCATTCCCACGGACCAGACACTCACCCCTCTGCCCACTTAGTAACGAGAGACCCGGCTACTCCACGGGCGCTAGAAACACAGCCCAGGCTTGTGGGTGAGCATGAGCATGAGTGGGACTGTGGTTGCTGGACAGGCTGGGTCACTCTTTGGTCATTTCCAGACCCTCCTAAAAGGGAGCTCTAAATCAAATGCATCTCCCTCGCCGGTGCTTTTGGTGGATGCCACCAAAGCATCCTTGGAAACTAGGAAACCCCCGGGCAACTAGCAGTGGCACCCAGACCCCAAGCCTGGAGTGCTATTTTCTTTTCCTTTCTGGTCCCTGAGGTGAAGTTGCCCTCGTACCTGCCAAGTTACCAGGTAATCTTTATTTTAATATATATTTTTTTATTTCAGAGAGGAAGGGAGAGGGAGAGATAGAAACATCAATGAGAGAGAATCACTGATCAACTGCCTCCTGCACACCCCCCACTGGGGATTAAACCTGCAACCTGGGCCTGTGTCCTGATCGGGAATTGAACCATGACCTCCTGGTTCATAGTTCAACACTCAACTACTGAGCCATCCTGGGCAGGTTACCAGGTAATCTTAAAACACAGCCCTCATCAAATTCCTTCCTTGCTCTGAAATATATGGCTCCTTTATGCTGGTTACATTAACTATAAACTTCGATGGCTACCTATTTCCTAAACTCCCCTCCACAATGTGATTCCCACCCAGCTTATCCCACTTCACGCTCCAAATGCACCCCAATTCCTATCTCCCCTTGAGCTGGGCCAGTGGCTACATCCCCTCTGACCTTTGCTCATGCCCCACCCAAATCTGCTCCTCACACCGGCCTGGGTCAACCTTTCTCTTCCTTGAGTCTTCACACTGATTATCCAAATCACACCAGGATTCCCCGTTTATGCACAGCCCCATTCTTTCATAATAAAGAACAAAAAATACTTCCGTATTCCAACTTGACCGGTGTGTGTATTTGTGCACAGACACACACGCAGGTCGGTGCCTTGTCTGCACAGGGCTGTTAACACCCTCTGAGCACAGATCTCACCGCACAAACACTCCCAGGTTCACAGGAGACCCTGGGTAAATATTAGTTAAGGATGTGACACCACGCTTTGCCCGAATGTTGGAAGCCAGATGTACCTTGTGCAGCTGCTCTTCCTCCTTCCATGGGATGTTCATTCCTTCAACGGTTATTCACGGAGCACCTCCCATGTGCCTGAAAACAGGGAGATCACGGTGAACAAGGCAGCTCTGGGCCCTGCTTTCTCCAGACTTGGAGTCTCGATTTTGGGCTTTGGCTGGAACGCGGGACCCACTCTCTGAATGGCGACAGTCACTCGCTCTCCCTCCTGTGGGCGTCTACCAGCAGGTCAACTGAGCTACACAGCAAGGGGTGGGGGCTAACTCCTCAGAAGACACTAAAGGGATATGAGCAAAATGCTTTAGACCAAGCTGATTAGAAAGTGTTCCTCACTGGCTTCTACTGAGATCTCAAATGAAGAAAAATATTCTTTTTTTTTTTTTAAGGCTGGTTTTGAATTAAAAATTGAGACACCACGTTTGCCCAGCTGGTATGGCTCAGTGGTTGAACATCGACCTGTGATGTTCACGGTTCGATTCCTGGTCCGGGCACATGCCCAGGTCGCAGGCTCCATCCCCAGTGGGAGGCACACAGGAGGCAGACAATCAACGATTCTCTCTCATCGTTGATGTTTCTATCTCTTCCTCCCTCTCCCTTGCTCTCTAAAATCAATAAAAATATTTTTAAAAGAAAAATATAATAAATAAAACATCATCCGCGGGCCATACACAATTACCAACTTAAAATCAGCCTGCCGGATTTGGTCCAACATTTCATGAACTCACCCCTAATGCCTCGGCAGGGCCAGGCCACATGATTTCTCAGGCCTTGTATTTCGAGTGCAATGTATGCATATTTCCACAGTAACAACGATGGCTTGTGGCTTCGGTCATCGGCGACCATCAGCGCGACTGATGGCCGACGTGACAGCAACTCTGCCCTTCCATCCCTTGCCCATCAGCTGCGATATTTTGCCACTATTTTAACCAGTTCAGAGTACCAGACCATAATGCTGGTCTGGTAAAATCAGTCAACTTGACTAAATCACATTTTTTCCCTTCAAACATTGAAGCACCTACTATGCACTAGGCCGGTGTTCTCAACTTTCTGGCCCTTTAAATACAGTTTCTCATGTTGTGACCCAACCATAAGATGATTTTCGTGGCTACTTCATCACTGTCATGTTGCTAGTGTTATGAATCACCATGTAAATATCTGCTATGCAGGATGGGCTTAGGCGACCCGTGAAAGGCTCGTTCGACCACCGAAGGGGTCGCGACCCACAGGTTGAGAACCGCTGTGTTAATGGGACACGGTGAACGCTGCCCAAGCCGACCCGTGTGGACTGTTTTTGTCCTTTCGACAACGCCACCTGCTACTTTCTTCTTTTCTCACTCCAATGGGTTTAAGGACATGTTAGGATGGTGTTAAAAAAACACATAGGGTGTCCCAGAAGAATGCATACACACACTCTGAACAATTACAAAGGCGGCGTTTATTAAAATACATTTTCAAAAATGGGCTATCAGGCGATAAAGTGTGCACGCATTTTGGGGACGCCCTGTACATTCGCATAAGCATCGAATATCAGGGTGACTCGGGCCCATACAAACTACGACAAGGAAGAGGGGAGGTGGCGTTCTCGCCTTTGAGGTCCCAACACCCTGACCTCAATGCTCGGCCTGAGCCATATGGGTCCCTGATCAATCCCTGTTGGCTTTCAGGGTAAATAAAGGAGCATTTTCGGGGTGGAAAGCCCTGGCATCGAGACGGTAACTTCCACCGAGCGAAA
>NW_006296417.1:1301178-1309413 GCF_000327345.1 Myotis davidii | reverse complement strand
TCCGCAGGTGGCGGCCCGCGTGCACCGGAAGGGACAGTGCCCCGGAAGGAGAACGATTTCCTGTCTGCCGCACGTGCTTGATGCGCTGCTCTGCGCTGAGCCCGCGCCTTGATGAAAAGAGAACTAAACCCGTGGAAATCTTCATAAAGGAGGTGGGCTCGTGTAGTCTGGGGACCCCCCGCCCCCCGCCCAAGCCCTGGGTTTCAGACCCTAGTAATCTTGGGCTTTTTCACGGCCTTTCATTTATTTTTATTATTATTTATTTACTTTTATTTCAGAGAGGAAGGGAGGAGAGAGAAACATCCATGATGAGAGAGGATCATGGATCGGCTGCCTCCTGCACGCCCCACACTGGCAATGGTGCCCACAACCCGGGCCTGTGCCCCGACCGGGAATCGAACCCTGACCTCCTGGTCCCGAGGTTGATGCTCAACCACTGAACCACACCGGCTGGGCCCCAAGTACTTTTCTTTAGATACCAGTGGTTTTTCGCAACAGCTCGTTTACAATAGGCAGGATGGACAATACAGATGCAGAAGCATCCCAGTATCACTGGTGCTATGTCAGTGTTGCAAATGGCATGCTGCTTTGTGTGCGAGCGCAGCCTCCCACGGTGGGTATGTCACGGCTGACCTGCCAAGATTGGAATGACACATCTTATCAGGGGCCTTGCCATCCCCTACAACAGCCTATTATTAAAGAACTAAATAAGCATCACTGTTCATTTACTTTTTTTAAAATATATTTCTTTATTGATTTCAAAGAGGGAGAGGGAGAGAAACATCAATGATGGGAGATTGTCATTAATCAGCTGCCTCCTGCACACCCCACACTGGGGATTGAACCTGCAACCCAGGCGTGTGCCCCGGCTGGGAATCGAACCACAGCCTTCTGGTGCATAGGTCGATGCTTAACCACTGAGCCACACCAGCTGGGCTGTTCATTGACTTTTGACAGTGCTGTTAAGAGCAATGCATCTGGTGGGATTCCAATGGCTTTTCCCTCTTCATGCTTTCTTTTCAACGCAAGTACAGCCCGGCCAGTGTGGCTCTGTGGTTAAGCAAGGACTTAGGAACCAGAAAGTCAGGGTTTCATTCCCGGTCAAGGTACAAGCCCGGGTTGCGGGCTAGATCCCCAGCAGGGGGCGTGCAGAAGGCGGCTGATCTACGATTCTCTCTCATCATTGATGTTTCTCTCTCTCCCTCTCCCTTCCTCTCTGAAGTCAATAAGAATATATTTAAATATATAACGAGACCAATTAAAAGGTCAGTATTTAGGTCAAGTTTCCAAACACCTCAGCAGCTCCAGCCTGGTGACTGCAGCCCCCGTGTGCTCCCAGAAGAGGTGGGAGGAGTCGGACAGGCAGAGCCGGAGGCCCGGTGACCTGGCCGCCCTGGCGGTGGCCTTCAGTGATGGTGTGGTTTTCAGCCTTTCTGTCACTCAAAAATCCCCAGTATTCAGAGAACAGACAGAAGTTGAAAACCAGTCTTTCTGTGCTTTCTCTCCTCCTCCCCTGTGGATCCAACTAAAATTGCTCTCCCAGCCCTGGCTGGTGTGGCTCAGTGGATAGAGCACCGGCCCATGGACTGAAGGGTTCCAGGTTTAACTCCGGTCGGGGGTACATGTCTTGGTTGCAGGCTCCATCCCCAGCCCGAGCCCTGGTCAGGTGTGTGCTGGAGGCAACCAATCCATGTATCTCCCTCACATCGATGTTTCTCTCTCTCCACTGTGTGGAAATATCCTCGGGTGAGGAGTAAAAAAATAAATCCTTAAAGAGGGAGCCCTTCTCATTTACTCAGCATCTGTCATGTGCTCAGAGTGGGACTGACAGGAGGCTATTCACTATGGACAATGGAAAGAGCTTGGCAAACAGACTGTTCACGCATGACTAAAATATAATGTGTCAAATGCTACAATACAGGAAAGAGCACACAGTGAGTACGATTTAATGGTTCAAAAGAGACGGGGGAGGCTACAGTCGGTTTGGCTCAGTGGATAGAGCATTGGCCCATGGACTGAAGGATCCCGGGTTCGATTCCAGCCAAGGGCATATACCTCACTCGTAGGCTCAATCCCTGGCCTTGGTCAGTGCGAGTGCAGGAGGCAACCAGTCAGTGTGTGTGTGTGTCTCTGTCTCACATCGATGTTTCTCTGTCTCCCCCTCTCTTCCATTCTTCCTAAAAATCAACGGAAAAATATCCTCGGGTGAGAATTAACAAAATAGATGGGGGAGGCATCCCAGATCCAACGTGGACGATGGGGCGTGATGGAGGAATATATATGTAAGAAAATCAAGGTGACACTGCTCAGACATGGGTGGGGGAGAACCGGGGGTGAGAGCAGCAGGTTGGGGCCCATTGCACAAGGCCCCGCCTAACCTGTTTGAGTCTGACAAACAGCCTGTTTGTCAGTGTCACCATCCCAGCACACGCGGAGGGCAGGCGACAATGCAGGGAGGTTTAATCGCGGAAATGCAGCAACGTGACCATTATTTAAAAAAATAATTTAGAACACGCTTCCAAATAATGTTGACGAAGCCAGATACCAAAGAACACATGTGCCATTTGTAGAAAAGCCAAAACCAGGCAATGTTTATCTACATTCTCTCCATTTAGGATAGAGTTACCTTTATGGCCATGTACCAGAGGGAGGGAGCGAGCGAGAGAAACATCAATGAGAGAGGATCACTGATCCGCTGCCTCCTGCACGCCCCCTACTGGGGATCGAGCCTGCAAGGTGGGCCTGTGCCCCGACTGGGAATGGAACCGCGACCTCTTGGGTCACGCGTCCACACGAGCAGGCTGGGCTCGCTACATCTTTGTCAGTCACCGGGCTGCTTCTAATTGGCCCAAAGCAAAGCCTTCATTTAGAAAACGCTTCGGAGGTTTGCTCTTCTACTAGCACCTCATTCAGGCAAAACAAACAGTTCCTGGAAGTAAAATGCCCCCGTTTCACAGAGGGTTCGTGCTTTTATTACAAACTGCCTCGATCTGTTTTAACAACCTCAAAAGGGCGGTCGGGTTATAGGGGAAAAGGTTTTTCTTCTGCAGACGGGAAATGGCAGCTTGCAGCTCTTGGAAACACTTTACTGTTCGGTAAGACGTTCCCACTTCACAGTCAACGTTCCTTGGGGCGTCGTCACAATCCACAGAGAAAGGACTATTGGATTCTTTCGGAACCGCAGGCCCGGACTGAAGCTCCGAGCTCAGTTCTTTCTTACCCCTCCCTGTTCCCCCTGGGTCCTGAATTTTCTCCGTGGCGTCTGGGTGTGCAGATGTCTGCTTACTATTTGCTGAGCACAGGTCTGGGGGTTCTACTTCGGAGTCATCGGAGGTGTCGTAATCGACCAGGCTCTGAGCGGCCGGCGGGGACGCCCGACTGCCAGCCTGGGGCGTGGTGTGTCTCTCCCCGGAGATCACGACCTGGTTCGGGGGTTCGGGGCAAGCCTCCGACGCCCAGGAGACACAGGCCTGCGCGCTCCTGTGACTGCCAAGGGCAGCCAGCGGCCTGGATTCTGTGCGGTGGTTGCTGCTTGTGTCTTGGACAAGTGAGGCGAGGCGACCACAAGTATTTCTGCTATCGGGACATTCGGTTACATCAAAGTCCTTGCAAATGGTGAAAAATGCATCCCAGTCTTTGGGCAGTAATTTTAAGTATCGGACAAAATATTCCAGGAAGCAGGTTTCGGATGAAATCAAAAAGTCGAGAAGGACGGTAGAATCAAACCCTATAGTTTTTAAAAAGAATAAAAAAATGCAGTGCGGGTTGTAGCCGTTTTCGTGCGTGTGCTGGTTCCACGTTTCTTTTTCTTGGGCCAAGTTTTGAGCAGCTTCATGTTCTCTGAAAATAAAGATAATGGAGACCCCCAGATTAATGACCTTTTACAAAAATAAGTTTTGGCAGGTATAATTCACATGCAATAATTCACCTCCCAGATTACAGTGTCATCCATGCACTATTTTAAAAGAAAAAATTTGCCGAAACCGGTTTGGCTCAGTGGATAGAGCATTGGCCTGTGGACTGAAGGGAAAAAATCAATAAAATATATTTAAAAAGAATAAATAAAAATAAAAAGAAAAGAAAAAATTTAAGCCAAACTCTTTCTCCACAAACTCTATATTAACCCGACTCAATAAAATAAACGAGGGGTCCTCACACTATGGCCCGCGGGCCACATGCAAATACAAATATTGTATTTGTTCCCGTTTTGTTTTTTCACTTCAAAATAAGATCTGTGCAGTGTGCATAGGAATTCGTTCATAGTTTTTTTAAACTATATTCCGGCCCTCCAACGGTCTGAGGGACAGTGAACTGGCCCCCCTGTTTAAAAAGTTTGAGGACCCCTGAAATAAACAAAACCCACTGACTTTGGTAGTTCTAGTTTCTGTCTGCCCGACGACAAGTACCGTCTTCCAACCCTTGACATCAAACTTCTTCATTCCCACCCGTAACTCCTAATCCCACGTGGTAGGGTGGGTAAGGTGGATGGAGCTGGACCCTACCCTCCTCCCTTCCTTCTACCTCTCCTGATCCTGGTGGACATGTGACCCAGACTGACCAATCCGCTCTCCCCTGCGACTTCTGCTGGAGTTGTTAAAGGTTATTTATAACTGGAAGGCTGCTGTAAGTCTGACATTGCTAATGGCCCTGCCTAAGGATGAATTCAGAGGTGTGAGACAGAGAAGAGAGATAATCAACCTGATGGTGTGGCTCAGTGGTTGAGCATCGACCCATGTACCAAGGGGTCGCCAGTTCGATTCCCAGTCAGGGCACATGCCCGGGTTGTTGGCTCGATCCCCCCGAGGAGGCAGCCGATTCATGATTCTCTCTCATCATTGATGTTTCTCTCTCTCTCTCTCCCTCTCTCTTCCTCTCTAAAATGAACGAAAAATATATATTTAAAAATAAATAAAGCAGAAGCAGAACTAGTGGACAAGGTCATCAGTTACTAGCTTCCTAACCAATTACAGAGATGTGCCACAAGAAGGTATGACCTCGGCCCAGCTGTTTCAATAAAGCAGAAATAGGATCAGTATACAATGCCATCAGTGACGTGACTTCATAATCCAGTTCACAGCGCTGCCTCAGGATGGCATCAGCCCCAGTTCAACTGGGTATAAAAATGAAAACTTTCCCAACCAATGAGTAAATACTAAAAATAGGAAGAACGTGAAAACTCAGAATAGCAGCTCCTTCGATGACGTACAAGTTTCTATTCGCCTTTACAAAGGCTAGCATCACCTTATAGAAGCTCCACATGGAAAAGTTAGTCTTCGAAGGAAGAGCTCTTCACCAAATCAGTGAGATTAAGGTTTAGACCCAGGCAGCACAGAGATGGAGACCAAACCAGTGCTCCGTTTGCTAAGCCCAGGCCAGTTGTGCTAACCTAGGTTGCCTCGCCAGCCACCTCTTCTAACGAGAACTGACATGTAATCTCGTTTTCATGCAGGGCAGCGTTAAAGGGAGGAACTGGCTCTCACAAGGAAACCACAAGATTGTTAGGGATTTTTTTTTTTCCTCCTAATGATGGAAAGTAAACAATAGGGCCAGCGCCGTATTAGCGATGGTCTCTGCTTTCCTGGCATGGAGCGAGTGCAACGAGTTGACAACAGACCGACCTGGTGAGCTTGAGGTAGATGCCCATGGATGCTCTCGCAGCCTCCAGCATGTCATCGTCTTGCTCCATGAAGACCCTAGACAGCCACTCGCACGGGTTGTGCGCCGGCACGGAGGGCTGGAGGTGAGGCTGCAGGAAGGTCAGTAGCTCAGACATGTACCTCTGCAAATCACCTTCAAGACATGAACGTTGCAAAGTGTGGGCAACGGTTCACAAATACATTCACAGCTTGCCTAGCTATACACATAATGACAGCGTCTGGAGTGCTTTAAAAAGGCATCACTATGGCCCCGGCGGCATGGCTCAGCAATCCCCAGTAGGGGGCGGGCAGAAAAATCCAACAAGAACAAGACACCCTGGAACCATCAGGAGGTAATTTTTTTTTTTAAAATATATTTCATTGATTCTTCACAGAGAGGATGGGAGAGGGATAGAGAATTAGAAACATCGATTAGCCGTCTCCTGCACCCCCCGCAATGGGGATGTGCCCGCAACCAAGGTTCATGCCCTTGACTGGAATCGAACCTGGGACCCTTCATTCTGCAGGATGACGCTCTATCCGCTGAGCCAAACCGGTCAGGGCAATCCATGATTCTCTCTTATCATCGATGTTTCTCTCTCTCTCCCTGCCTCTCTGAAATCAATAAAAAAATATTTTTTTTCAAAGAAGACATTAAGTATATATATATTGTTACCAATAATTTACATTAGTAGATATATCACACTCAAAATGTCTGCAAGTTAGGGAATTGAGCTTCAGAGAAGAAAAGTGACCGATCAATAGAATTCCGTTAAAATGGACAGTCAGACTGTTCATGAATTCTAGCTAAAAGCACATAAATGAATGAATGGGCAGCAGACAACGGAAATCATCGAATGCCACAGCTGTTACTAGTGGCAACAATGCAAGGAAACAAAACGAATTTTGCTTTCAAAAATAACAAACTTGTTTTTGGTTATTTGAAGCATTAAAAGAAAGTACTACTATTAAGCACAAAACTCAAACGGGTTTGGGAAACTTGAAGTGCAATTTAGAACTCTGAGTTATGCAACATATGCCACCCAGTGTTGTAAATTATAACTGCACACAGTTATATCTAATATACCAGGATAGCTGATGTCCAAAGCAATTCGGGGAAGTCACTGCTTACAAGACAAACCGTACACTAACACTATACGCTGCTTGTTTAGAGATGTTTGCTCTTCATTTTTCTCAAATGAAAAGGAGGACATGTCTTCCCAACACCTACACTGAATATCATACTTTACATGGCTGTCTTAGGACTCTACATCCTGGAAATTACCTGCAACCATTTCTTCATCAATATAACTTTTCACAGATTAGTTTCCATTCAATTCATAATTATCAATAATCTACACAAGTAGATATGTCAGTTTCATAAAGGAGAATATGGAAATGCTACAAATACCCACATATCAGTTAACTTGCATCACTTATTTTGCACTGACTTAACCACACCTACTTTTTAAAAAACTTAGTAATTATAACAATTAGGCTTAGCCCACAAAATGTTGATGTTCCTGAAGGTAATTCTAATTTTTTTAAGAATATCTGATAAATTATTACTAGGATTACATGTAGCTTAAATTAGTAAAATTATAGTTCTGTGATTTGGTAACTGAATAATTTTACTTCAGTAATTACTCATTACTTCACATACAAAAGGAGGTAGGAGACGAGTAGGATTACATGTAGCTTAAATTAGTAAAATTACAGTTCTGTGATTTGGTAACTCTGAATAATTTTACTTCAGTAAGTAATTACTCATTACTTCACATACAAAAGGAATTAGGAGACCAGCTGGTGTGGTTCAGTGGTTGAGAGTCGACCTATGAACCAGGAGGTCACGGTTCAATTCGCTGTCGGGGCACATGCCTGGATTGTGGGCTCTATTCCCAGTAGGCGGTGTGAGTGCAGGAGGCAGCTGATCCATGATTCTCTCTCATCACTGATGTTTCTCTCTCTCTCTTCATCTCCCTTCCTCTCTGAAATCAATAATATATATATTAAAAAAGGAGTCAGAAGAATTACCTTTCATTTCCTTGGCTGAAGCACACTTTTGAAACTTGATTTCTAAGGATTTAATAACAAGCAAGCTCGCGGCTCTAAGGATCACGTGATCTGGACCAGGGGGCCGCTCACATCCAGGCTGAGCCTCACCGGCTGCAAAGCAGGAAGGCTTTCCGTGGACAGACAACGTCCTCAATAAGCCCAAATCCACAGCTTGCAGAACGGCAGCAGCTAACGCCGCCATGTCCCCCTCCAAATGCCGATCCGGTGGCGCCAGGGCGGCGACAGCCCCGCGGCAGAGGTCTTCACCCGCTTTCCAGAGAAGGCACTTTTTGAGGAATATGACGAACTTCCTTTTGACGAAAGCCTGCACGGGCCAGGTGATGACGTCCAGCACACAGGACGGCTTCAAAAATAAAATCCTCTGGCAGGTGAAATGCAGGTCCCGGTGGGTTCTGGAAGCGATGAGGAGTTCTAGCAGTTCCAGGACGCCCAGCAAGGTGTTGGCTAAGTGACAGGTGCCCGGGGGGCCGTCCAGATGCTGAGAAAAGAAGGAGTTGTAAAAGACTTCAAAGGGAGAGAACAA
>NW_006296417.1:1297287-1301029 GCF_000327345.1 Myotis davidii | reverse complement strand
CAATCTTTTCCAATTTTATAATTCCATCTGGAATGTTTAATCTAATCTAAGTGATACAAGGAGCGACATTTTGTTGTTAACTCATTACCATAATAAAAGCATTGCATTTCCAGCTCTGGCACTCAATGTGTATTGCCATCATGACCGAGCCGTGCTTATGCTTGTGGTCAGACGATCTGTCCTGGGTTTTTTTCCTTTTATTACTAGAGGCCCGGTGCATGAAAATCATGCATGGGTAGGGTCCCTAGGCCTGGCCGATGACGGCCTTTCGGTTGCCAGCCAGGACCTCCCTTCATTTCACGCCGCCCCTTGGTGGTCAGTGAATGTCATAGCAAGCAATCGGTCTCCCAGTTGAACTCCCTTGGGACAATTTGCATATTAGGCTTTTACATATATTGTCTCTTACAATTACAAATCACCTATTACACACAATATGACTCTATACAACAAAGTTTTAAGAAAGTGTGATATTTTTTAAAAATAGAACACACACACACACACACACACACACACAAAACAGGAAAAAAATAGAACACTCTTACAATTACAAATCACCTATTACACACAATGACTCTATACAACAAAGTTTTAAGAAAGTATGATATTTGTTAAAAATAGAACACACACACACACACACAAAAAAAAAAAAAAACCAGAAAAAAAATAGGACACAAATATCCTAATATTCTTTAAGCCAAAAAATTTAGTATGTCATAGGTATAAAGGATCAAAAGGGAACATGAAAATATCCACAGTGATTCTCTCCAGGTGGTGAGGTGTGTACATTTTATTTTGTTCTTTATACTTTTTCTCATTTCTCAAAATTTTCTAATACAAATAAATACCTGCCTTTTTGTATTCAGGGGAAAAAAAGTCATTTTCAGAAAGGAGCAAGCATTTACAGCTGAAAGTCAGTAGGTGCTGAGGTTTGTTGGGTAACTAATTCAGAGATAAGAGAAAAATCTGATGCGTTTATTCTTTGCTTCATTTTGCTGAGATTTATACTTTTTCTCATTTCTCAAAATTTTCTAATACAAATAAATACCTGCCTTTTTGTATTCAGGGGAAAAAAAGTCATTTTCAGAAAGGAGCAAGCATTTACAGCTGAAAGTCAGTAGGTGCTGAGGTTTGTTGGGTAACTAATTCAGAGATAAGAGAAAAATCTGATGCGTTTATTCTTTGCTTCATTTTGCTGAGACTGCCCTTAGAATTCACTTAGAGCAGTGGTTCTCAACCTTCCTAATGCCGCCACCCTTTCATACAGTTCCTCATGTTGTGGCGACCCCCAATTTCATTGTTACAAATTGAACATCATGAAAGCATAGTGATTCATCAGAAAAACAATATGTAATTATCTATGTGTTTTCCGATGGTCTTAGGCGACCCCTGTGAAAGGGTCATTCGACCCCCAAAGGGGTCGCGACCCACAGGTTGAGAACCGCTTAAAGCAAACCCGTGGAGGACGGTCTTTGTTGATCTCCAGCAGGGGTTTCCCACCCCTTCCTTGGAGGGCCGGAAGGAAACCCACCTTCTCCTTTGAGAATCTGAAGTCATGGACTCACTGACTCGAACCCCCCTTCAGTGAAAGAGTCTAGTTTGTAATGAGCTACCGCGTATCAAAGACCCGAATGCTTAATGCAAGTCAGGTTATCAGGTTAGCAATCCCGTGATGGATGCAACTCCTGGAAGGGGGGAACTGGGTGCCAAAAAGCGATTTTAAAGAACCTGGATGCCCTAACCGGTTTGGCTCGGTGGGTAGAGCGTCGGCCTACAGACTGGAAGGTCCCAGGTTTGATTCCGGTCAAGGGCATGGACCTGGGTTGCGGGCACATCCCCAGTAAAAGGTGTGCAGGAGGCAGCTGATGGATGTTCCTCTCTCATTGATGTTTCTAGCTCTCTATCCCTCTCCCTTCCGCTCTGTGAAAAATCAATAAAATATTTAAAAAAAAAAAGAACCTGGAAAAGAAATCATAACATGGGCTGAGGACTTACCTTTTCCCTCAGTTGGAAATAGAGAAGCCACGCCAGGCATTTTGCAGCCACGTGAGACAACAACTTATCCGAGTCCTGGAACATGCAGATCTGTGGGAAAATCAATAAATTTACCTACTACTGTCGAATGCCTTTAAAACTTTTTTTTAAATCTAGATCTCTAAAAATACACAACAAATGGCTTACCAATTGGGAATCAAGGTCCGATGATTTTAAAAGAGCTGTAATGATCTCTCTGTACTTCTCCTTTGCTTGGAACTCGGTCTCCACAGACAGTATCCTGGTCACCATCACCTGGATCACCGTCAACCGAAGCAGCGTTAAGTCTCGGGCACTGCTCTTCCCCGGCGCAGGCGCGACAGGAACGGGGGACGGATGGACAGGGGACGGCTGCCTCCTGCCCTGGTCACCGAGGGTGACTGCGCGCCGGGAGGAGGCGGTCCCAGAGCTACTGTGATCTGAGCACGCTGGGCGGAGACAGCAGAGGTAATCCCGCGTGTCCTTCTCCAGGGTGGCTCCCACAAGGACCTTCTTATACAACTGGTCCAAAACCTCCAAGAAATCCTTCATTTCGACTGCCGACATCTGTCTTCCAGACAGGAAGTGGGGCGATTCCAAGTGGTAAATAGGAACCCTGGAAATGCGACGGATCTCTAAGGCGTTTCTTCCACAGAACCTACAATAGGAAAAATAAAACACTTTATAAAAGTATATTCTAGTGCTACAGCCCGGCCGGTGTGGGTCAGCGGTTGAGCGTGGACCTATGAACCAGGAGGTCACGGTTCGATTCCCCGTCAGGGCACATGCCCGGGCAGCAGGCTTGACCCCAAGTAGGAGGCGTGCAGGAGGCAGCCAATGCATGATTCTCTTTCATCATTGTTTCTCTCTCTCTCCCCCTTCCTCTCTGAAATCAACAAAAATATTACTTAAAAAAATAAATAAATAAAATGGGTCTGGTTAGACTCTACAGAAAGTTGAGGGAGGTGGGGGAGGCCTGGGTGTCAGGGCCAAGGTTAGGGGAGGCTCGCGAGGGCGGTTAGGCACTGAGAAGGCCCAGACACCCAAAGTACAGAAGTTCCCAACATCCCTGCTGATCACCAGGGCCGATCACCAGATCACCAGGGCCGTCAAAGCTGGTCAGCTATGGTTTCAAGAGCACCTCCCACCCTATTCTGAAAGGGAGGGCAGGGAGGGATCGCATCCCAACAGCATGCGTGGTGCTGGGTACCTTCCCCGTGCCCTGCTGGTTATACTCATCACCTTTCTCCCAGCCCCAACAGGCTCCAACAGGAGATGTGGGGGGAGGGAGGGAGAGGGAGAAAGGAAGGCAATCCTTTCAAGTTTCCGGATCTGCTCCTTCTACTTACCTTGGGGGGCCTAGAGCAGGTGCAGGTGCCAGCTGCTCCTAGCCCCAGGGGCTCATTTTCTTAAAACAATGGAGCTCAAGTTTCCTGGGCCTCAGAATCCCTAGGAAAGGGGGGCCGGCGAAGGGGCGGCCTTCCCCCAGGGGTTTCAGACACAGTAGTTCCGGGATGGGGCCCAATCATTTTTATTTCTAACCAGTTTCCGGGTTCCCACTGAAGCACTGAGAATATTTAATACCTGCCGCGCTTTGGTCAATTGCCCACTTATTATAAGCTCTCCTCTGTAGAACTCTGCTACAGGTCTTTTTTTTTTTTTTTAGCCTGATAATTAAGTCATAGATAAAAGACTTCAAATGATGTGGTTAAGGCAGATTGGATTCAGTGAG
>NW_006296417.1:1278307-1297218 GCF_000327345.1 Myotis davidii | reverse complement strand
AACTGGACGGGGGACTAACTTTCAATGAGCATTGACCAATCTACTTGATTGTACTGGTAAGGAATCTGACCACATTAGGCTGACATTATATCATGGCAACGCTACAGTTTTGCTTTGTGTTTTAATGGAAAACGTCTAGAAAGAAGACTTTTCTACCCTTCGTTGGTAAAATAGGGTTCTATATTTTATTTTTTTTAAATATATTTTATTGATTTTTTACAGAGAGGAAGGGAGAGAGATAGAGAGTTAGAAACATCGATCAGCTGCCTCCTGCACATCTCCTACTGGGGATGTGCCCACAACCCAGGTACATGCCCTTGACCGGAATCGAACCTGGGACCCTTCAGTCCGCAGGCGGACGCTCTATCCACTGAGCCAATCTTTCCCCCTTCGGCGGGTTCTACATTTTAAGTGCTGCTGCAGAATGAAAGGTTTCCTCATTCTTTCCCCTTTCCTGCCTCCTCTCACCCCTGCCAGCAGCACTACCCAAATTTTAACTGAACTGAATTCTATGCACGCAAACAAGGTTTGATTTTTTCAAAAAATATATTTTTATTGAATTCAGAGAGGAAGGGAGCGGGAGAGAGAGAAAGAAACATCAATGATGAGAGAGAATCACGGATTGGCTGCCTCCTGCACGCCCCATACTGGGGATGGAGCCCGCAACCCGGGCATGTGCCCTTGACCAGAAATCGAACCGTGACCTCCTGGTTCATAGGTCGTGACCTCCTGGCTCATAGGTCGAAGCTCAACCACTGATCCACACCAATTGGGCCAAGATTTGATTTTCAATTATTGGGATAATAAGGTTACCTACCCCACCGCAGCCGAGTACCACACGCTCAGGAATTTGAGGAACGACAGGGCCTCTACGGTGAAAACATTGATGCAGCTCAAGTAGGAGGAAGCCCATCCTCCTTTACTGAATAGTCCGCGTGAAAGGTTCCCTCCTGACTCTGGCTCTCGATAACACGCTGTTCCCTCTGCCTAGAATGCTCTCCCGCCTTTCCTTTCGTTTTAAAGGCGTGAATATACATTTCTATGCAACAAACTGGACCACCTAGAAGAAAATAAAATCCTGGAAACACATAACCTACCTACCAAGACTGAATCATGAAGAAATAGAAAGTCTGAACAGATTACTACTTAGAGAAGATGGAACCAGTAATCAAAAACCTCCCAACACTCGGCCTGGCCGGTTTGGCTAACTGGCTAGAGCGCCGGCCTTCGGGCCAAACGGTCCCGGGTTCGATTCCGGTCCAGGGCTTGCACCTGGGCTACAGGCTCTATTGTCCTGGTGGGGGGGCGCATAAGGGAGGTGACCATTTGATGTGTCTCTCTCACATCCATGTCACTCTCTCTAAATCAATGGGGGGAAAAAATATCCTCGTGTGAGAATTCTCAAAAAAATAAAGTGAAAAACTCCAAGGGTCAAGCGAACACAACTAGATTGTTCACTATTGTTTCTCTAACGCCTAGGACGGTGCCCGGCCACCTGCTAAATGAATGCATGCTTGCAAACGCGTCCATCACACGTTTTCTACTCCCTTTCCCCCTTCCTTCCTGGGGAATCCGTATCCTGGGCGGGGGGGGAGGAGCCCTTGAAGCATCACCATCATTACAAAGACAGGTCCCCTCTTCCGCGCAGGGCGAGGTCTGCTCAGCCTCCAGCTACCGCGGCCCAAGGGATGGAGACCAGCTCAGGACCCGGCACGGGGGCGGTGGGACAAGGCGCCCCTGGGACTCCCGCCTCCCCAACCTTCAATCCTCGGGCCAGCCTTTCGGTCGGCCGCACACACGAGCTCAGATTACCTGTCTGGGATCCTCCGCCTCCGCCATGCCAGCGCCCGCCGGCCCCCTCCGGGCCACCGTAATGCACAGACGGTCCGAGCTGGCCCCGCCTCCCGCATGCGTAGAAGTCCTATTCGGCGTACAGCGTCTCCTAGCAACCGCTTCGAGTCCCTCCGCTAGGGGCGGGCTTTGGAAGCCACAGCGGGGAAGCCTAGAGGTGGGTGAGTGAGTGTAGCCAATCGCAGACGAGTCCCAGCTTCGATGGCCACGCCTCCTCCAACTGTCGCGAATGCGCAGTCGGCTTTACGGCAGGCGAAGGGGTGGTGCCGCTAGGGATAAGGAGGAGAGGAGGAAGCGACCAGCCAATCAAGTCGCCTCCTCTCGCCAGCCCCACCCACCCTGGACTTGGTTTACGGCTCCGGGCTCTGGCTCCAGGGCGGCCGCTGATTGGCTGCTGAAGGCTTGGTCCCATCCCAGTGACCCCAAAGTGCTGGAGGGAGGGGGCGGGGGTGGCCCAGTGCAAAGTGCATCCTGAAAGCCCCCCGCTTGGTGCCCTCGCAGCTGGTACCGAGGACCCTACCCAAGCCGAGACCTCGCTGCCCCGACAGCTCCCGTGTCCTCGCCTCGGAGCTGGGAGCCTCCGGCCCGGACCGCGGCAGCCCCTCTGCTCGGAGCCTTCAGACCGGGACCCCCCCCCCCGTTCCCGCCCGTCCCCGAGCCGGGACTTCCTCCCTGCACCCCTGCCCCGAGGCTGCCCCGCGGCCGGGACCGCCGCCTAGCGTCTGTGGATGCTCGCCGGGCTGGGGCCGGGAGGCTCGGAGGAGGCTCCGGAACCCCCGTGTCCGGCCCTGCCCGAGGCATTTCTTCAATGGAGAAGTTGGTGAGTGTGGAGGAGGCTGAGAGGAGGAAGCGCCGCAGCAGCTGAAGAGACAGGTAAAGTCAGTTACCTTCCCTTGAAGCGAAGGGGACGGCTAGGAGGGAGGGAGGGGGGAAAAATCACTGCATCTTCCTACCTGCCCTGAACCAACCTCCCTCCCTCTCTCTCTCTGCTCCCCTTCCTCCAAGCCTCCCCCCGCCCATCTCCCTGCTCCTGGCCCCGGGGGCACCGCGCCTCACCTCTCTCCCTGGTTTCTGATTTCCAGGTTTGGTGTTTGGCTCCCGGAGCCTGGAAAGCAAGAGGAGGCCTGCTCACCCACCTGGGAAGTAGCCGAGAGCTTCTAGCAGTAGCATCCTCCGTGCAGGTAACCAGCAGCCCTCCCCTGCCCTCCCCCATTGTTGATCCCCGGGCCCCTGTCTCATTAGGTAATAGCTCTGGTTTCAGGGTGGTTCCCTGGGGTGGGAGGCGGGGGTGCAACTGGTTCCTGAACCCCCCTCCCCCTTTTCACCGCAAAACACACACACACACACACAGAAAACAACAAACCCAGAAACGCTGCTCTTTCTGCCCTGCTCCTGGGCATTTTCATAACTTTTCCACTCCCTCGTCGTCTTTCCCACCCTTTCTCTCTGGCTGGTGTTTCTGTGTGTTGCATTATCTTTTGGTGACGGTACCACTGGTACCATTTTCCTTGCTCAGAGGTTCAGAGAGTTTTCTGTAGCCCTCCCCCACCCCTCACTCTCCTAGGAATTTTCCTCGATTGCTTGTTCATTCTGAATGGCTCTACTCTTTTTTTTTTTTTTTTAATTAAACCGCAGTTTTCTGCTTCCCCCTGATCCCTTCCTATTGCCGTCCTTCTAGCAGCTCCACCAGAATAAAAATCCTTGGCGTTCCCTAACCCACCAGGGTTTGGTCGAGGACGGTGATGGCTGGAAATGTATGAGTTTTGGAAAATAATGTGAGTTTTTCCCTAGTAAAAAAGGGGGTCGGTGTACCTTAATGGTGTAGATTGTGGGAAAGCAAAACGCACCCCTGAAGGCCTGATGTATCGGGAATGCTTCAGGCTTTTGTGTGTTTCTGTGGGACACGTGTGGATGGGCTCTGAAGCTGTTATAAAAAGATAAAAATAATACTGGTTACACCTCCGGTTTTCTAGAACCCATAAAACTTTCCATACTAGCTCGTTATCATTTGACATTCCAGAATTTTAAAACAAAGGAATGTTTTGGCTTTCTCTTTGCCCTCTTCATAACTGAGATTTCTCCATTCAAAACCCTTACTGGTAATTTGGTAAATTGAAGTGTAAGCATCTAGCCCTGGCCGGTTTGGCTCAGTGGGTAGAGTGTCAGCCTAAGGACCCAAGGGTCCTGGGTTCGATTCCAGCTAAGGGCGCTTACCTGGGTTGCAGGCTCAATCCCCGGCCCTGGTCAGGGTGCCTGCGGGAGGCAACCAATGGCTGCGTCTCTCTCACATCAATGTTTCTCTCTCTGTCTCTCCCCCTCCCTTCCACGCTCTCTAAAAATCAATAGAAAAATATCCTCAGATATTTATCCTTGGAGGATTAACAAAACAAAACAAAAAAGAGAAGGGGAAAAAGAGGAAAGAAATGTAAGCATCTCATTCAGGCATCGTCACATCTGTGCTGCTGGATTTTGTTGGTGCCTCTTAAATGTTTAGGACATTCGTGTAATTCCTAAAGAAGCGGGTATGATCAGGGAAATCAGACAAGCGTCAATTCAGAAATTAGCCAAGCGAATGACTTTCCTAACATCCAGTCACGGGAATCTAAAGTGACTTGTTAATCTCAGAGTAATTTTAATATCTCAAGACGGCTGAGGGAGTTGTAGGTACCGCGGAGCACTTAAAATAGCAGAAGTCCTCAGGAAATCTTTGATTTACTCCGTTCCACGGGACTCTCTGCCTTCCCCCCAAAAAAAGGGATGTCTGTCTTGAGTCTCCCCGCTGCCAAGACATAAAGACATAGTTAGAGACACTTTTAAGGGGCTCTGAGGGTTTCCATATGCTTTTGTTGTTGCTGTTAATCCTCATCCAAGGATATTTTCCCAATGGTTCTTAGAGAGAATGGAAGGGAGGGGGAGAGAGAAACATCGATGTGAGAGAGATGCATCGATTGGTTACCCCGACCACAACCAGGGTCCGAGCCCTCGACCGGAATCGAACCCGGAACCCTTGAATCCACAGGCTGACACTCTCTAGCCACTGAGCCACACCAGCCCCGGCCTGGTTTGCATGTTCTTGAGACCTAGAGGCAGACCCCACCGGGGAGTGCTCACTGCAGAATGGGATTTCGAGTCCGTGTCTACCGGGGGCTGTCCCGTGTGAACATTTAGGGCAGCCCTTGTAAGCGTGCATAGGGTCCGGTGTGAACATCTAGGGCAGCCCTTGTAAGCGTGCATAGGGTCCCGTGTGAACATCTAGGGCAGCCCTGTAAGTGTGCATAGGGTCCGGTGTGAACATCTGGGTCAGTTTAATTTGCATATCTCGCTGATTAGCCAATGGGAAGGGTAGCGGTCATACGCCAATTACTGCATAGGGTCCGGTGTGAACATCTAGGGCAGCCCTTGTAAGTGTGCATAGGGTCCGGTGTGAACATCTAGGGCAGCCCTTGTAAGTGTGCATAGGGTCCGGTGTGAACATCTAGGGCAGCCCTTGTAAGTGTGCATAGGGTCCGGTGTGAACATCTAGGGCAGCCCTTGTAAGTGTGCATAGGGTCCGGTGTGAACATCTAGGGCAGCCCTTGTAAGTGTGCATAGGGTCCGGTGTGAACATCTAGGGCAGCCCTTGTAAGTGTGCACAGGGTCCGGTGTGAACATCTAGGGCAGCCCTTGTAAGTGTGCACAGGGTCCGGTGTGAACATTTAGGGCAGCCCTTGTAAGTGTGCATAGGGTCCGCTTCCTTTCAGTGAAAGCCAGGCAGAAGTCTGTGAGGTTCAAGGCCGTTTTGATGATTTCAGTGTGCGAATCACCAGAGAGATGTCTAATAATGAGGACTTCTGAAAATATTTGAAGTATGTTTTTAAGGTAAAAATGATGTGTTTTCTGTTCGGGTCTTCCCTGTTAAATATTTTTTCCCCCGCTTTAGACCTAATTCTAGCCAGGCTGGTGTGGCTTCGTGGTTGAGCATCTAGACTTTCTGCCACCCACGAAAAGGAATGTCTTTCTTGATTCTTCCAATTGCCAAGACCTAGCTAGAGATCCTTTTAAGGGGCTCTGAGGGTTTGCATATTCTTTTGTTTTTGAACTAGGAACCAGGAGGTCACGGGTTCGATTCTCGGTCAGGGCACATGCCCGGATTTCGGGCTCGAACCCCAGTAGGGGGCGTGCAGGAGGCAGTCGATCCATGATTCTCTCTCACATTGATGTCTCTCTCTCTCTCTCTCTCTCTCCCCGCCCTCTTCCTCCATCCCGTTCCGTCTCTCTAAAAATGAATGGAAAAAAGTATTCTCAGGGGAGGAATGAAAATGAATAAATGAATCTTTGTGTTATATGGAGGCCCAGGAGCGGGGTGGATATGCACACACCTTGCTTGTTTGGGAACATGAACGCTCTGCGATGTTGAGTGAGATACTAACATCACACTCCTTCTACTCCATTAGGGGTTCCAGTCTTTCGATCACATCAGCAGAACTCATCCACACACATCTCGGCCATGTTGGACTTGGTAGTATTTCTGCGCCCGTCTTCTCTGTTAGGACTTGCGAGCCACTGGTGGCTTGGTTTTTGTGTGTGTTTTTTTCTCAGAGGCCATATTCTTGGAGTTGCTGATTTTATTTCCTTAGCAGCCTGTCTCTCGGTTTACTCTGCAAAGAAATGCTGACTTTTTTTTTTTGTTTTTTTTTTTGAGTAGCAAGCTGTTATCTTGTTTCCAGCTTGTGTGAAATCTCAAAGCGCAGCTCAGATTGGTGTCCCTTAATCAGAAAACGTGTGGACTTTTCAGTGAAAACCGCATGCAGAGAGCCATTAGTGACTAATCGTGTATGCCGACGGTAACTGGGGACGAGTGGGCCAATTGGGTGCCCGTTATGTAACTTTAGGCAGGTCTGAAATACGTTTCGTTTTTTTCATTTCCCGCACTCCATTGTATGGCTATAGACTTCTTCTTAATTATATGAAGGAAGACGTTTTGATTTTAACTTTAATGAAGTTTACTTGGCCATCCATGTGGAAATTAGATGGTAACATTTATTTCTGTATTTATTTTTTTAATATATTTTTATTGATTTCAGAGAGGAGGGGAGAGGGAAAGAGAAGGGAGAGGGAGAGAGATAGAAACATCAGTGATGAGAGAGAATCATTGATTGGCTGCCTCCTGCACAGCCCACACTGGGATCCGATCCAGCCTGCTACCCGGGCATGTGCCCTGACCGGGAATTGAACCAAGACCTCTTGGTTCATAGGTCGGACACTCAACCACTGAGCTACACCAGCTGGGCTAGATGGTAACATATAATTTCTAAATATTTAGTTTCTAATAAGGTCAACAGCAGAAAAGCTTGGAGGCCTATATTGTTATCTTTTGGCCCCATATAGAGTAGAAAACATGCATTCATCAAATTTACACATAGCATTAACATTGGGCAACAAAATATTATATAAAAAGATACATCAGTCCCAGCCGGTGTGGCTCAGTGGTTGTGTCGACCTATGAACCAGGAGGTCATGATTCAATTCCCGGTCAGGGCACATGCCCGGGTTATGGGCTCGATCCCCAGTAGCGGGGCATGCAGGAGGCAGCCAATCAATGATTCTCTTTCACCATTGGTGTTTCTGTCTCTCTCTCCCTCTCCTTTCCTCTCTAAAATCAATACAAGTATGTTTTTAAAAATAATAAGATACATCAGGGAAGTGGCTCATTTGGTATATAATTCTGAAGTCTTCCTTGTTAGTATGCTTTTTTGGCTTTTTTTCTAACTGTAAACCCTGAAATGGAATTTCTGAAGATTGCACCTTCAGAGTTTTAGTCATTCTGAGTCATCATTGATTTAAAACAATTCGTGTTGTACGTTTACTTAGACACTTGCCTCCCGGCCCGTGTTCCCTTATTCGATGGGTGATTTCCATGAGCTGTCAGATTTGCAGACCTGCGCTCCTTAGAGGAAATAGACTTTTTTTTTTTTTTCATTCTCACCTCTGGACTTCCTCTGCGGTTTGCAATGGGCACCTTTGCCCTTTAAGTTCAATCGTCTCTATGTTTTCCTCATCGGTGTACACGTGCATAGCTGGGCTCTGCTAAGGGCAAGGTCCCACAGAACAGCACCCAGATCAAATGCATTGTGTGATGCTTTGGACTGTGAGGACCTTTGGTAATGTCGCCGTCCTTCATAATTTAAGGGCTGCAGCTGCCAGGGATCATGTGTACATGGTATGTGTGTCCGTGTGTGTATGGTGTGTGTGTCCATGTGTGCATGGTGTGTGAGCCCATGTGTGCATGGGATGTGAGTCCGTGTGTGCATGGTGTGTGTGTGCATGGGATGTGAGTCCGTGTGTGCATGGTATGTGTGTATGTGTGCATGGTATGTGAGTCTGTGTGTGCATGGTATGTGTGTCCGTGTGTGCATGGTGTGTGTGTGCATGGTATGTGTGTATGTGTGCATGGTATGTGTGTATGTGTGCATGGTATGTGTGTATGTGTGCATGGTATGTGTGTATGTGTGCATGGTATGTGTGTATGTGTGCATGGTATGTGTGTATGTGTGCATGGTATGTGTGTATGTGTGCATGGTATGTGTGTATGTGTGCATGGTATGTGTGTATGTGTGCATGGTATGTGTGTATGTGTGCATGGTATGTGTGTATGTGTGCATGGTATGTGTGTATGTGTGCATGGTATGTGTGTATGTGTGCATGGTATGTGTGTCTGTGTGCATGGTGTGTGTGTATGTGTGCAGGGTGTGTGTGTGCATGGGATCTGTGTCCATGTGTGCATGGGGTGTGAGTCCCTGTGTGCCTGGTATATGTCCGTGTGTGCATGATGTGTGTGTATGGTATGTGAGTCCGTGTGTGCATTGTGTGTGTGTCCGTGTGTGCATGGTATGTGTCCGTGTGTGCATGGGGTGCGAGTCCATGTGTTATTCCTGGGAAGATCCCTGCGTGTAAAGAGTGCTTTTGGGGTTTAAAGCTACGGCTATTATTGACAGTGGTTGGTATTGTCAGAAAAGGGGGAAATGCTGTGCCATTTCCAGAATCACGTGGTTCCTGTTAAGTAGGCAGAGCTGTCTGAGCGAGTCCTAACCGGGGTCACAGGAGTGGCCGGGCCTGATAGCCGCCCAGCTCACGGCGGGCGCGCAGGAGGCCTTCCTTCTCTGACGGAGGCGCCCATTCGGGCTTTTCACAAGTTATTGTTGTTCGTGCCTCTTTCTTGTTGAGAGAAACCATTTAGGCACTTCATCTTTTAACACAAAGCCTTTTCTTTTTTATTCTTTTTTAATATATTTTCATTGATTTCAGAGAGGAAGGGAGGACAGAGAGAGAGAGAGAAACATCCATGATGAGAATCTCGGATCGGCTGCCTCCCGCACACCCCCTACTGGGGATGGAGCCCGCAACCCGGGCATGTGCCCTTGACCGGGAATGGAACTGTGACCTCCTGGTTCATAGGTCGATGCTCAACCACTGAGCCACACCCGCCAGGCAAGATCCCTTTTCTTTGCGTGGTAGAGGGAATTTTTTCAGAGTTCAATAAGGAAGCTGGCAAGACTGTTGTTAATCTTTTACTCACTTGGGTGTGTGCATAAAGGAATGACAGCTTCACAGTGACTCACGTGGTGCCTTTTGGACGTATGAAGAACCAGCGTTTAAAGTCATGATCTCCTTTTCCATGTCACGGATTCCATTTTGGCTCTGGCCACCTGCTGTATTGAATGCGCACATTTTCTCATCTTTCTTAATCCTGTTTGGGAAAAAAACAAGTGACTAACGGTGTCAGTTCAAAAGTAATTCAGGCCCTAGCCAGTTTGGCTCAGTGGTTAAGGGTAACCCCAAGGACTGAAGGGTCCCAGGTTCTGTTCCGGTCCAGGGCACATACCTCAGTCGCAGTCTCAATTCCTGGTCCCAGTTGGGGCGAGTGTGGGAGGCAGCCAATCCATGTGTCTCTAGTGCATCTATATTTCTCTCTCTCTTGTCTTTCCCCCTCCCTTCCACTCTCTCTGAAAATCAGTGGAGGAAAAAATACCCTCAGGTGAGGATTAACAGCAACAACAACAAAAATAATTGCCCAGCCGGGTGGCTCAGCTGATGGGAGCTTTCTCTTGTGCATCGAAGGGTTACGGGTTTGATTACTGGTCACAGCATGTACCTAGGTTGTGGGTTCAATCCCCGGTCGGGGCCGTATGGGAGGCAATTGAACCATGTTTCTCTCTCTCTCCCTTCCCCCCTCTCTCTCTCTCAAATTAATAAAACATATCCTTGGTTGAGGATTTTTTAAAAAAAGTAATTCAAATACGGCAAGTCTGAAAATATATTCTGAATAGAGCAAATGTGTGATTTATTATTTTCTTTATTCTTTTTCCAAAAACACCCTGCCTCTTTAAGGGGGGAAATAATCCCGAAAAATAAGTGATTTTGTACCTGGGGGGAGATGAATGGGGGTCCCAAGCCCTGTCTCTGCTCCGTAAGGTGCTGAAGTGAAGGTCATCGAATGGTAGACGCCGCGGGCCGCTGTGGGCCGCTGTCATCTTTCGGAGTTTCCCACGGTTGTTATTTGTGTTTAGGTGAAGGAAGCGATCCATCATACAGCGCTTGCTACAAGAAAACCCAGGTTTCGTTTGATGGTGTTTGACCTTTGTTCTTGCAGAGTAGCCCTCATTCGAGGGCCAAGGTAGATCATCCCATTAAAAAAAGAATCTGTTAAAGATGGTTGCTTTGACCCGTCCGTAGCTCCCGTTCATTCTTTCTGATGGTCTTCACCATCTTCTCTTAAAACCGTAATGGTAGCCCTGGCCGATGTGGCTCAGTGGTGAGAGCGTCGGCCTATGCACCAAAAGGGTTGTGGGTTCAATTCCCAGCCCCAGTCTGTGCGCATGCGGGAGGCAACCAGTCAACGTGTCTCTCTCACATCAATGTTTCTCTCTCCCTCTCTTTCCCCTTCCTTCCTCTCTTCCACTCTCTGAAAATCAATTGGAAAAAAAAGATCCCAGGGTGAGGATTAACAAAACAACAACATCAACAACAAAAAATGCTAATAGTAGGCAAAAACCTATTCAAACAGGATTCCTGGTTTTACATTTTCTAAAATGAGAGAGACTTGACTTTAGTGTCAGTTGAAAAATAATTAGGTGAAGAGATGGGATGAGGATTAACAAAACAACAACAACAACAAAAAATACTAATAGTAGGCAAAAACCTATTCAAACAGGGATTCCTGGTTTTACATTTTTAAAATGAGAGAGGCCTGACTTTAGCGTCAGTTGAAAAATAATTAAGTGAAGAGATGGGGAGGAAATCATGTTTATTAAGAAGACAGATCGTCTTGAAATTTCTCATTTCCTAATTGTTCTGAGGAAATAGCTCTCTGTAGAAGTAGCCCGATATTTTTAAATGACGTTACTTAGTAGTGATACTTAAGAGTTTGTTATAACCGCCCTAGTTGACTTGGCTCAGTGGATAGAGCGTCAGCCTGCGGACAAAAGGGTCCCAGGTTCGATTCTAGTCAGGGCACATGCCCGTGTTGTGGGCTTGATCCCAAGTAGGGGGTGTGCAGGAGGCAGCCGATCAATGATTCTCTTTCATCATGGATGTTTCAATCTCTCTCGCCCTCTCCCTTCCTCTCTGAAATCAATAAAAATACATATTTAAAAAAATAGTTTGTAATACCATTTTCCATGTATAAAATAGCATAGGATATTTGATTATGCTCTTAGGCTGTGATGATGTGGCCTAAGTTAGGCTTAAGTTTACCTTTGTATAATCTATAATGAGAAGTTGTTTTTTTTCTGGTGCCCCGACCAGGAATCGAACCTGCAACCCTTTGGTGCATGGGATGATGCTCAACCAACTGTGCCACACCAGCCAGGGCTATAAGAAGAAGTTTTACACGATAACTTATTATTGGTAACAAGATCATCCCAAGATGTCTAACCTACATAACAGACCAAAATGTCTTTAAAGAACTTTATCCCATAATTTTTTTATTTTTAGAAATGGAAGCCTACTAGGAGATGTGTCTAATCTATTCCTGAAAATTAGCCCAGATGGAGTGGCTTCCTAAAAGAATGTTAGTTTAAGTTTCTGTATGTCTTTAAATAAATTTTTATTGATCTCAGAGAGGAAGAGCCTGCACGCCCCCCACTGGGGATGTGCCTACAACCAAGGTATATGCCCTTGCCCGGAATCGAATTTGGACCCCCGAGTCCGCAGGCCGACGCTCTATCCACTGAGCCAAACCGGTTCTGGCCCATAATTTTTTTTATTTTTAGAAATGGAAGCCTACTAAGAGATGTGTCTAATCTATTCCTGAAAATTAGCCCAGATGGAGTGGCTTCCTAAAAGAATGTTAGTTTAAGTTTCTGTATGTCTTTAAATAAATTTTTATTGATCTCAGAGAGGAAGAGAGACGGGGAGAGAGATGGAAGCATCAGTGATGAGAGAGAATCATGGATCGGCTGCCTCCTGCACGCCCCCTACTGGGGATCGAGCCCACTACTTGGGCCTGTGCCCTGACTGGGAATCGAACCGTGACCTCCTGGTTCATAAGTCAACGCTCAACCACTGAGCCATGCCGGCCGAGCAGCTTTCTTTTTGCCATCTTTCATCATCCTACGGAAATCACAGAATGTCTGGGTCATAATAGATTTGGTTCATTATGAACTGGCATCACTGAGGTGCACGCGATTTAGCCAAGGAAAATTCCGTAACATGTCATGGCCCCTCTGCCAGGAGCCCAGAATCCTAAACGCCATGTTCTCTGCCTCCCCTTAAAGGCTGACCCCTGTGACCTAATGCATCCTTTGTAAGCAGTGGACTCCGCTAGGATGTTACACCACCACTGTCGGAGGAACCCTGAGCTCCAGGAAGAGTTGCAGATCCAGGCTGCGGTGGCCGCCGGGGATGTCCACACCGTCCGGAAGATGCTAGAACAGGGCTATTCCCCGAATGGCCGGGATGCGAACGGCTGGACCCTGCTCCACTTCTCAGCAGCCAGAGGAAAGGAAAGATGCGTCCGAGTCTTTCTAGAACACGGAGGTGAGTCTACTTAGGAGCAAATCTCTTTTTTCCCCCAAGGAGAAGTTTAAAATGAAACTATATTTAATTTGAAACATCTGTGTGCATGTGTATATCATTTTTTTTTGAAGATATTTTATTGATTTCAGAGAATAAAGGAGAGGGAGAGAGAAATAGAAACATCAGTGATGAGCGTGAATCATCGCTTGGCTGCCTCGTGCACGCCCCCTACTGGGGATGGATCCCACAGCCCGGGCCTGTGTCTGGACTGGGAATCGAACCGTGACCCCCGGGTTCATAGGTTGACGCTCAACCACTGAGCCACACCAACCGGGCAATGCTCACCTTCTTATAACCTCTCCTATGTGAAGCTTTGTTACAGTTATGCCGAGTTTTGTCTGCAACCAGATTGTCGAAAGATGAGTTTGGTGAAAGTGCTATTTCCCTTGTGGCAGTAGTTGACATTGCTCAACCACTGAGCCACACCAGCCGGGCAATGCTCACTTTCTTATAACCTCTCCCTATGTGAAGCTTTGTTACAGTTATGCTGAGTTTTGTTTGCAACCAGATTGTCAAAAAGATCAGTTTGGTGAAAGTGGTATTTCCCTTGTAGCAGTAGTTGATACACAGCCAAGTTTGCAGGTGGCTTGAACTAAAAGCACTTCGTCACCTCGCCCAGTTGCTCGCGTTTCAGAAGCAGAAGTGGCTGCGGTGTACCTGCAGCAGGAGAATTACAGCCTAGGTCGACGCTCAACCACTGAGCCATGCGGCTGGGCTCATCTTTGATTTTTCTCTCCTTCTCTCCCTCTCCCTTCCTCTCTGAAATCAATTAAAAAGTATGTATATATTTTTTTTAAAGGTCACTGATCAGCCCTGGTTCATAGCCCTGAGCCACACTGGTCAGGCTAATCAGCGATCTTTGATATTGCGAGGGCAGGACCCTGCACCTTGAAAAAGAACAAATTTCAGAGCAGCTATTTATGAATGTGTTCAAAGAATTAAGGAAATGGTGGTCAAAACATAAAAGAAATGTATGACGGCACTAACGCATCAAATACAGGCTATCAAAAACAGATAGAATTTGTTATATGTACCCTAGAGGCCCGGTGCACAAAAATTCGTGCAAGAGTAGGCCTTCCTTCCCCCGGCTGCCGGCACCGGCTTCCCTCCGGCACCCAGGACCCAGGCTTCCTTCCTCCAGCCCTGGCTTCGTCAGGATGGATGTCCAGAATGACATCTGGAAGACATCAGATCTAATTAGCATATTGCTTTTTTATTATTATAGATATAATATACCCTAGAGGCCCGGTGCACAAAATTCGTGCCAGGGGCTTGGCCCTCGCAGCCCCAGCTTCGTCCAGACGGTTATTTTGCTGTTTGGTCTAATTAGCATATTAGCTCTTTATTACATAGGAGGTTATATATCATATTAGTATATGTATACATATATATCCCCAAATATGAATTTTGAGTTGAAAAGCACGTTATCTATAATGAAGAATTTACTAGAGTGGTTAATAGCAGATTTGAGCTGACAGAAGATGGAATCAGTGACCTTGAAAATTGATCAGTGAACATCTAGTCTGAGGAACCTATAGAGTTGGTGGAGAGATAGTCAAAATTCCAGCAGGCTTGTTTGAAAAAATGGACAAGTTGATTTGTTGGCCCGAACGGTTTCAAAGAAGGTTGAGGACATACACTCCCTGCTGTCAGAACTTTCTAGAAAGCCACAGTGGTCAGGACAATATGGATAAACTTTCAGATCAATGGAACAGAATAGAGTTCAGAAATAGGCCCACACTTGCCCTGGCGGGCATGGCTCAGTGGTTAGAGTATTGGCCTCCCCACCTTAGGGTCCCAGGCTTGATTCCCAGTCAAGGGCACCTACCTGGGTTGCAGGTTCGATCCCCACCCCTGGTTGGGGCACATGCAGAAGTCAATCCACCAATGTGCCTCTCTCGCATAGATGTTTCTCTCTGCTCTCTTTCTGTCTCTCCCACTCCCACCTCCTTAGAAAAAATATCCTCACTCCTCAGGTAAGGGTTATCAAAGAAGAAAAGAAATAGACCCACACTTGCCTGGTAGACGGTTTTGTGGGGGGTTTTTTTGACAAAAATCACTGGGGAAAAGCTAGACTTTTCAGCAGATTTTGCTGGAACAACTGGATACCTGTGTGGGAAGTAATGAACCTTGATCTGACCTCGCACCGGACATAAAAAGCAACGAGCAATGGATCATTGCTCTAAACAGAAGAGTTAACAACATAAAACTTCTAGAAGAAGACAGAAAACCTATGTGACGTCGTGTGGGGCAAAGATTTCTTAACAAAAAGCGAAAACCGTAAGAGGAAAAATATACTTGACCTCATCAAAACTAAACATTTTTCTTCTTTAAACGACACTGTCTAGGAAATGAAAAGGCCTGACAGACCAGGAGAAATATTTACAGAACGTATCTAACAAAGGGCTCGTATCCAGAATGTATACACAACAGAGTTGTAAACTCGGTGAGAAAAGCAACCCCATAGCAATAATCAAATGATTTCAACAGACACTTCACAACACACAGCGCTTGCATAAGCTCAGTATCACCATGTCACCAGGGATGTGTAAATTAAGTTCCTATAAGTTACGACTTTACACTCTCTAGCGTGGAAGAAACTAAAATTGCTACGATGCCAAGTATTAGGGAAGACCAACTTGAACGCCTCTACAGGCTGGGGCAAAAGAAGGTTTACAGTTGTTCATATGGAAAGTGACACATTAATCAATAATAATACAAGAATAAATTTTGGCCCAGTGGTTTGAGCATGAACCTATGAGCCAGGAGGTCACAGTTCAATTCCCGGTCAGGGCACATGCCCGGGTTGTGGGCTGAATTCCCAGTAGGGGGCATGCAGGAGACAGCGGATCCATGATTCTCTCTCATCATTGATGTTTCTATCTTGCCCTCTCCCATCCTCTCTGAAATCAATGAAACAAAATAAGTAAATAAAATAAAACAAAGATTGCTGGCTGGCCCAGGCTGCTAGGTGTGAGAGATAGGATAATGGAAGTCCCAGCCAAATTCTTCAAAAAATAAAAAAGGAATAAACTCTGTTTCTCATACTCACTACTCCTGTAAATCTACATCCGCCCCACCCTGTATTGCTGGTGGGAATGTACTATTGTGGAGCCACTAAAAACCAGTTTGGCAGTTTCTCAAATGTACATATAACATACAGGCCAACAGGTCTAGGTATGTACCCAAGTGAGAGGGAAACATACAGCCCCGTGTAGACTTGTACATGCATGTTCATAGGAGCCATATTCATAATAGCCTCAATACTGGAAATAGCCCACTGTCCACCTGCTGGTGAATAACCTATATATATAAAAGCCTAAGCGACCGTTACAGTGGAATGACTGAAACGACCGGTCGCTACGACACGCACTGGGCAGGCAGGTGAGTGGTTAGGAGCGAGCAGGCAGGCAGGCAGGAGAGCAGTTAGGAGCAAGCAGGCAGGCAGGCAGGCGAGCGGTCCCGGATTAGGAGAGGGCACAGGCTGGGCTGAGGGACCCCACCCTTCCCCCTCCCCCACACGTATTTCATGCACCGGGCCTCTAGTAGATAAATAATTGTAGATCCATATTGTAGAAAACTACTCAACGATGTAAAGGAATGAACATTTGGACACACAACAACAACACGGGTGAATTTCAGAGGCATCACGCTAAGTGAAATAAGTCAGGCACAAACTCTCCGTACCCTGTGGTTTCATTTCTGTGAAATTCGAGGAAGGCCAGAACCTCGGTGGCTGCCTGGGGCCCAGAGTCTGGGCAGAGACTTGACAGTAAAGAGGCAGGAAGGAACTTTTTGGGATGATGGGAATATTTGGATTATGGTGGTGGTTACAACGTGACTGTATACAATTTGTCCAAGTTCATCGACTTGTACACTTAAGATTGGGGAGCTTTCTTGCAACCCCGGTAAAGTTGTTGGGGGGAAAAAAACACACCATATTGATAGGAAATGTTTATCTGCTTTTATTTATAGGTACTTCCAAATTTTCCATTAGATTTCAAGGTGTCTTGAGACTATGGGACAAAGTGAGCTCAACTTCCGTCAAAGTTGTCTTTGTACGTGCCTTGCACATTTCCTACTGAATTTATATCGAGGTGTTTTTCTTTCTTTATTTTTTTGATATGTTTTTATTGATTTCAGAGAGAAAGGGAGAGGGGGAGAGAGAGAGAGAGAAACATCATTGATCAGCTGCCTCCTGCACGCCCCCCTACTGGGGATGGAGCCCGAAACCCGGGCATGTGCCCTTGACTGGTATCGAACCCGAGACCCTTCAGTCCGCAGGCTGCTGCTTGATCCACTGAGCCACACCATCTGGGGCTCTAGATGTTTTTATCGTTTCTGTTACTATTACAAATGAGATCTCTTTCTTACTGCCCTGGCTAACAGTAACCTTTAAACTCGATTTTGTTTGCATCTTCATCTGTCTAGACCAGGGGTGGGCAAACTTTTTGACTCGAGGGCCACAATGGGTTCTTAAACTGGACCGGAGGGCCGGAACAAAAGCATGGATGGAGTGTTTGTGTGAACTAATATAAATTCAAAGTAAACATCATTACATCAAAGGTACGGTCTTTTTTTTTTAGTTTTATTCATTTCAAACGAGCCGTAGTTTGCCCACAGCTGCTCTAGAGCCCCCGGATCCGGCCCGCGGGCTGTAGTTTGCCCACGGCTGGTCTAGATCTTCCTTTTGTTAATTCCTCAAGGACAGTAACTATGCAGAGTTGATGCCTTGTTACTGAAAGCTCTATATTCTGTGCTGTTTTCCGCGTGTGCACAGCCAGTATGTTTGTACGGTTTTTATTTGAGGCTAAGCAGATCCTTGCTCTGTGTGTTAATCATGGTTCCTCCCAGCTCCGCGTAACACCAAAGCGTAAGTAAAACCTGGCAGAGGCCCAGAGTGGAAAACCAAAGCCCCAAGTGCGGTCTCCCATAACATGGTTTTCATTTTTACTGTTGAATCAGCGAGTCCAGGATGCGCGTAAGAGTGGACGAAAGGTGGGGGAAATGGAAGGTGTTCGTAACGTCTCACTCACCGAGCAGGCAGCTGTTGCTTGGTCAGGTAGAGATTAGAAACGGCGCCTTGGCCACAGTGAGGGTTTCACGTGGATCGAAGGGGTTCTCTCCTCCTTCCTGCCTGTCCCCACTTCCCTGCTTTAGGTGAGGGAGGCGCGGGAAGCAGGACGGAGGGCTCAGCATCCCATCAGAGCGGGCAGGTCATAGCTGACGTTCCTGGCATGACCAGCAGGTGGCAGCAAGACGCTTTGTTCAAAAATCGCTGGCCCTCGTTTATTTTTAAGTCGCATCCTACAGAATTGCTATCTATTTTCCTTTTAGCGAAGACCAACGCTGGCAGGATGCTCTGTTGCCGTTGTGCGCTGTTGGTTTGTATGTAGTGATTTTTAGAAATTGCACTGGTATACTTTACTTAGTAAGAGTCTGAACTTTTTACAGGTTCTGAGCAACGACTACTTCACTGAAACTTTCATTCTCCGTAATACCATTCTTTTCCATGGAGCTTTCTGCTTCGTAGAGTTTTCCCAGAGACCCAGCTGTCACGTTTTAGCAGGAAATAACATTTTGCTAGACAATACACAAATGTCTGCTCACACAACTTCGGAGGCTTTCTGTTTCGTTGTTTGGAAGAGCACTCACGAATTTTTTCTCTTCCGTGGCCAAACCAGACATTAAGGGTGACTTTTATGAGAATAAAGCCTTTGTGTGTTTTTTTTTTAAAAACCTCACCCCCGGATATTTTTTCCCATTGATTCCTAGAGGGAGGGGAGGAGGGTGAGAGAGAGAAAAACACCGAGTGGTGGCCTCCTGCACATGCCCTTACGGGGCTGGAGGACCTGTACGTGCCCTTGACCGGAATTGAACCCGAGACCCTTCGGTCCGAGGGCCGGGGCTCTAACCACTGAGCAGCACTGGCCAGGGCAAGGAGAAAGCCTTTGGATCCCAGGCAGTTAGGCCTGACCAGTTTATTTATCTTCACGAGGAATTGC
>NW_006296417.1:1272405-1278227 GCF_000327345.1 Myotis davidii | reverse complement strand
GAGAGCCACAGAGAACTTCCCCTTTGGCTCAAGGAGCCGCTGGGCCAGGTGACAACGTTTGTGACTGAGGAGTGACACAGCAGAGACAACACTGGCGTTTCTTTTTCTTTCTCTCTCTCTTCCGCCCCGCCCGCAGAAACCATTCCACTGAGGAGAGAGCTGGGGAACTGTCGTGCAAAATAATATTTACGCGGCGCTAAAGTTGCTCCCCGGTTTTCGCACGGCGCGCCATTTAATTCTTACAGACTCCAAAGTTCTCGTAAAACCGAGCATTCAGAGTAGACATTTATCTTACGAGAACCTGATTTGTCCAGATCACTTAACATATATCTAACGTGCTTTGGAATTTTTACAGACCACAGGGAGAAGAAAAAAAAAAAAAACTTTATTTTTTTTCCCCCCCACTTCATACACCCTTAAAACAACGCCGTCTGCCAGACCACAGTACATCCGTAATTTAGAGCCGCAGATGTTGCTACACATGCTTCTCTTTAAGACCAAGAAGCACAAGAGAAAATAAAACAGAAAGTTAAAGCCGAAGAGAAGCATGAAAACAATTCAGAGATGGGGGAGCTGGGGCCGCCAAGAGCAGTGGGTTTGGTTAGCAAACGGACATGGTGGTCTCAGCTCTATGCTTTTTGTATATATCTTTTTGTAAAAAAAAAAAATCTTTTTATTGATTTCAGAGAGAGAAATAGAAATGGACAGTGATGAGCCCTGGCCGGTTTGGCTCAGTGGATAGAGCGTCAGCCTGTGGACTGAAGGGTTGCGGATTGAGTTCCGATCCAGGGCACATAACCTTTGGTTGCAGGCTCCATCCCGGAGGCAGCCAATCGATGGGTCTCAGTGGATCTCTCTCACATTGATGTTCCTTTCTCTCTCTCTCTCTCTCTCTCTGTCTCTCCGTCTCTCCCCATCCCTTCCACTCTGTCTAAAAATCAATGGAAAAAATAATCCTCGGGTGAGGATTAGCAAAATAAATAAATAATGAAATAAATAGGAAAATAAAATCTTTAAAGAAAGAAATACCAGTGATGAGAGAGAATCATGGATCGGCTGCCTCCTGCACGCCCCCTACTGGGATCAAGCCCGCAATCTGGACATGTGCCCTGACCAGGAATCCAACCGTGGCCTCCTGGTTCATAGGTCAGTGCTCAACCACTGAGCCACACCAGCTGAGCGTATATATATATCTTTTAAAAACTTCTTTAACCAGGGTTGATCACTTTCTACCGAACTTCATTTTTCATCAAAACTTGACTTCAGCGCGGCAGGTGCGGCTCAGTGGTTGAACGTCAAGCTGTGACCCAGGAGGTCACGGTTAGATTCCCGGTCAGGGCGCATGCCCAGATTGCGGGCTCCATCCCCAATACGGGGCGTCCAAGAGGCAGGCGACCAATTATTCTCTCCCATCATTGATGACTCTATCTCTCCCTCTCTGAAATCAATAAAACCATATATTTTTTAAAAACCCTTGACGTCAGTTAACCGAGGAAAGACGTGCAGCTTGAGGTCTTTCATTTTTCATCAAAACTTGACTTCAGCGCGGCAGGTGCGGCTCAGTGGTTGAACGTCAAGCTGTGACCCAGGAGGTCACGGTTAGATTCCCGGTCAGGGCGCATGCCCAGATTGCGGGCTCCATCCCCAATAGGGGGCGTCCAAGAGGCAGGCGACCAGTTATTCTCTCCCATCATTGGTGACTCTATCTCTCCCTCTCTGAAATCAATAAAACTATATATTTTTAAAAAACCCTTGACGTCAGTTAAACCGAGGAAAGACGTGCTGCTTGAGGTCGGCGGCGATGTCTGATCCTCCCGCATCCTGTGTGAGGATGGGCGCCCGCGGGCTCTGCTGTGGGGAGGGCTCGTTGTTTGGTCCGGGCGCCCGCTGATGTGTGTCCCTTCTGGTTTCCACCGCAGCTGACCCCACGGTCAAGGACTTAATCGGCGGCTTCACGGCGCTGCACTACGCGGCCATGCACGGCCGGGCCCGCATCGCGCGCCTGATGCTGGAGTCCGAGTACCGGAGCGACATCATCAACGCCAAGAGCAACGACGGCTGGACTCCCCTGCACGTGGCCGCCCACTACGGCCGGGACTCGTTCGTCCGCCTCCTGCTGGAGTTCAAGGCCGAGGTGGACCCGCTCAGCGACAAGGGCACGACGCCGCTGCAGCTGGCCATCATCCGGGAGCGCTCGAGCTGCGTGAAGATCCTGCTGGACCACAGCGCCAACATCGACATCCAGAACGGCTTCCTGCTGCGCTACGCCGTCATCAAGAGCAACCACTCGTACTGCCGCATGTTCCTGCAGCGCGGGGCCGACACGAACCTGGGCCGCCTGGAGGACGGCCAGACGCCCCTGCACCTGTCCGCCCTCCGCGACGACGTGCTCTGCGCGCGGATGTTGTACAGTTACGGGGCGGACACGAACACGAGGAACTACGAAGGGCAGACCCCGCTGGCGGTTTCGCTCAGCATTTCGGGCAGCGGGCGGCCGTGTTTGGATTTCTTGCAGGAAGTCACACGTACGTAACCCGCTGGTCCCTCCTCTCGTGTTTGCAAAAGTGCCCGCATCTGCCGAGGAATCGCAGGCGGTGGTGGTGTGGATCCTCACCCGAGGGAGTTTATCCATTGATTTATTTTGTTTGTTTAGGGAGAGTGGAAGAGAAGGGGAGAGACAGAGAGAACATCGATGTGAGAGACACACATCGATGGGTTGCCTCCTGCACATGCCCCGACCAGGGCCCGGGCCGGGGAAGAGCCTGCCACCGAGGTACATGCCCTTGACCGGAATCGAACCCAGGACCCTTTGGTCCGCAGGCCGACGCTCTCTCCACTGAGCCACACCGGCCAGGGCTGTAAGGTGTTTCTCAACAAATAATAATAACCAGACATTCATGGTGCAACGAAGATCTTTGCTAGAACAAGGCAGCTCCTAGGGTTGGAAGCCTCGTCTCTCGGCAGGCCGTGGGCTACAGGGGGAGGGACCAGGGGAAGTTGGGTCTTAGATTCCCCACCTGCTCAAGGCTCCTGGCTTTTTTTGTTTATTTTTGTTTGAAAGGTCCAGGGTTGATTCTGGTCAAGGCACAGGGCTGGATCCTCAGTGGGGGGGGCATGCAGGAGGCAGCTGATTAATGATTCTCTCTCATCACTGATGTTTCTATCTCTCCCTCTCCTTTCCTCTCTGAAATCAATCTATATCTATATATATATATACACATAGAAAAGGGGGAGAAAAAAAGAAACATCATTGATGAGAGAGAATCGCTGATCAGCCGCCTCCTGCACGCCCCCTATTGGGGATCGAGCCCACAACCCCGGCATGTGCCCTGACTGGGAATCGAACCATGGCCTCCTGGTTCATAGGTCGACGCTCAGCCACGCCAGACGGGCTGCACTTGTACTTTTATTTTATTGCCAAGTCGCTGCTCACGTTGGCTCCACCGCAGAGAGAGCCCACGTGACATGGGACCGCAGTGTCACTGGCTCAGGCCGCCCGCGAAAGCGGTGAAGGCTGGTAGGAAACCGGTGAGAAGAGATTTGCCGTAGGCGGGAAATTCGGTGCCGGCTTCCATTGTACCTGACCTGTCTCTCTGTGGGTGCTTTTTTTTCGCTTTTCCTAAAAGAAGCCTGGACGTGGCTGGCCCAGCTTGCATAGCAGGGAGCGTGTCAGTTTCATCAGAATCTCGGGGTGTCTATAGCGTTAACTCCTGCACTGGCGGCACTTGGGTGGCACCAGCTGGGCCGCAGACAGGAAGGCGTGTGCCCTACAGACATGGCTCAGCCCCTTTTGTTAAGAACTTGGCTCCGCGGTCCACAGCACAGACTGGAGCTGGGCCCCATGAGCTCCCGCCGCTGACTCTCCCACGTGTTGGCCGTGACCTCGGGCAGGCGACCTGGCTGCTCTGTGCCTGTGTCCGCATCTGAAAATTAGGGTATTTATGTCCTTCTATAGGCTCGCTGGGAGGGTTAAATGAGTTAATGTTTATAATGCACTGAAAACAGTGTCTGGTGCGTTTGCCGTGCTCTTTGTGTGTGTGTGTGTGTGTGTGTTTTCAATAAAGCATCGCTGTGGGCGGTGTGTGTGTGTGTGTGTGTGTGTTTTCAATAAAGCATCGCATTAGATGTGGGCGGGTATAACAAGGGCTTGCTACCAGGAATCCCTTCCAGACTCTTCTCCCCCAGCCGCCTCTCGTGGGCTCTGTAGACTTGTGTGGTCTGCACACGGAGACCCGGCCAGGGGCGTGGTCGGAGCTGCCCGGGTCCCAGCTCTCAGAATGATGCTGGAGGGCAAGAACGTTGAGTTAAAAAGACGTTCACATAAGCCCCGGCCAGTTTGGCTCAGTGGGTAGAGCATCCCCCTACGGACTGAAGGGCCCTGGGTTCGATTCCGGTCAAGGGCACGTACCCCGGTTGCAGGCTTGACCCCTGGTTGGATCGCATGCAGGAGGCAACCAATTGGCAGTGTCTCTCTCTCACATCAATGTCTCTCTCTCCCTTCCCCCCCCCCCCCCCCCCCTTCCACTCTAAAAATCAATGGGAACATATCCTCCAATGAGGATTAAATAAATACGGTTCGCATGGACCTTTAAAATTCGGGGCAAATAGAAAAATCAGCAGGGATGTTTCTTGGCCTTGGAGTTCTCCCTTGCTCGGGAATGGAGCGCGCCCCGAGCTGGTCCCGGGCGCGTGGGGGCTGGCCGATTGGATCTCAGGAGGATGGCAGCCGGCTTTTCAGACATGAAGGCCCATCTGCCTTTTTTCTTTTCTTAAATATATTTTTATTCATCTCAGAGAGGAAGGCAGAGGGTGAGAGAGGGGACCATCAGGGACAAGAGAGAATCATGGACCGGCTGCCTCCCGCACGCCCCCTACTAGGGATGGAGCCCGCATCCCGGGCATGGAACCGCGACCTCCTGGTTCCTAGATTGACGCTCAACCACTGAGCCACGCCGGCCGGGCCAAGATGTCACATTTACCCATCTACTGTGTGCCTTGGTTTTAACATGGTAATCATAGTCCTTGTAAATTGCCTGTCTGATCCTTCCAACATCTGTGTCATATCGAAGTCTGGTCTGATGCTTGCTTTGTCTCATCCGACTGTGTTTTTTCTTGCCTTTTAGCACGTCTTGTAATTTTTTATTGAAGCCAGACATGAGGTATTAGGCAATAGGCACTGAGGTAACAAGGCCGTTAATGTCAGGTTTCACGTTAGCCTGGCCTGGGGCTGGTCTGTGTGTCATGGTGGCGGCAGCCAGAGGGGCCCGGGGCTTCAGGCGCCTCCGGTGGCCTGGGTCTCGGCTCCCCTCACTCCTCAGCGGGTCTGTGCCCCACAGCTTGCTCTCAGCTGTAATCCACTCTTTATTAAAAAAAAATACATGTATTTTTTAAATTGATTTCAGAGAGGAAGGAGGAGGGAGAGAGGGAGAGAGAAACATCAGTGATGAGAATCATGGATCAGCTGCCTCCTGCACGCCCCCTACTGGGGATGGAGCCCGCATCCCAGGCATGTGCCCTGACCCGGAATCGAACCAGCTACCTCTCGGTTCCTAGAATGATGCTCAACCAGCTGAGCCACACTGGCCAGGGCTTGATTTGTATGTTTTTAGGATGAAATGGCTCGTAGCTGTAAGATGAAATAGACGGGAATGGAGCCGGGTAAAGCTGTCTTGCTAGAGACTTCATCTGTCCAGCACTTAAGCTTTCTAGAACAGTGGCCCTCGAGGTCCAAAAGGTAGGCAACTGCTGTTCTAGAACATCAGTCGCAGGTGTTTACACGTACTTCCTGTTTCGTAAGCACTGCACGACCTGAATACGTTTCT
>NW_006296417.1:1269156-1272271 GCF_000327345.1 Myotis davidii | reverse complement strand
CCTTTTTTTTTTTTTAAATATTAAGAAAATGAAATTTAGGCTGAGACTCATCTCAGCTGAGTCCAGTCCCGATGGGTCTGCGGGCAGATGATCACGTAAAACATCGCTCCCAAGGCCCGGGCCTTACACCTGTGTTCCTTTCAAATGATTATTCACTTGTTTATTTGGTTTTGTTTTTCTTCATTCATTTTCCCATGATCCTCTAATCAGTTTCTTTGAATTTTCTTGCAGGATGACTTGTCAAAACAGGGTTACCTAGTGTCACTCTTCGGAGCAGTGATTCGCGTAGCTCATTTTAACGGAGGTTATTTTCAATTATTTACTTTTTTTTTCTTGTTGGGGATTTTGCCAGACATCTACGTGTCTGCTTCAGCGACTAAAATCACTTTTAGAAATAAACAAATAAGCAGCACACAGTGTGAAGTCAGATCACACCCCATTTTCAGGTTCTTTGGTGTCAAAGTAGTACCTTAACCCCGGGCTGTTTCCATCGCATTTGTATTACTTTCTATTTTTAACGTAAGCTTCTAGAGATTTCTTGCCGTTTGCCAGGAAGCAGCGTATGGTTTTGGTTGGCTTAGTGCAAATGGAAAATACAGGTCAGCCCTGGTCGGTTTGGCTCAGTGGTTAGAGTGTCGGCCTGTGGACCGAAGGGTCCTGGTTGGATTCTGGTCAACGGCATGCACCTCGGTTGCAGGCTCGATCCCCGGCCCCAGTCTGGGCGCATATGGGAGGCAACCAATCCGTGTGTCTCTCTCAGATTGATGTTCTCTCTCTCTGTTTCTCCCCCTCCCTTTCACTCTGTCTGAAATCAATGGAAAAAATACCCTCAGGTGAGGATTAACCAAAGTAAAGTAATAAAAAGCTTAAAAAAAAGTACCACTCCTCGGGGGCCTGGGGGAGGCACCCAATCAATGTGTCTCTCTCACATCAGCGTTTCTCTCTCTCTCTCTCCCTCTCCCTTCTACTCTAAAAAATCAGTGGAAAAATATCCTGGGTTGAGGATTAAAAAACAAAAACGCAAATATAGCCCAAAGCCATGTCCCCGTGGGAAAGAATGTCACCCGCAGACGAATGTCGTCGGGGCTGAGGTGGTGCCTTGGGAGCCTCGCCGCGCCGAGGGCTGACCAGAGCCGCCTTCTAGTTGACAGCGCCATGGCTCTCTGTCCAGGCAGCCGGCATCGCCTTTGTTTCACAGCCTTAAGTCTCAGTTCACCCCTCTCGGACCCAGTCCCCGGGAAGGGAATTCGGAGGCGAGAGCAGGAGGGACGCAGTGGGGTGGGGAGGATGTTAAAGTGGAGCCCTGAGCTGGCGCAAAGACACAGGTACTGGGAGGCCTTTCCAGATGCCGGCGGGATGCAGAGGTGCCTGAAGGACCAGTCAGATTGTACTAAGCCACCCAGAGGGGCGGAGTCTTTCTATTTGTTTATTTCTAGCTTCTTTTTTTTTTTTCATTGTTTGCTTGCTTGTTTTCTACACCCTCCTCTCCATCTCCGTCTCTCCCCGCCTCTTCCCCAAAGAAAAAAACCCTATTTTGCTTTTTATTTCGCCCCTTTGGGTGACGTTACGTGCAAACGTTTGGCCCTCTCTGTCCACGTCCACGAATATTTGGTCCAGATAAGTAACTTGAGGTCTGTCTCGAATCCGGGAATGGCAGCGCCAAAAGGCGGGCTGGGGGAGATTTAATTTTCCAAACGACGCGGCCGCCCCGGTTTTGTAATTCATGCCAGACCAGGCCCTTCAAAAGCCGACTTCCTACTTCGCACCAGCACTGCCCCAGCCCCATTACCGCTAATGACGGGCTTCCTCCCCGGGGGAGGGGCCCGCAGCCCCTTTGAACTGTGGCGTAATCCCATTGTAGTCACCAGCACGGCTACCTTGTAGTTGCCGCATCCCCAAAGTGTTACAATAATTCCGTCAATTATGTTCTTTTGTGCGCTGTCCCCCGGGGACAGGCAGGCAGGCCGCTGTTACAGCCCCGCGTTGTTATGTAACAGGGTAGGGATCCTTTTCTAAGACACCTCGTAAAAGCGTGTGTGCACGTGTGCGTGCGTGTGCGTGTGTGTGTGTGTGTGTGTGTGTGTGTGTGTGTGGAGTTTCTCCTTCCGTCCCTTTTCTCCTCCTCAGCTCTCTTTTCCTCTGCCGCTGCCTGCTCCTCGCCCCCTTTCATCTTTGGGGCAGTGCGTCTTGGAGCGCATAGTAGGTGCTCCCTAAATACTTTCAAGAAAATAAGCCCTGCCCTAGAAGAGAGGTTACTGGGTCATATGATAACTCTTTTTTGTTTGTTTAATCCTCACTGGAGGATATATTTTTATTGATTTTTAGAGCAAGAAAGAGAGAGGGAAAGACAGAGAGAAAAAGGAATGTGAGAAAAACACATCGATGGGCTGCCTCCTGCATGCACCCCGACCAGGGTCCCGGGCCGGGGATCGAGCCTGCAGCCGAGGTACGTGCCCTGGATCAGAATCGAACCCGCGACTCTTCTACCTGGTCCTGGCACATGCCTAGGATGCAGGCTCGATCCCCAGTGTGGGGCATGCAGGAGGCAGCCTATCTGTGAGTCTCTCTCATATTCTCTCTCATCATTGATGTTTCCCTCTCCCTTCCTCTCTGAAATCAATTTAAAAAAAAATTTTTTTTTTAAATAAATAAGTCTTTTTTTTTCAATCATAATTTTCTATTCCCAAATTTGTATTCAGGCTGGGGCGGGGGGGGAGGAGGGAAGCTCCTTAATCTTAGCAATAACAATAATTACAATGAGTAGCCCTTATTACTATTTATTATTGCGCCTGCTTGTTGCTCAGCGCTAGTACCGGGCGAGGTGAGTCAGCGTCCGTGCCTGTGTGGATGGAGCAGTGGGGTAACGATACGCCTCCCTTCATCGCTGCACAGCTTTTTATTTTGTGTGAATCCTCACCCGAGGATATTTTTCCATTGATTATTTTAGGGAAAGTGGGAGGGAGGGGGAGGGGCAGAGAGAAACATCCACGTGAGAGAGACACATCGATGGGCTGCCTCCTGCATGTGCCCCAAATAGGGCCCGGCCAGGGAGGAAGGAGCCTGCAACCGAGGTACATGCCCTAGCCCGGAATGGAACCCAGGACCCTTCAGTCCA
>NW_006296417.1:1258120-1268940 GCF_000327345.1 Myotis davidii | reverse complement strand
TCATGTCCGGCCTGTCAGGCCTGTGGTGCAGGTGGCGGTGTCCTCAGTGCCCAGGTGAGGACGCCGGGGGATGGGCCCGAGACCAGGGCAGTCGAGCCTGGGGAGCCTGGCTGGAGGCCTGATACTTGGGGCACGATGGGGGGGTGCCCCTGTCATGAATGGTCCTTCTGCAGGCAACAGTTCCCACAGGGTCAGGAAGGCTTTAAAAACCCAGATTCTGCCCCTGGCAGCAGTTGAGCGTCGTCCCTGCACCGTCCCTGCACCGAACGGTTGCTGTTTGATTCCCAGTCAGGGCGATCCGGCTTGATCCCCCAGGAGGGGGCGTGCAGGGGCAGCCGGTCGCTGCTTTGCTCTCACATCAATGGTTCTCTCTCTCTCTCTCTCCCTCTCTCTCTCCCTTCCTCTCTGAAGAGTGTGTGTGTGTGTGTGTATGTATTTTTTTTTAAGGAAGATTCCTGTGCTGGTGTACACGTGCGGGTCTAGTGTCGTAAGCACTTAATTAAAATGGCAGCGATCGCTTATCCTCTTGCTGATGGCAGCCTGTGCCTGGCGATGCCAAGTCACCCAGCACCGCTTAGGAAATGATTTGCTCTCGACATGGGCGTGTCTTGCCATGGCCGGTTTCTACGTTAGGGACCCACCTACAGAGCACTCATTCACGCATTCACTCATTCACGCATTCACCCCGCCGGCGTTGGTGGAGGGCTGTGTCAGGCGCGGGGCTGACGGGCAGCCAGAGCGGTCCTGCCCTCGTGGGCACGGCGTGTGGGCCGTTCACAACCTTGTTACGCGCCAGCGGAGCTCTGAGCGCGTCTGCTGGGAACCTCACTCCTCGCCCCTGAGGATGGGAGGCGGGGAAGGCGGGAGTTTGCTGGGAGACACGTAGGTGTGTGTGTCTGTGTGTCTGTGTGTCTCGTAGGCGGGGAAGGCGGGAGTTTGCTGGGAGACACGTAGGTGTGTGTGTCTGTGTGTCTGTGTGTCTCGTAGCCACACAGATCCAGTGCAAACCTCTGTAGGTGCGGGGAAAGCGGGAGTTTGCTGGGAGACACGTGGGTGTGTGTGTCTGTGGGTGTGTGCGTCTGTGTGTCTCGTAGCCACACAGATCCAGCGCACACCTCTGTAGATGCTCCTGCTCCTAATTTATAAATCTTTCTAGGGAATCTGTAACTTCTGTGAGTTGTTTTTTTAAATATGTTTTTATTCACTTCAGAGAGGGGAAAGGAGAGGGAGAGGGAGAGAGCGAGAGAGAAACAGCAATGATGAGAGAGAATCGTGGATCGGCTGCCTCCTGCACGCCCCACACTGGGGATCGAGCCCGCAACCCGGGCCTGTGCCCTGACCGGGAATCGAACCGTGACCTCCTGGTTCCTAGGTCAATCAATGCTCGACCACTGAGCCACGCCGGCCGGGCCGCAGTGATTCTTTTAAAAGCCCTTACACGTATGTATTCAGTAAGTCTTGGAAAACACATGTTTCCGTGGGCCTTCCGGAACAGAGGCTGAATTTGAAGGAGCCTTTTGTCCTCACAAAGAATTCATTTCCAACAGTGGTGATCCCTCTAGGCCAGGGGTCCTCAAACTACGGCCCGCGGGCCACATGCAAATACAATTACTGTATTTGTTCCCGTTTCGTTTTTTTACTTCAAAATAAGATATGTGCCGTGTGCATAGCAATTTGTTCATAGCTTTTTTTTTTAAACTATAGTCCGGCCCTCCAACGGTCTGAGGGACAGTGAACTGGCCCCCCTGTTTAAACAGTTTGAGGACCCCTGCTCTAGACAGACGAGTACCATTCAAGCACAGGTTCAAGTGCTAAGCAGCGCGATGGTCCTCCCCATGTGGCCCCCATGGTCCTCCCCGTGTGGCCTGGGGGGCCGCTGGGTTTCCCCGAGACCCTCTCGGGGCATCTGAGGTCAGAGTGATGCCCGTCCTCACCCCGAGGCGTGCGCTGCCTCGCTCACATTCCTTCTCCCCTGCGTGTGAGGGGCCGTTTCCAGGGACCAGATGGCGTGACCGCATCCCGGCGGGTGGGATGCGGCGCGTGGGTGAGGATCAGCCAGGCTCCCGGGTGTGGATAAGACGTGACCGCGTGCCGTCCTCCTGGCTTCCTCCTGCTCATTTCACAGCCGTGTGGTTTCCGTTCGCACGTCACGGCGTTTCTCGCCGTTGCTTCTAAGCGAACGAAGAAGTCTTTCTAAACGTTGTCTCTTAGCTTCAGACAGGGATGTTCATCGCTCGATGCAGCCCTGCCCTAGACACAAGTTCTTTGGGAGCTGGAGCATCTGGGAACGTGGGAAGCGGCTTTGGGACGGAGAAGTTTGAGAACCGCTGAACCAGGGCTCCCGGCTAGACGTGGAGCGTGTTACCTAATCCCGCAGACAGTCGGAGTCTGTGAAATGGGCTGATGATCAAAGTCTTCCCCTCGTAAAAGGATTAAAGGCGTTCCTGTGTGTCGGGGGTTTGTGAGAATCCATGGCTCCGCGTAAGCATTCTACGTGTGCGAGCTCTCGTCAGCGTTACCACTGACTGTGACAGCCGGCGAAGAGAACGTATTTCCAACACAAAAGATGTTTCTCTAGACCAGTGGTTCGCAACCTTCCTAAGGCCGCGACCCTTTAATAGTTCCTCAGGTTGTGGTGACCCCCAATTTCATGGTTACAAATGGAACATAATGAAAGCAGAGTGGTTAATCACAAAAACAATATGTAATTATTGATATGTTTTCCGATGGTCTTAGGCGACCCCTGTGAAAGGGGCGTTCGACCCCGAAAGGGGTGGCGACCCACAGGTTGAGAACCACTGATCTAGACTATAAAAAGCCCTAGCTGGTGTTGCTCAGTGGATAGAGCGCCGGCCTGCAGACTGAAGGGTCCCAAGTTCGATTCCAGTCAAGGGCACAGGCCCAGGTTGCGGACTCGACCCCCAGTAGGGGGGGCGTGCAGGAGGCAGCCGATCCATGATTCTCCCTCACTGATGTTTCTCTCTCTCTCACTCTCCCTTGCTCTTCTTCTCTGAAATCAATAAAAATATCTGTTTGAAAAATAAAATAAAAACATATTTTTTAAAAAAAAACAACAACAAACCAAAACACACAGTGATTTTCAGAACCTAAAAAGCCCGCCTTAAATATTCTGCTGTGTAAACGTGTTTTCTTCTTCTCTTTCTAGGGCAGCCCCGAAACTTGCAGGACCTGTGCCGAATTAAAATCCGACAGTGTATAGGCCTTCAGAACCTAAAGCTACTTGATGACCTCCCCATTGCCAAGGTCATAAAAGACTACTTAAAACACAAATTCGACGGCATCTGACAGACACAGGCCCCCCGGGCGCGGGGCCGGGCGCTCTGTCCCAGACACCCCTAAGGCCGTTCGCCTTGCACAAAGTATATCCTATGCAATTTGATCCGCCGAGAAGTCAGAGAGCAGGTGTACACTTTTAGATGTTTATTCTTTCTGTTTGTTTTTTTTTTTATTTTTCCGTTCGTTTGTTCGGTTGGTTTTCGTTGTACGGGAGGGGTTGTTGGTTTTTTATATATATATCTATCTATAAACACACCACATGCTTGACAGTCTTAATTTGGTTTCTTGGTCCAGGTTTGAGAGGTCCAAGCTTTCTCTCCAATGCCGCACTCACAAAAGCTTGTGGGGGGGGTGGTAGTTCTCCCCCACACCCCCACTCCCACCCCCACCCCCACCCCCAAACGTCGCGAGCAGGCTTGGAGCAGAGAATCCGCCCTTTGCCAATGTCATGGGTTCATGGGCTTGTGCATGTTACCAACCAGCAGAGCACATGTTAACGTTGGGAGTCCTCGTCCCACCCAGGACGGGGTTCTGGGTTCTACTAGAAAATGCACCCCTCCTCCCCCCGAAATTTTGTAAGTACTCCTGTCCCCTCGTTCGTTTTTTTAATGAATACAGATTGGCTGTTTGAAACGGTTCCTTTCCTAGTTCCCGTCGCTTTCGGTGGTTTGGGGGGGGGGGGACCTAACCCCAGTACCTCTCTATTCCCGGGGAGCGTGCTCTTGTTTTTAACTTATTTTTCTTAACCATCGCAGGAAGTGACACGGGGCCTCCGCGAGTCTCTGTGGGAATAGTGCTTTAAAAAAAAAAATTAACGGGATTGAAAATCACTTTCTAAAGCCCCTGTCTTCTGTTTTTCTGAAGCGCCTCCGGTGCAGGACAGTACTTTCTCGGGTGTCTCTGGGCCATTATCTCGCTTGATGTTCCCCGTGCCGTGGCCGCCGGCTTTGCCGTGCCCGTGAGCGTGGGCACTGCCACTTCCGTGTGAATTGCGGGACCGGAGTCCCCCGGGTCGCAGTTTCCATTCAGGGCTCCATCCTTTCCTCCACGCAGATGGAGCCGAAAATTTCATCTCCGGGTGGGAGAGCATTTTTCCCTAAAAATAGCCCCAAACGGCATTAAACCCTGTGGCTGTCATGGTGGAATCGTTCGAGGCGGTTCCATGGCGTTGTGTTGTGTTGTGTTGGGGTTGGTTTTTTTCCTCCCCAGTGAAGCCAGACCTCGAAAGGGTGACATTTCTAATCGGCTGGTGCATCTGGAGAAACTCCTACTGTGCCGATGAGCCCTTACCCGCGGGGACCGTATTTCCTGGGTTGATAGGGCTGGCAGCGTGAAAACGCAGGCGTGATAACGCATCCGTAACCACGCAGAAGCTTCCAGAAGCCGCAGGGACCCGGGATGAGGCCCTTGGAAGTGGGTGCCGCGCCTGATGGGTCATGTCGTTTCCAAAAAGCCTCTTCCAACTTCCCAGGATGGTTCCTGGCGCTTTGGGCAACAACCAGCCACGCATCGTAACGCGTTTCTCATCAGAGGTTGGCGCGGGGAAGGGTTGGCCTGGTCCGAGTCTCTGCTTCTACGTCCCCAAGTGGGGAGCTGTTGCCACAGCGAATTGGGGGCCTCCTGCGGCTGGTCCTTCGGGAAAAGGGTGCCTCGGGGGTCGCCGATGGGGGAGCCGTGAGCGTGTGGCCGGTTTTGTCACCACCCCCAGCCTGTCACCGCAGCCAGGTGGCCGGAAAGGGGTGACCTATCCCTTCCCCCGTAAAAATTGCTCCGAAAAGTTCACTTCCCTCGGGACATCGGGAGCCGAGCCGCGTGGTGGCTCTTTAACACCGAGGCCGGAGCCGAGAGCCACCCACAGGCATCGGGGACATGGCACAGCCAGGAAGGAACGGGACCCTATTTCTCCCTGTAAAATCCAGGCCCCGGGAGGCGAGGACGGGGGAGGGCGCGCAGGCCCTCTGTCCGCCTACGTGTGTGTTCATTCAATCAGTTTAGTCTAAAATGATTCTGTTTCCCCAACCAGCCCAAAGTTTCCCCAAAGCCAGCCACCGAGTCCCAGTCAGGGGGTCCCAGGTAGAAAAACCGAGGCGAGTTCTTCGTGCCGTGTCGCTGCTTCGACTTGAGAAAAAAAAAAATTATGCGAGCTCCTTCCGCGATTGAAATTTCTATTTAATGAAGACGTGTCTAAGCCCCACTATTTATGGTTTGAGGTTTGATTTCTCCGGACACTTAAAAAGAATGTTTTTTGTGGGGGTGTTTTTTTGGGGGGGTTTTTTTGGTAACAGACTCCCAATCACATCAGCGTATTTCACAATAACTAAAACTGTCTGGAGGTCAGGAATCCGTGGGATGGAGGGGTGAAGGTGCAGGTCCGCGTTTGAATCGGATTGTTCTAGAAGAAGCATCCTGGGGTCCCATGGTGAGGAGAGAGAAACGAGTCATTTCAGAAAGAGAAAAAAAAAAATCAACCGATCGCTTTTCCCAGAATCTTGACTGGGATGTTCAGAATAGCATCAAATTTGTCAGCGACCCTTCACGTTTCTTTTGCAATTTATGAGTGAAGCCTCCGCGTAAACCTTTATAGAAAACCCATCTGGCAAGTACACCAAAGAAACCAGCTCCTGAAAGGTTATGATCAGCCATGAACTGCCAACCTCATCTGTTTTTGAAACCGAGTTCCTCCCCCTCCCCACCCCACCCCCATGTAAATATTTGTGTTCATAAATGTACAGCAGAGCGAGAGTGGTTTTTTTGTTTTGTTTTTTTTAGATTATTTAATGCCCATCTTTCTAAACTATTGATGACAGAAATAATCCACGCTTGTGCGTCGGGACGACGTCGCCGTTTTGTTCTTTGAGTCGTTATCGGTCACGCTCGGGACGTGTTTCCGCGAGAGAGTCCAGTGTCCTGTGGCCGTGGCCAGAGTCCACGTGGCACACGGGGGAGCGAGCGCCTTGTGTCAGGCTAAGAGACGAGAACGGCCGTGACCCCGGGGGATTCTAACCACCCTGCCCAAGTGCTCAGCAGCCCAGGATATGACCGGGATGAGGCCCTCTGCCCCCAAATTGAGCTTTCATGTAACTCCTAGTGTGTTCTCTCATACTGTATTTTGTTCTTCCTTTGTAATGTAAGTTTGTTTTGCTTTGGGTCAGTTTGAATTAAAAAAAAAAACAACTTCAATCTGGTTTTAACACTTCCTGGAATTGTGTGTTATTTCTAGTCGGCCTTAACGGTTTAACATTTCCCAGCTCTTTCGTGAAAGGAAATAAAAATCTAACCTTCCTTCATCAATATTTTTTCTTTAAATGTTTTTTATTGATTTCAGAGAGGGAGAGAGAAAGAGAGAAACATCAGTGATGAGAGAAAATCGTGGATCGGCTGCCTCCTGCGCGCCCCCTACTGGGGATGAGGCCTGCCACCCAGGCATGTGCCCTTGACCGGAATCGAACCAGGGACCCTTCAGTCTGTAGGCCAACGCTCTATCCACTGAGCCAAATCAGCTAGGACTTAACGTTTATTTTTTTAAGATTTTTAAATTGGCCCAGTGTGCTCAGTGGTTGATGTCTACCTATGAACCAGGAGCTCATAGTTTGATTCCAGGTCAGGGCACATGCCCAGGTTGCGGGGTCGATCCCTAGTGTGGGGTATGCAAGAGGCAGCGGATCATGATTCTCATCACTGTTTCTCTCTCCCTCTCCTTTCCTCTCTGAAATCAATAAAACATATTTTTTAAAAAGAAAAAGATGTTTTCATTGATTTTTAGAGAGAGAGGGAGAGAGAAACATCCACGTGAAAGTGAAACATCAATCAGCTGCCTCCTATCAGACGCTCTATCCACTGAGCCAAATCAGCTAGGACTTAGGTTTATTTTTTTAAGATTTTTAAATTGGCCCAGTGTGCTCAGTGGTTGATGTCTACCTATGAACCAGGAGCTCATAGTTTGATTCCAGGTCAGGGCACATGCCCAGGTTGCGGGCTCAATCCCTAGTGTGGGGTATGCAAGAGGCAGCGGATCCATGATTCTCATCACTGTTTCTCTCTCCCTCTCCTTTCCTCTCTGAAATCAATAAAACATATTTTTAAAAAAATGTCCTTTCGGGGGCCGGGCTCCCCGCTGCCTCGTGTCTGCCACACTTTGACTGAGGACAGACGTTGGACCCCGGCCTCTCTAAGCCCACAACAGTGATACAGCGAGAACAACGGATCTGAGATACTGTCTCAGGCTGCCGGAGACAAAAGCAAAAAAAAACAAACAAAAACACTTGTGTTTCAGGGTTCCTCTGGGTAACATCAGCCTGGCTCACTCAGGGGAGCCCGGGGGCTGACGTGAGTGATGCCGTGCGGCAGACAAGGGAGGACGGGACTTAGCACTTCACGGAGCCGTTGGAAGCTTTGCAATCTGCGTGCAGGCCCGTCCAGGGCTTGGCCCGTGCGGAGGCCAGGAACGGGCCGTCTGACACCCGGCCCCCGGAGCCGTGGGGGAGCTCAGCTGTGAGAAATCGCTGCGCTGCTTGGAACCCCGGGGGTGGTTGCTTTCCAACATGATGTAAGTGGGGTCCTGTTTTTGCAGCTGAAAGGCGGTTTGCAAAAAAGGGCTGAGTCGCTCTTGATAAAACAGATTATCTCCTTCATTAAAAAAAAACAACAAAAAAGACATTTCCGCATCTCACGGAGTTGGGCTCCTGAGACGAAAGGAAATGCATTTGTATCCTCTGCCTGTATTTATTTTTTTATCTTTTCTTTTTTTTCCCCCAGAGAGGAAGGGAGAGGGAGAGAGAGAGAAACATCCATGATGAGAGGGAATCATTAATCAGCTGTCTCCTGCATGCCCCACACTGGGGATCGAGTCTGCAAGCTGGGCATGTGCCCTGACTGGGAATCAAACCGTGACTGGTTCGTAGGTTGACACTCAACCACCGAGCCACACCAGCGGGGCAATAATGTGTGCGCTCTTAACACAGATTTTTTGAGAAAATATATTTGGATTGATTTCAGAGAGAAAGGGAGAGGGAGAGAGAGAGAGAGGAGAGAGAGAAACATCCATGATGAGAGAATCGTGGATCAGCTGCCTCCTGCACGCCCCACACTGGGAATCGAGCCCGCAACTCGGGCCTGTGCCCTGACGGGGAATCGAACCCGGGACCTTCTGTCCACAACACAGATATTGATGGTGACAGTTTAGAGTACCTTTAAGTACCAAGAAAGATTTTCAATAGCCACTGCCAGGGATTGCTACGTCGGCCGGAGCTCATGCGGACTCCTAAGATAAAGGTGATCCATTTGTTTTTAGCATTATTCTGTCTTGACAAGGTTTCTTTCGTCTTAGATCATCGAAAGGAAGGACCAGCCCTAGCCGGTGTGTCTCAGTGGATAGAACTTCAGCCCAAGGACTGAAGGGTCCCGGGTTCAATTCCGGTCAAGGGCACGTATACCTCCGTTGCAGGCTCCTCCCGGGCCCGGGCACTGGTCGGGTCTCCTGCACGAGGCAACCCATCGATGTGTTTCTCTCACATCGATGTTTCTGTCTATGTTTCCCTCTGTCTTCCACTCTCCCTAAAATTCAAAGGGAAAATATCCTCGGGTGAGAATTAACCAAAAAAACAAACAATGCGGAGGGTTCCTGCCCAGGGGACGCTCCCCTGCTGGGATGATCCCCACAGTGGGCCCTGTAGCGGCCCCAGCACGTCCGCGTCTCAGACCCCAGAAGGTTACCTCATCCTCCATCCTCGAGCCAGGCTGGCTCCCAAGGTATGTACCTGCCCCCTCGCTGCCGCCTCCCCTGGGCCGCGCTCTGCGTGGAGATAAAAGGGCTGGAACACGGGCTCCGAGGAACACGGAAACCCTCTATTAGCCTCGGATCCCCGCCATCCCTTTGAGAAGCCCGTAGAATCACTTACTCACAAAGGCTGTGTAATTAAGGGCCTGGCTGGCTTCATGGAAATGCTTGATGTTTAGGAAATTATTAGGGAGTTGGGGGCGGGCGGGACCTGACCTGAGATTAACTGATAGCATTCCCTCTGCATTGAATGATTTTTTTAAATTAAAAAATGCCTTAGCCCGGCCGGCGTGGCTCAGTGACTGAGCGTCGACCTAGGAACCAGGAGGTCACGGTTCGATTCCCGATCAGGGCACATGCCCGGGTTGCGGGATTGATCCCCAGTAGAGGCCGTGTAGGAGGCAGCCGATCCATGATTCACTCTCATCATTGATGTTTCTCTCTCCCTCTCCCCTCTTCTCTGAAATTTAAAAGAAAAAAGAGACTGACTCTCAGAGGCCATGTGCCAACGGCCCCCTAAGCCAGTGACGGTGAACCTTTTGAGCTTGGCGTGTCAGCATTTTGAAAAACCCTAACTGAACTCTGGTGCCGGGTCACACATAGAAATTTTTTGATCTTCGCAACCATCGTAAAACAAAGATTTATATTTTTGATATTTATGTTATATATTTAAATGCCATTTAACCAAAAAAAATGAGTTCGCGTGTCACCTCTGACATGCGTGTCATAGGTTCGCCATCACTGCCCTAAGCTCTGTGAACCAAGAATGCAAACCCGGCCACGTGACCAGCTGACCCCCCGTCCGGGCTTTTATGTCTCTAATTATCTTTTGCAACGACAACGACATACTTTCATTTGGGCCGAGACAAAACCGGTAGCCTGGGTCCTGCTGTTACTGTCCTCCGGCCTCATTGAACAGCTCGTCCATCATGTGACTGTCGAACTTAACATGACCGGCCTGGCCTGCGTGGAGGTGGGGGAGAGAGCGATGCCTGCTGCTCCGGCTCACATGTGCCGAGGCGCTGCCCGGGGACACAGACGGCCTGTGCCCTGACCAGGGAATCGAACCATGACCTCCTGGTTCCTGGGTCTACGTCCAACCACTGAGCAACACCGGCCGGGCTGTGGAAATGCCTTTGTGACACAAATGCTGTGAAGGAGCAGTCGGGGGCGGTCATGTTCAGTTCCACAGACCTACTGTGTTCCCCAGTGTGGGGTGTGCAGGAGGCAGCCGGTCCATGATTCTCTGTCGTCACTGATGTTTCTCTCTCTCTCTCCCTCTCCCTTCCTCTCTGACATCAATAAAAAATATATTTAAAAATGCATTTTTTAAAAAGCTACAGGGGAGACGGGAGGGAAAAGAACAGGCCCCTGGGGCAACAGGAGAGGGGGCCCCGCTGGGCTGGTTGGTTAATAGACTCCCCACCCCTCCCCAAGGAGCCCTTATTACGAAGGCTTATGATTCGAGGTGGTTTATGAAGAGCCTGGGGTCCCTGCTCCGGGGTCTGCCCTGCCCTGGCCCAGGGTTTGGCCCCCGTAAAACCTGCTTTGTCCGAGTGCAGCGGCCGTGAGAAATGGGCTTAAGCCTCCGCAATCACTTCTCCCAATTACTCGGGGCGGCCTGGCGACCAAAGTTAATACCAGGGAGGAATTTGAAAGCAGCCTCCTTTTCCTTGTCTAATGACATTAAAAACTTAAAAGGTGATTCACACGTTGGTTTCTGTCCCCCCCCCCTCCCCCCCCCCCT
>NW_006296417.1:1255439-1258084 GCF_000327345.1 Myotis davidii | reverse complement strand
CACACCTTTTGTGTGTGTGTGTCCATGCTAGGGTTAGAGCCAGTGCTGCCCAGAGTGTAGGGGGAGCATGCTTGCTACTGTTTTAATCCTTCCAGAAAAAGAAATCTCTACGGGATGCCTTCGATGCCAGGAGCTTCTATTCCCAACAGGCAGGAGGTCTGTCTAGGAACAGAGAGAGAGACACAGACAGACAGACAGACAGACACATGTCCTTTCTACTTCTCTTTGTCGTAAACCGGTGACAAATTCACCAGGATTGAGAGTTCACGGGGTTGCCATCTCTATTTTATTGATTTTTTACAGAGAGGAAGGGAGAGGGATAGAGGGTTAGAAACATCGATGAGAGAGAAACATCCATCAGCTGCCTCCTGCACACTCCCTACTGGGGATGTGCCCGCAACCAAGGTACATGCCCTCGACCAGAATCGAACCTGGGACCCTTCAGTCCGTAGGCTGACGCTCTATCCACTGAGCCAAACTGGTTAGGGCGTCTGTTTTATTATTTTTTAAAATATATTTTGATTGATTTCAGGGAGGTAGAGAGAGAGAGAGAGAGAGAGAGAGAGACATCGATGATGAGAGAGAATCATGGATCGGCTGCCTCCTGCACGCCTCCTACTGGGGATGGAGCCCGCAACCCGGGCATGTGCCCTGATGGGGAATCAAACTGTGGCCTCCTGGTTCCTAGGTTGATGCTAACCACTGAACCACACCAGCAGGGCTCTGCTATAACTTTTTTAATAGGACGCTTAATCGGGATCTAATCCAGGGCTACCCATTGCCTTTGGTGAGTCTCTTCGGTTCCTTTTGGTCTAGAGCCGTAACCCTACCTCATCGATTTCTTCTTCGATTTCTTCTTCATCGAATGAGGTGGATGGAAGAGTCTAGAAGCCTCGCCGTGGAGAACGGCCCTTCCTCGGAATACGCGTGACCGTTTGTTTATTCCTGGTGTCACTTGGCTCGATCGCCTGCCTCCGGTACTTCCTGGAAGCCGGGGGTCAGCCCGGCGGCGGCGGCCAGGCCAGGCCAGGCCCGGCTGGGACTCGGGGTGAACGTTCCGGTAAGTGGGTCGCGTCGAGGATGCGGTGCACTCGATGTTTCATCTGGGGCAGCCATCGAAAGCAGACAGTTCCCACGCCCCGCGCAAAGACGACCCATCTACCCAAGCATGAAACAGGCCAGAGTCCTCGCTACCCTAGGAAAGGGCTTAATGAGGAAAACATCTGGCCACTTAGCCGGGGCTGGGAAACGGCATTCCGGGAACCGGCCCGTGTTCGGGTACAACCAGTCCTCGTCTTTGTGTGTGTGTGTTTTTAATATATTTGTATTGATTTCAGAGAGAAAGGGAGAGGGAGAGAGAGACATCCATGATGAGAGAGAATCATGGATCGGCTGCCTCCTGCACGCCCCCTACTGGGGATCGAGCCCACAACCCCGGCATGTGCCCTGACCGGGAATCGAACCGTGACCTCCTGGTTCACAGGTCGATGCCCAACCATTGAGCCACACTGGCCGGGCCAACTTGGCATTTTCCTTACCTGTCTGTTTCCTCCAGCCGAGGTGCCACGAGGTGACAGGCCAGTGGACAGAGGGGTTGGACGCCTGGCCAGGCCTGTTTGTTTGGGTTTGAATGGAGGATTTTGTCTCTCATTTCTTTACACTACGGTGGTTTTTTTCTGACTCCCACACCCCACTCCCCCACCCCCGATCCCATATTTATCTTTCGGGCCAACGACTGAATAACAAAATAAATAGACGGCCCGGATCGGTTAGTCCCACAGAGTTGGAGCTGAGCAGACTCACTTGAAAATTCCCTTCCGTGGGTTTTCGGGTCTGTGACTCACACTCGTCTCTGTTTAAACACACCCGCCCCCGTATCCCTCCTGAACACCTCCCAGAAACGTGGGTGGGAAAATGGTGTCTGAGGATCACCAGTCTCTATGTTCCCCCAACCGGAGTGGCGGCTGCTAGATGCCACTTCCAAGTGTTTCCTGCCTGTGATAAGAGGCTGGTATGGCCCTGACTGGTGTGGCTCAGTGGATAGAGCATCGGCCCTCAGACTGAAGGGGCACGGGTTTGATTCCTAGGCAAGGGCACGTACCTGGGTTGCAGGCTCCATCCCCGACCCGGGTCAGGGTGCATGCACACAGGTGGCAACCCATCGATGTATCTCTCTCACGTCTCTCTCTCTCCCTCTCCTTTCCTCTCTCTGAAATCAATGAAATATATATATAATTTTTTTTTAAAGGCAGCATCAGTGTTTCACACACGCACCCCACCCCCACCCCACAAGCCTCACTAAGATGCGTGTCAGCGGACACCCTGAAGTGACGCCAGCCAGCGGCCCGTGGCCAGATGCCCAGTGGGCCTCGCTGCGGGCTTCTCTGCTTCTGCAGACGCTGTGCTGTGAAGTGTGGGTGCAAAAGGCACCCCCTGAAGTGTGAAGTGTGTGTGACTCCAATTCCTGTGACCATCCGATCGTCCTCCATTTTGGGGTTTGTTTTTTTAAGAGGAATGACCCAATCGAGGATGGAATTTGTTTGTTAGTGGGTTTTTGTGCACATCTGCAAAAGAGTGAGGCCGGTTGGAGACAGCAGTTTTTTTTAAAAAGACCCAAGTGCCCTATTTTTCTTTTTTTTTTTTTT
>NW_006296417.1:1250087-1253364 GCF_000327345.1 Myotis davidii | reverse complement strand
ACCCGGGTCAGGGTGCATGCACACAGGTGGCAACCCATCGATGTATCTCTCTCACGTCTCTCTCTCTCCCTCTCCTTTCCTCTCTGAAATCAATGAAATATATATATAATTTTTTTTTAAAGGCAGCATCAGTGTTTCACACACGCACCCCACCCCCACCCCACAAGCCTCACTAAGATGCGTGTCAGCGGACACCCTGAAGTGACGCCAGCCAGTGGCCCGCGGCCAGATGCCCAGTGGGCCTCGCTGCGGGCTTCTCTGCTTCTGCAGACGCTGTGCTGTGAAGTGTGGGTGCAAAAGGCACCCCCTGAAGTGTGAAGTGTGTGTGACTCCAATTCCTGTGACCATCCGATCGTCCTCCATTTTGGGGTTTGTTTTTTTAAGAGGAATGACCCAATCGAGGATGGAATTTGTTTGTTAGTGGGTTTTTGTGCACATCTGCAAAAGAGTGAGGCCGGTTGGAGACAGCAGTTTTTTTTAAAAAGACCCAAGTGCCCTATTTTTCTTTTTTTTTTTTTGAAGGCCTGATTGGTTGGAGGCGTGGCTTTACTGAATATTCTGGAATCAAAGACTCTGGGTTGTAAGTGATATAAGATGCACCATAGCCCTACCTGGTTTGGCTCAGTGGCTAGAGGACTGAAGAGTGAGTCCCAGGTTCCATTCGGGTCAAGGGCACATGCCCGGGTTGCAGGCTCAATCCCCACCCAGTAGGAGGCGTGCAGGAGGCGGTCGACCCATGATTCTCTCTCAATCATGGATGTGTGTTTTTTTAAATATATTTTTATTGATTTCAGAGAGGAAGGGAGAGGGAAATAGAAACATCCATGATTCTCTTTCATCATGGATCGGCTGCCTCCTGCAGGCCCCCTACTGGGGATCAAGGCTGCAACCCGGGCATGTGCCCTTGACCGGAATGAAACCTGGGACCCTTCAGCCTGCAGGCCGGCGCTCTATCCACTGAGCCACACCAGGTAGGGCCTGTGTGTGTGTGTGTGTGTGTGAGTTTGATGAGCCTCCCTGGCCCGGGCCCAGGCCGTGTGGACCCCTGCCCCGGAGGCTCACCTCTCTGGGATGCTGCGAGCCTTGCTCACCGCCAACCAGGAAGGGCAAGTCCAAGTCCTGGGTTTTCAGGGGGGTTCCCCTCTCTGCTCCTGCAGGTGACGCTCAGCCAGACGCCTCAGGTTTTGTGTCTGAATTTCCTCCTCAGAGAGCAGAGAGACAGAGGGCGCCAATGTTTCCTGAGCCTTCATGACGGCCCAGCCACTTCCGGGAGCTTACGCCCCGAAAGAATGACATAGACACTGCGGGGTAGATGTCCTTGTCCCATTCTGCAGACGCACGACCTGAGCTAGGGACAGGCTGGACGCCTGGGCAGTCGGGGTGCAGATTGAAACTAGGGACGTGACCCCAACAGAGCCTCACTGGGGTGGCTCAGTGGTTGAGCATCAACCTAGGACCAGGAAGTCACGGTTCGATTCCCGGTCAGGGCACATGCCCGGGTTGCGGGCTCCATCCCCAGTATGGGGCGTGCCGGAGGCAGCCGATCCATGATTCTCTCTCATCATTGATGTTTCTCTCTCTCTCCCTCTCCCTCTCCCTGCCTCTCTGAAATCAATAAAAATATTTTTTAAAAAAAGATCCCACTCATGGGGAGATGGTCAACCCTGAGGATCCAGGCCAGTGAGAGCATGGGCCCTGGGAGTCATGGACCAGGCCGGCGCCTACATCCTGGGAGCAGACTTGTGCGGAAAGGTGGTGAGCCAAAGAGAAAGGCAAGCACAGATGGCTATTGGAGGAGTGAGGTGACATCAGCTGCTGTAACAAGTGACCCCCCAGTAGACCTTCATGTCCCGCCCATGTGACACTACAAGGCGGGCGTCCTTGGTCTGTGGGCGACTTTCTTCCCCGGGAGTAGTGATGACAGGGGAACCAAATTTGGGGGGGGTCCTTTAAGGCCAGGGTAGAAGGTCCCCAGCCAATAGCAGCACAGAACCTCACTGGAGACAGCTGGGCCCGTGGGCATGTGAGCCTTGGATCTGAGTGGGAATATAGGGGGGCCTGGGCTCTCACTGGGGGTTCATCTATACCTCCCCTGGGCCAGTGGCTTGGACACGCCCTCCCCCGCCACCCCCAAGCACTGGGGAAAGGGCGGCATGTGTAGCAGGTGACGTGGATTCCGGGTTTGAATGATGGGAGGCAATGGGGTGACGAAGACGTTGGAAAGCTGGGCAAGCCATTTGGATTTTAAGTCCGAATTTTTCTCGAGTGACTACAGTAGATGACTAATCTATTTTCCAGAGCCTCGACGTAATCCTTCTCCTGGCTTGCTGGCTGGCTGGCTGGCTTCTTAGAGATCCAAAAGACATCTTTTCTTCGGGTAAGGTAGATGACAAGGTGCCTATTGATTTAGATTCTTTTTTAATATATTTTTATTGATTTCTGTGAGGGAGAGAGAGATAGAAACATCAATAATGAGAAAGAATCATTGATCAGCTGCCTCCTGCATGCCCCACCCTGGGGATCGAGCCTGCAACCGGGCAGGTGCCTTTGACAGGATTCGAACCCGGGACCCTTCAGTCTGGAGGCCAATGCTCTATCCACTGAGCCAAACGGTCCAGGGCCAAAAGACATCATTTTAGACCCGTCGTGAAACAACAACTAAAAAGCCTCTACCAGTATAAGCCACGTACGTAGGAGGTGATTGAGGCATGACTAACACTTGAGGAAGGCAGGAACCCCAAAAGGGACTTTTGGGGGAACCAGAAGCAATTTGGTGTAGAAAACAGAACATCTGCTTAGCGCAACGGATTACCCTTAGGTATTTGTCCTCCGGAGAAAGAGGAAAGTTCGAGTACGTGGTGTGATAGTCACCAGAGGTACACTGTGTCTTAGACCCGTCCATTCAGGACTGCCTTCCCCCCGGCCCCACACACTCAGCAAAAACTGTGAGTGGGAGAGAAAGTAACGATAATGTGATGGATAAACACACGCTCTGCAGAAGCCAGCAGAGTCATCACCCACGGAGTGAGGGCTGCTCAGAGATGCCCAGCGTGGAGCAGAGAGTTTGCGACCAGAGCCACGGGGGCCAAAGACGAGGCATTTGCTGCTCTGGTTTTACTGAGAAAGCCCCGGATGGACCAAAAGGCTGGGGGAAAGGGAGGGATGGCCCGGCCGGTGTGGCTCAGGGGTGGAGCATTGATCCGTGAACCAGGAGGTCAGGGTTTTATTCCGGTCAGGGCACATGGCCCAGGTTGTGGGCTCCATCCCCAGTGTGGGG
>NW_006296417.1:1244349-1250025 GCF_000327345.1 Myotis davidii | reverse complement strand
TTTTTTTTAAGGGAGGAATGGAAGGAACTGACTAGAAACTTCTGCCACAAAAACCCTCGCGGGAAGCCGTGGACACGAAGGCATCTGTTACATCCCCGCCCAGGATTCTAAGAGCAGGAAGAGCAAATTCCAGGAAAAGTGGGTTGCACAGGCTCTTCATGCTGATGCAGGCGGAAAAGGTAGCCCTGTTACCCACAACCCCTCCCAGCTTCCTCTTCAGGCCAACCCAGCGGGCCAGGGCACTCTGTGTCCACCTGTGAACCAGGAGGTCACGGCTCGATTCCCGGTCAGGGCACAGGCCCGGGTTGCGGGCTCCATCCCCAGTGGGGGGCGTGCGGGAGGCAGCCGATCCAGGATTCTCCCTCATCATTGATGTTTCTCTCTCTCTCCCTTCCTCTCTGAAATCAATAAAAATATATTTTTTAAAAAAGAAGAAGGGAAGGAGGATTATATTTTAAACCAACAGAACGATACTCTTGGCCAATGTTTGCACACACAGCCTCTGCAAAGCCAGCTCCAGGCACGTGATGAGAACCGTTGTTACTTTCCCTGTAATTCCTGGACCCAGAGCCTCCCTTGGTACCATTTTCCCAGCCAAATGGTGCTTTCTTCCAAATGCCTGGAGGTGCCTCTCCGATCTTGGAGGGCGGCCCGTGCCACACAGCTCTGGGAACACAACCTTCCCAGGCCCCCAAGGGGCCGTGAAACTGCCGTTTATCTCAATGTACCCTTTTCCTTGTCACGTTGTTTTTCTGGATTTAAAACATATATGTCTCCATTGCTTTCTGAGAGAGGAAGGGAGAGGGAGCGAGAGACCGAATCATCAGTGATGAGAGAGCAACATGGATCGGCTGCCTGGACCCAGAGCCTCCCTTGGTACCATTTTCCCAGCCAAATGGTGCTTTCTTCCAAATGCCTGGAGGTGCCTCTCCGATCTTGGAGGGCGGCCCGTGCCACACAGCTCTGGGAACACAACCTTCCCAGGCCCCCAAGGGGCCGTGAAACTGCCGTTTATCTCAATGTACCCTTTTCCTTGTCACACGTTGTTTTTCTGGATTTAAAAAAATATATGCCTCGTTTGCTTTCTGAGAGAGGAAGGGAGAGGGAGCGAGAGACTGAATCATCAGTGATGAGAGAGCATCATGGATCGGCTGCCTCCTGCACGCTCCCTACTGGGGATCGAACCTGCAACCCAGGCATGTGCCTGACCGGGAATGGAACTGTGACCCCCCCTGGTTCATATAGGTTGATGCTCAACCACTGAGCCACACCGTCTGGTCAGTCCTGGAAGCAGTTTTGAGATGGGGGCGGTGACTGGCATTGGGTGGGCAGAGGCCGGGCACGCACATTGTCCTCCGATGGCCAGGCCAGTCCCACACACTGAACGCTGGTCCCGTCCGGATGCCAGCCAGTGGCCCTTGTTGAGAAACGCTGCTTGATTCTGGTCCAACTTGTTCCCGCTCCATCCATCAAACCAGTTCTGTGTGTTTTCTCCCCACGTCCCACCCCACCTGGAATTCCCCTCTCTTCCTCTCTGCACATGGCAGTGCTACCTATTCTCAAGGCCTGGCTCGCTCAGAAGCCCTCCTGACGCCGTCAGTCCTAGGACGCCACAAAGCCACCTCCATCTGCCACTGATGGAGGTTGGCGGGGTGATGCGGAGGACGTGGGCCCTAGGGTCACGCAAACCCGTGTGGGGCATGTGCTTGTAGACACCCTCCAGCCCAGGGTTCCATAAGAAGCTCTGGCCCTCGCACTCTTGGGGAAGCCATTCAGAAGGGAAAGGGAGGCCCGGCCAGTGTGGCTCGGTGGTTGAGCATCAACCTATGAACCAGGAGGTCACGGTTCGATTCCCGGTCAGGGCACATGCCCGGGTTGCTGGCTCGATCCCTAGAAGGGGACGTGCAGGAGGCAGCCGGTCCATGATTCTCTCGCATCATTGATGTTTCTCTCTCTCTCCCTCTCCCTTCCTCTCTGAAATCAATCATTTATTTATATATATTCTTGACGAGGATTAACAACAACAGGAAAAGACTGTAGAATAAAGAGATATATCGCCCTGATGTTATTCACATCGAGCAAAGGAGGAAGGGAGGGCGGGAACCAGCACCCAGGAGGCTGGGAGGCTTGCTAACGACGATGGCTTCTTCTCTGTGTCCGCCCCACTGACTTCAACGACCTCCGAGCCTACATCCCTTGAGGCCCAAGAGGTTGTCAAACTCTATCTTGTAAACTTCGTCCCAGAACCCACTTATGAACAAGGAACAGGCTGGACCAGCCGTGGGTGCTTGAGCCCGATCTTGAGGATGCATGTCCAGGCGAAGTGGTTCTGTCTGGAGAGAGAAACCTTAGCCCTGTCTCCGGGTGTGACACTCACAGGCTCTGAAAGGTCGTGGAGGAAGCCGTCCGAGGTCCCGGTGTGGGGGCCTAGGGTCGGGCCAGGGCGCTTTGAGGGGATGCTGTCTCCATCCGTGTCCCGGTGGGGGCAACTCCATTGGGGACACGTGAAACGTGAAACCCAACAGCCCAGCTTTGCTTTGGGACCATTGTAAAACGTGAAACCCAAAAGCCCAGCTTTGCTTTGAAACCACTGGGCACCTCTCTCTCTCTCTCTCTCTCTCTCTCTCTCTCTCTCTCTCTTATAAATATATGTTTTTTATTTTTTTGTTGTTAATCCTCACCTGGAGGATATTTTTACATTGATTTTCAGAGAGAGTGGAAGGGAGAGGGAGAAGCAGAGAGAGAGAGAGAAGCATCGACGTGAGAGAGACACAGCGATTGGTTGCCCCCTGCACGCAGCCCTGATCAAGGCCGGGGAACCTGCAACCAAGGTCCATGCCCTTGACCGGAATCGAACCCGGGACCCTTCAGTGCTCAGGCTGATGCTCAATCCACTGAGCCAAACTGGCCAGGGCTTTCTTTATAAGTATATTTTGATTGATTTTAAGGAGGAAGGGAGAAGGAGAGGGAGAGAGAGAAAAAGCAATAATGCTAGAGAATCATGGACCGGCTGCCTCCCGCACGCCCCCTACTGGGGATCCAGCCCGAAACCTGGGCATGTGCCCTTAACCGGGAATCGAACTGTGTCCTCCTGGTTCATAGGTTGACGCTCAACCACTGAGCCACACCGGCCGGGCCTCTTTTCTCATCTGGAAGAGATGCCGCACAACAGCTCGCATGCCGGGTGCCAGACGGCGTCCGGAATGATAAGTAGCTCTGTTTATGGGGACACATGCCAAATCCCAGAGAAAATTCCCAGAACAATGACTGTAACTCATGACATGACAGAGTGTATGGAATTCTTTTCTGGCGCCCGGGCCTCCCAGGTTGCGGACGGAGAACCCGGTGGGAGTTTCATGTCCGTCCTCTGAGGAGGTCATGGCCCAAGAGGGCGTCAAACCATGATCACTGACTTTTCAAAATGCAGCGTCGTGGCTCTGTGGGGAGAAGGCGAAGGAACCCTCATGGGAAAGCACTGTTCGGAGGCACCTTCTCTGCCCCTTTGCAGCCGGGTTGCAAAGCTTCTCCCTTTCAGGGCTGGTTTTGTTGTGTTATCACCCTGATACTGCTATTTTTTTGTTTTGTGTTGTGTTGTGTTGTTAAATATATTTTTATGAGCACCTTCTCTGCCCCTTTGCAGCCGGGTTGCAGAGCTTCTCCCTTTCAGGGCTGGTTTTGCCGTGTTATCACCCTGATACTGATATTTTTTTGTTTTGTGTTGTTAAATATATTTTTATGAGAGGCCTGATTCACGAAATTCGTGCAAGAGTAGGCCTTCCTTCCCCCAGCTGCCAGTACCGGCTTCCCTCTGGCACCCGGGACCCGGGCTTCCCTCGCTTCGTCCGGAAGGTCATCTGGAAGGACGTCCGGTCTAATTAGCATATTACACTTTTATTATTATAGATTGATTTCAGAGAGGAAGGGAGAGGGTGAGAGAGAGAGAAACATCCGCCGATACTGGGTTGCTAACGCAGGGAATGGGATAATGCGATCTGGTTTAATAAAAGTTTAAATCTTCCCAAATCCCACTAATACGTGCAACACGATGACGACAGGGCCTGTGCTGTTAGGTGTTTTTTGGAGGCACCGCCCAGGGACGCATCCCCAACTTCCATCCGTTCTGAAAAACGTGGGTGAACACTGACTTTGCTGCACGTTTTCTCCCCTTTCCTTGGACTCTAATTATTATTTTTTAAATACATTTTTATTGATTTCAGAGAGGAAAGGAGAGGGAGAGAGAGAGAAACATCAATGATGAGAATCGTGGATCGGCTGCCGCCTGCACGCCCTGCACTGGGGATCGAACCGTGGCCTCCTGGTTCCTAGTTCGACGCTCAATCCCTGGGCCACTCCTGCTGGGCTCCGGGGACTCTCATTCAATGCTAACTCCATCTTTCATCTTTCTTAGCCTCTCTTTCATATTTTCCCTTTTTTTTTTTTTTTTAGGTCTCTTGTGTTTTCATTCTGGATCATTTCTGCTAGCTGAACTTCCAGTTCCCGAATTCCTTCTTTCCCGTTTTCTAACCTTCTCTTAAAATCTCAGAGTCTTACAACTTCCAGGGGAGGACTTGCCGGTTAATTTTGGTTAATTTCAGCTCCGCGCCCCAACCCCAGCCCCCAGCCACGTGGCGGGCAGCTGTGCCTGTGTCCCTCAAACAGCTGTGCACACAGTGTGCGGGAGCCAGGCTGTGCAAAAAGGGCTCTGTCCCTCTGTCCTCCAAACATCACGGACCTGGGCACTGCCAGGGCTTGCCGATCGCGGCTTCTGATCACTGAGATGCCGTCGAAGAGGTCGGCAGCCGCTGTAGTTGCGTGCCACCCCCGTGGCTGGAAGCGACCTCCCCTCTGGCTGGAGTGACTTCCAGGAATTTAAAGAGCTGCCACCATTTTTAACCCCACATTTGTTTATGTCTTTATTTTTAACTAGAGACCCGGTGCATGAATTTGTGCACCAGTGGCGTCCCTCGGCCTAGCCTGCAGGATCGGACCGAAACCAGCTCTTGGACATCCCCCGAGGGGTCCCAGATTGCGAGAGGGTGCAGGCCAGGCTGAGGGACCCCACCAGTGCACGATCGGGACCAGGGGAGGTTGGCCAGCAGGGAAGGGACTGCAGGAGGGCTCCAGGGCGTGTCCACCCATATCACTCAATCCTGATCAGCTGGACCCCAGCAGCAAGCTAACCTACTGGTTGGAGTGTCTGCCCCCTCGTGGTCAGTGCACATCATAGCGAGCGGTTGAGCAGCCTTAGCATATCATTAGCATATTAGGCTTTGATTGGACAACTGGATGACCAGACACTTAGCATATTAGGCTTTTATTATATAGAATATTTTTTAACCCTCACCTGAGGATATTTTCCCATTGATTTTTTTACGGAAGTGTGGAAGGGAGCGGGAGAGAGAGAGAAACATTGATCAGTTGCCTCCTGAACATGCCCCCAACCGGGGATCAAACCGGCAACCTGGATATGTGCCCTGACCAGGAATCAAACCTGCAACCTTTTCAGTGGACGGGGAGGATGCTCCAGCCCACTGAGCCACACTGGCCAGGGCGCCCTGTTCACGCTTTACTGTTAGGTTGAAACATACAAGGTTATTATCAGTTGACCTTTTCGGACTGTCAAAATCTAATATTTATGCAGACTTTAAACATGTGTTGTTGTTTTTTAATGTTCCT
>NW_006296417.1:1239537-1244306 GCF_000327345.1 Myotis davidii | reverse complement strand
ATGGGTCCGCATGACGGAACCTGCCAGGCCCCCAGACATGGAGTCTGTCTTTCGTCTCTCCGCACTGATGGCCGTGGGAAGACCTTTCTCTCTCCGAAGCCAGCTCCGCCATGTGCGAGCCCCACGACCTTTCTCCCACATCCGACCCCCTTATCTCGGTGGCCACCACCGCTCTCCCCGCGCGCTCTTCCTCTTCTGCATTTTTTGGTTGACAGTTCATGTTTCTCTCATCGCTGGAAAGCGATGCCAACAAGTGCATGTGATCTCGTCTCTCCCTTCTGTCCTCCACGGGGAGCAGAGCGGGAAAGAGAGAGACACTGAGAAACGGGAAGCAAACGCACAGGAAACACCGCTGAGAGACAAGAAGGGAATGTGAATGGAATCCCAGGCTGACAGGCAGGTCATGGCTGCTCAGAGCAGCCCGTCCCATTCTGAGCGGTAAGAGGGAAAACCATGGGGAAGAGATCTCCCCCAAAGAAACAAAATTGATAGAACAGGGAATGCCTTTCAATGTATTGAGAGGAGCCGGGTCGGTGTGGCTCAGTGGTTGAGCATCGACCCGTGAACCAGGAGGTCACGGTTCGATTCCCACTCGGGGCACATGTCCAGGTTGCGGGCTCGATCCCCAGTAGGCGGCGTGCAGGAGGCAGCCGATCCATGATTCTCTCTCATCATTACAGAAATCAAACAATGTTAGGAAGACGTATGTGCCTAGGTATGAACACAAACTTGTACCAAAACACAATCAAATGCAGTTCTGAATAGAATTCCTACGATATATATATATGCCTTGGAAGTGAGCAAACGTATTTCACAGGTAATATAAAGGAATAAAATCTGAGAACACCCCAGAACATTTTATAAAGCAATGGTTTGCCACACCGGGTGTTACAACTCCCTTTAAAACTCCTTTCACGCTTGGCATGAACAGAACCACATAAATCAGAAACAAATGCAAAAAAAAAAAATGGTAACATTTTCTTTATCATCCTTGGCTTGTTCCACTTAGCATGGGCACGTCTTACTTCATCGTTTTGAAAATCTAATAAAGAAGATTCAATAACAATCGAGTGAAATCGTTTTTCTGTAGATGTGTTTTTCATCTCTCTTTGGAAAAACAGAATGGTTTCAGTGCTTTGGTTTATAATACATTTTAGGGGGGTGGGACTTGCACAAACGCGTCAGGGGAAAGGTACTGTTTTGAGGCTGCCTTTGGTACGTTTTAGGATGGAGCTTTGGTCGCTTTCCACATCGGTATAGCAGGCGTGGCCACCTCCGTCTTGCAAGGGGCCACCTGCTATTGCAGACTAGGAATCCACCATTGTCTGTTTTTCCAGGCCCATCCTGACCGGCCTCAAAATGTCTCCAGTGTCAGCCAACTCCAGCAATGCTGCCAGGCAGGGCCTTGAACGTGTAGCCTAATGCATGGTGTGAGGAATGGGTCAGTTACATACATTTTTTTAAATATATATATTTTTATTGATTTCAGAAAGAAAAGGAGCGGGAACTTCTCTTTTTTTAATGCAATCTTTTAAAAATTTATATATATATATATATTATCGATCAGAACGGAAAGGAGCAGGAAAGAGAGAAACATCCATGATGGGAGAGAATCATGCATCAGCTGCCTCCTGCACACCCCACACTGGGGATTGAGCCCACAACCCAGGCATGTGCCCTTGACCGGGAATCAAACCGTGACCTCCTGGTTCCTAGGTCGATGCTCAACCACTGAGCCACACCAGCCAGGTCGAAAGTGGTTTATTTTGTTAATATTGTATCTTATTTCCCTCAATAGCGTTCATAATTTTCTCAGCAGATCCTGCTTTATTCCTGGTAAGTTTGTTCTTATGGGTATATACGTTTATTATCTTGGTAGTGCGGTAAAGAAATCTTATTTTCCGATCTGTTTTCTACAAAGGACAGCTGTTAATCTCTCTATGATTTTTTTTTCCAGCTGGCCTATGGATCCATTTGAAAATGTCCAAACAGAACTGCCTCGTTCATGGGATAGGTGAATATCCAATGAAAGCAACAAAACACCCTTTTAGACCAAGCCTGTGGACTGAAGGGTCCCGGGTTCGATTCCCAGTCAGGGCACATGCCAGGGTTGCTGGCTCAATCCCCAATAGGGGGCATGCAGGAGGCAGCCGATCCATGATTCTCTCTCATCATGGATGTTTCTCTCTCTCTCTCCCTTTTCCTTTCTCTCTGACATCAATAAAAATATCCTTTTTTAAAAAAAAAGGATAGAGAAGGCTAGATGCCAGGTGGTGGCAATAAATGAGCCCTGTCATAAACACAAGATTACTTCCTGCTCACATACATTCCAGTTCGAGCTGGGAGCCATCCTTTGCCTGCTGCAGATCCACCCAGTGACTCAGGGATCCAGGCTCCCTCCATGTTGTCCCGGGTCCCTGTAGCGGAGGCCGAGAGGGACAGAGGACACACTATCCTTTTGCCGGATCTGGGAGGAAAACACATTAGCGCTCACAGCCCACTGGCCAGAGCAGGCCACAGGCCCCACAACCTGACTTAGCAGCAAGGGAGGCTGGGAAACGTGGGAGAGTTCACGGGCCATAGTAGGTTGAGCATCATCCACTCTTTTTTTTTTTTGTCTTTTTCCACGACGTCAGCACCGTCGTGTGTGGTCAACAGGCTGACGTGTGTGGTCCGGCGCCTTCACGGAGAAGTTCCAGCCGCAGGAGACGGGCCGTGCAGCTGCTGGCGGGGTGTGGGAGAGCGTGGTGACCCCGAAGCAGCACCTGGTCCCGATCTGTTTCCTGGATTTCTCATTCACACCCTTTGTTCTCTCTGACTCTCCCCTTCGGTGTCTAAACAGGGCCTCGCTCCCTCAATCCCCTGGCTTAGTCACCACCTCTTGTTCCTGCCGGGCCTGTGGGCGGTTTCTGAGGACGTGTCTAGCCGGGCCTGGGGGAGCAAAGAGAGGGCCAGAGTCTCGGGGGGTGGCAGGGTCCCGATCTCAGGCTCAGGGCTCATCTGCCCCCCAACCCTCCCCTGCGCTTTCCCCTCTACTGTCAGGCTCAGAGCATGGGATCTTTAGAAGACAAGAGTCCAGATGTATTTATTTTTTAATATATTTGTATTGATTTCAGAGAGGAAGGGAAAGGGAGAGAGAGAGAAGCATCCATGATGAGAAAGAACCGTGGATCGGCTGCCTCCTGCACGCCCCCTATTGGGGATGGAGCCCACAACCCGGGCATGTGCCCTGACCGGGAATCGAACCGTGACCTCCTGGTTGCATAGGTTGATGCTCAGCCACTGAGCCACACCGGCCGGGCTGGCCTCTTTACACTTTGATGAGGTGCCCTCATCTCATTGTAGCCTTGGGTTTCGCTCTCAGGAGAGAAAACGGAGGTGGGTGGGGGGGATCCTTGCTTGTGGGTTTGCATGGTTCGTGAGGCATCATGGAAAACAAGCCCCCAGGTATGCAGACGTGACACGGGTATTTCACTGAAACAGCCGTTGAAACAGAGCCATGTCGCCCGGGCAGGGAATGTCTCCGGCCTGTCAATCCGTCTCTAAAACGGGGAAACGCAGCCCTGGCTGGTGTGGCTCAGTGGATAGAGCACCGGCCCGCAGACTGCAGGGTCCTGGGTTTGATTCCGGTCAGGGGCACGAACCTCGGTTGCAGACTCGATCCCTGATCCTGGCCAGGGCGCACGCGGGAAGAAACCCATCGATGTGTCCCTCTCACATCAATGTTTCTCTCTCTGTGTGTCTCTCCCCCTCCCTCCCACTCTCTAAAAAAATCAATGGAAACATATTCCCGGCTGAGGATGAACAAAGATAAACATAAAATAAAGTGGGGATGCCTGTATGTCCCTTTCTGCAGGTGGGTGTCTGATTCAGTAAATGCCGTCCTATAGGTGCAGCCCGGCCACACTCCCGGCACCCAATGCCTGGCCAGGGGGGCATCGGGAGCTGTTTGGACACTGGAACGCTCTCAAGGGCCTTCTTCACGGTTTAGCAACAACCTATTGGGATTATTCACGGTTTAGCAAGAACGTATCAGGCAGGACAATGGGCCTCTATTGTCTTCCTCCCAGAGCTCTTGCCAGCCGAGCCTATATATAACCCAGAAGATTCCCCACGTGTGACTCACCCGCCACAGGCTCTCCCGGGCAGGCCTCCTCACACGCTACCTGCCTCACCTGCTGGCGTCTGGTCTGAGCTGCCCTGGCCTCACCTCAGCTGGCCCGGCCCAGAGGTGCCCGCGGGTGCCCTCAGCCCAGGCCTGGCACCTCGAGAGGCAGACAGATGCCAGGGCCCAGAGACAGAAGGTGAGGGGAAACCGAGGCCCCGTGTGAGGCCCAGGACAGGAGCTGGGTCAGCCATTGATTTTTTAATTTTTTAAATATATGCTTATGGGTGTCAGAGAAGAAGGGAGAGGGGGAGAGAGAGAGACACATCCATGACAAGAGGGAACCATGGATCGGCTGCCTCCTGCACATCCCCTACTGGGGATCCAGCCCGCAACCCGGGAGTGTGCCCTGACCTTGAATCAAACCGTAACCTCCTGGTTCCTGGGTCGATGCTAACCACTGAGCCACACCGCCCGGGCTAAATATGTATTTTTCAATTCTTCTTCTCAACATCTGCACGTGTAGCCTTGAAGACAGGAATCAACAGCTGGACCAGGCCCTGGGTAGCTAGTCCAGCCACCTGGGTTCTAGCTCATCTTACATCGGCGGCCACACCTGATCTTGGCGTCCAAATGGATGGAGACATGAGCTTGAACGTGGAAC
>NW_006296417.1:1237398-1239309 GCF_000327345.1 Myotis davidii | reverse complement strand
TGGCCGCCGGCCAGGCTGGCGCTGTCCCTGCCCAGGGAGAAACCGCAGAGTCAGCAGCCCCGGCCCCGGGGTCTCCTCCGAAGGACGCATCCGGCCACTCGAAGACAGAGGTCAGACTGATGGGCCGTGACCCAGCGGTTAAGGGCCTCTGCCCAGTACATGCCTCCGTTTCATTCATTCTCTCAACAACTGTGTATGGGTGGCCAGGGGCCCTGCGCCAGGAGGCTGGGTAAACCCAGGCTGTGTCTCCGGCCGGTTGGGAGACAGGCGCCTAGACAAGAGCCCCCGTGGACGGCATTGGGTGGGCGGCCAGGGAAGGAGAGGGAGACAAGACCCGGTGCCCTGTGTCCCATGGCCTGTGGTGGGAAGATAAGGGCAGCTGTCTTTGCCCCTGCTTGGCCTGGGTCCTTCCTTCCTTCCTTCCTTCCTTCCTTCCTTCCTTCCTTCCTTCCTTCCTTCCTTTCTTCCTTTCTTTCTTTCTTATATTTTTATTGATTTCAGAAAAAAGGGAGGCGAGAGAGATAGAAACATCAGTGAAGAGAGAGAATCACAGATCGGCTGCCTCCTGCACGCTCCACACTGGGGATCGAGTCCACAACCCAGGCATGTGCCCTGACCAGGAATCGAACTGAGACCTCCTGGTTCCTAGGTCGACACTCAACCACTGAGCCACACCGGCTGGGCAAGGAGGCTCCTTCTTGATCGGAGTAGCCTGGTGGCAGGATCGAGAAGGGGTCTGTGGCCTCAGATGGATCTGGGTTCAAATCCCAGCCTGGCGACTTGGTAAGGACGGCCCAACGTGGTGAGAGCTTAGACTCGGAGCCTGAGGCCTGAGGCCAAATTGCGGCATCCGCTTGGGTCAGCTGACGTGTCTGTGCCTCAGTTTCCTCCCCCATGAAGTGGGGGTCCCTGCAGTCCCCGCCACGGGGCTGTCAAGCCGCTGGAGCCGGTGGATTCCCGGGAAGTGCTTCCCACAGAGCAAAGCGACCAGCCAGCGCCTGGCTGCTGTCAGCTCCGAGCGCGAGGGCACGTTTGTTATGGTTAGCTGTGGCGACAGGACAGGGACTTCAGCAAGCAAATCGCCGAAAAAATGCTGAGTAGGCGCCTGACAAATATTAGTGTTTTCTCTTCCACATTTTTCTGATAAGATAAAAAAAAAAATTGCGTGGAGGGCAAAAATCTGCCGGCCTCATCATCATCCCAGCGGGCACAGGCCTGCCACAGAGGGGACCGTGCCAGGGGGCGGCTCCTGCTGTCCTCAGGTTGTGAAATTCTGGAGAAAACACCCATGGACGTTCGCCTTAATGTTTAGATGCCATCTTTGGAAAGGTAGCTTTAAAAGACAGATGCAGGGCCCGGCTGGCGTGGCTCCGTGGTTGAGCATCGACCGATGAACCAGGAGGTCACGGTGCGATTCCCGGTCAGGGCACATGCCCGGGTTGCGAGCTCCATCCCCAGTACGGGGCATGCAGGAGGCAGCCAATCCATGACACTCTCTCATCATTGATGTTTCTCTTCCTCTCCCTTCCCCTCTGACATCAATAAAAATATATTTTAAAAAAAAATGTAGCAGCGGTTCTCAACCTGTGGGTCGCGACCATCCAAAAACACATATAGCATATCAGATATTTACGTGACGATTCATAACAGTAGCAACATGACAGTTATGAAGCAGCAACAAAAATAATTTTATGGCTGGCGGGCACCACAACATGAGGAACTGTATTAAAGGTTGAGAACCACTGCGTAGAAGCAGGGCTTGGGGTGGGGAGGAGATGGATTAGTCAGGTCGGGTCGGGGAATGAATGAATGAAGAAAGAATGAAGAATGAATTCATGAACGAATGAATGAATCTCCGATGAATGAAGCTGTGAGTGATGCCATGCCGGTTAGCTGGCAAGAGGACACGTC
>NW_006296417.1:1236337-1237273 GCF_000327345.1 Myotis davidii | reverse complement strand
TCCCATGTGGTGTGATGCGCTTTGGCCCAAGTACGTTTCAGTTCTCAGGCCTGGAATCTGTCTCCGGAAGCCGCTGGCACTTATGTATCTACGTGACTCACCCCTCGGTGGGGAGAACCAGCCTGCCATCTCAGTGACACAGAGATACCGAGACGCGTTACTCACGGACGTGGCAGGAGAGGTGAGTATCTGCACGCGGCGGAGGCAGTTTCACTATGTAAATGGCGTGTGGGCAGCCTCGCGGCTCTGTGGGTGAGAGGAGACACAATACCTGGCTAACTCCCGGCCAGTTAGCCTTTTCTTTTTCTTTTTCTTTTTTTAATCCTCACCCGAGGATATTTTCCCATTGATTTTTACAGAGAGAGGGAGGGACAGAGAGAACCAGCGATGTGAGAGAGACACGTCAATGGGTTGCCTCCTGCAGGGGCCCCGACCAGGGCCCAGGCCCGGGAGAGCCTGCAACCCAGGTATGTGCCCTTGACCGGAATCGAACCCGGGACCCTGCGATCTGCAGGCCGACGCTCTAGCCACTGAGCCAACCTGAGCAGGGCCTCTTGAGAGGGAGGGAGGGAGAGAGAGAGAGAAGGAAGGAAGGAAGGAAGGAAGGAAGGAAGGAAGGAAGGAAGGAAGAAATAGAGAGAAACATCCATGATGAGAGAGAATCATTGGCCGGCTGCCTCCTGCACGCCCCCTACTGGGGAGCAAGCCTGCAACCAGGGCACGTGGCCTGACCGGGAATAGAACCCTGACCTCCTGGTTCATAGGTTGTTGCTCAACCACTGAGCCACACCGGCCAGGCCCAGCTCCTCCTTTATAAGCTCCTGAAGTGACGCCCCTCCTGCTCAGGGGGTCCCTGCAGGGGCCCCCAGCCTGGGACACCCCCCAGTTGTTCCTGGGAGCCTCGCTCTCTCCATCGGCATCCCCACCCCGGGGCGA
>NW_006296417.1:1228301-1233847 GCF_000327345.1 Myotis davidii | reverse complement strand
GGAGAGAAGAGAAAGAGTGAGAGAGAGAGAGAGAGAGAGAGAGAGAGAGAGAGAGAAAAGAGAAGAGAAGAGAGAAAGGAAGGAAGGAAGGAAGGAGGGAAGGAAGGAAGGAAGGAAGGAAGGAAGGAAGGAAGAGAAACATCCATGATGAGAGAGAATCATTGGCCGGCTGCCTCCTGCACGCCCCCTACTGGGGATCAAGCCTGCAACCCGGGCGTGTGCCCTGACCGGGAATAGAACCCTGACCTCCTGGTTCATAGGTTGTTGCTCAACCTGAGCCACATGCCAGCTGGGCTATAATTTAACTTTTAATAATACCCTTGTTGGCCTGCAGCCTCCGTGCACATCTGCTTTCCCAAGCTCTCCCGCCGGCCGGGCGGCCCGGGCCCCACCGGAAGCCCCACGCGCTGAGGAAGGAAAGCAATTCCAGCCAAGCCGTTGGGGAGCTCTCCCGAGGAGGGGTTTTGGCTCGCTCGCCGGACGCGGGGTCCTCAGGCCCCAGTCTGCAGCTCGCATTTGCCGTTGCACGTGCGGATCCAGGGCTGACAGGGAGGCTCCGTGGCCCCCGCCCTCAGAGGCACCCCGAGAGCTGGATCCAGGGCAAGTGGCCTGGGGTTTCTGACCCAGAAAGCGGGGGAGGGGGCTGGGGGCTCTCAGAGGCAGAGCCGTCCCTCCTCTCAGGCCACGGCCCCTGGGCAGCGGACCAAGCCCACAAGGACAGTCGCTGGTGAGCCCTGGGAAGCCATCTGCGTCCACAGCTGCTGCCTACGCAACTGCCTTTGCTGTTGTCGCTGTCCTCCTCGCCCGAGGATGTTTTCCCATTGATCTTCAGGGAGAGGGAGAGACAGAGAGAGAAACATCGACGTGAGAGGGACACGTGGCTGGGTTGCCTCCTGCCCGAACCCTGACCAGGGCCTCTGGCCGGGGAGGAGCCTGCCACCGAGGCCCGTGCCCTTGACCGGAATCGAATCAGGACCCTTCGGTCCGCAGGCCAGCAATCTAGCCACTGAGCCACACCGGCCAGCGCCGGGGAGGCGTCTTCAGAAACAGAAAAATGCATGAATCAGGACGAATGTCGGAAACGCATAAACACACACGTAACCGCTCGCAGCTGTGTAACCAGGTCCGCTGGGGGAGAAGGAGCCCGGGGTGATTACAGTGACTAGATCCAGGCGGTGCGGATTGGGGGTCCCCCCTTCCCACTTCCTCACACGCCTCTCGGCGCCTCCTCTGGGGTCAGAGTGCGTGCGTGGGGCCTGGTGCTGCTCTGTCGCCCGCGGCTTTTACAGCCGGGCCCAGAGGCCCTGGCGTCCGCCGCCCCCTCCCCCTGCGCGGGGAGAATGAACTGGATGCTGGCCTGGCAGCTGCCCCAGCTGAGGGCCTCTGACCGCCAGGGAATTCCCCAAACAGCGGCGGAGAGGGCAGGGGTCACCCTCAGAGCCGACAGAATTGGCACGGACTTCACATGAGGGAGGTGGGCTGGGGACAGGCATCAGGGCGCGGTGGGGACTGTGGAAAAGGGGCGGCCTCGGGCCCCCCTCGGTGGTTCTCAAACTCCTGCAGGCGTGAGAAGTGCCTGGAGGGCTTGTGCAAACACGGACTGCGGGGCGGCACCCCTGCCTTTCTGATGCAGCCGGTTTAGGTAAAAAAATAAAATTAAAAATGTGCATTTCTGCTCCAGCCGGTTTGGCTCAGTGGATAGAGCGTTGGCCTGCGGACCGAAGGGTCTGGGGTTCGGTTCCAGTCAAGGGCATGTACCTCGGTTGCAGGCTCAATTCCCAGCCCTGGTCAGGCATGTGCAAAGGCAACCAATCGATGTGTTTCTCTCACATCAATGTTCCTCTCTCTCTCTCTCTTTCTCCCTTCTACTCTCTCTGAAAATCAATAAAAAAATATCCTAAGGTGAGGAGTAACAACAAAAAATGCGCATTTCTTTCTTTCTTTTAAAGTTTTTTATTTTTACTAAAAAAAAATTTTTTTTGATTACAGTTTTCATTTACTGTTATTTTGTCTTCATTTCTGGTGTATGGCATAGTGGTTAGACACTCATACATTTTCTAACGTGGTCCCCGTACCCACCTGGCACCATCCCCAATGATTATTATAATATGATCGACTATATTTTCTAAGCTCTACTTTATCGCCATAACTATTTTGTAACGACCAGTGTGTCCTGCTCAATCCCTTCGCCTTTCTCACCCAGTCCCATGAGGGTGTTCTCTGTATCTGTGCGTCTGTCTCCTGTGTTTATGTTGTTCTTTGGTTTCCACATCTGAGTGAGATCAGATGGTATTTGTCTTTCTCGGACTGACTCATTTCACTCAGCACAATACCCTCCAGGGCAGCCCATACTTTTGCAAACGCCTGTGGTCTCATTCTTTTTTACGGCCGAGTAATATTCCACTGTACACGCGTACCTCAGGTTTTTTTTATCCACTTGTCTACTGATGGGCACGTGGGTTGCTTTATGGGCTGGCGACTGTGACTACCTCTGCAAGGAGCATGGGGAGGATTATACGTCTTTTTTGAATTAGAGTTTTGGGGTTCTTTGCCTGCACACCCAGAAGTGGAATCACTGGCCTTAAGGCTGCTCCATGTTTAGTTGTTGGGGGCACCTCCATACTGCCTGGCACAGTGGCTGCACCAGTCTGCATTCCCCCCCACAGAGCCCTTGTGTTTTTATTTTTGTCATCCTCACCCGAGGATATTTTTTCTCCATTGATTTTTAGAGAGAGTGGAAGACAGACAGAAACATCGATGTGAGAGAAACACATCGACGGGTTGCCTCCTGCACGCGCCCCGGCCAGGGCCTGGTCCGGGGAGGACCCTGCAACCGAGGTACGTGCCCTTGGCTGGATCGAACCCGGGACCCTTCCGTCCGCAGGCCAACGCTCTATCCACTGAGCCACACCCGCTGGTCATCATGCCCCTCTAACAAGTGCCCAGCTGCCTCTGCTGCTGCCGATTGGCGACCCCGCTTGCAAGATCGCCTCCCTAACTGAAGGGGGCGTGGGTTCCCCAGCACGAGCCTGCAGTTAGATGCCTGGGGGAAGGCAGCCCAAGGCCGCCAGCTCTCCCAGGTTTTGGGGGGATGGTCTTAGGGCAGCAGGCAAGCGCGGCCTTAAACACAGAAAAGCCGTCTGACCACTTGAGACTGTAACCAGCGCTCCTCTCCTGTGTGTCCGGCTGCCCAGTGGACGGGAAGAATCTGAAGCTTCGTGAACACGGCGCTCAACACACAGACGGACAGACGGACAGCCACGGAGAGGCCTTCCAACGATACATTACAGCAGGTACCACCAAGGGGAGGGTTGTAGTCGTGTTCCTGGGAGAAGAAGAACCGAAAGAGCATGCATTTCGTGCTGCGGCTACGTTTCCTTTCAGCCGATTTAATGGGTAAGGGATAGCTTACTGCGGTTTCCATCTGCATTTCCCTCACGGCTGATTGTGCCAACTGTATTTTCAGGTGCGTATTGCCCAGCCTGTATCCTCTTAGGTCTGTTCCTGTCTCTTGTCCAAATTTTAAGGCGTTGTTTGCTTTTTTTTTTTTTCTGACTGTTGAGTCGGGAGGCGTTAAAATAATCTACCCAGTTGCTCCAGCGCCCAGGTCTTGGTATCCATGAACATGGTATATCTCTCCATGTCTCCGCGGATACTTTTCTGTCTCTTTTCCAAAAGTTTCGCCTTTTCCTTGAATAGACGCGGGTAGGTCTCGTTAAGTTCATACCCACGGTTGGCTTTTCCTCCCTCTTTTGGGTGAGATTTTTCATTGTTTCCTCCAGGTGGCCTTGCTTAGAGGAACTGTAGGCCCCTGGCTCTTGTGGGTTGATTTTATAAGCTGCAACTGGACTGAATTCTGCGACGGTGTGTGTTCCTTGTCACGACCATTTTGGGGAGCTTTTCCAATATAGGATGATATTGTTTGCACAGAGGTAGCTTTTTTTTGCTATTTTTTTTTCTCTTCCAAATTCTTCCTGTTTGCAGTGATTCCCTTGTTTGGCTGCTTTGCCTAATATTTCCGACACAACTTTCTACCATTGAGGTGATTGTGGGCACCCTTGTCTTGGTTCTAGTTTCAAGGGAAAAGTCTTTTTAGCACCAATGAGAGCTGCATTTCTCAAACGATCGTATGATTTTTTATCCTTGGCTCTGGTGACATGAGGAATTGTATCGCTGTGTTTTCTGAATGGAGCCACGCTGCATTCCGGTGATAAACGCGGTTTGCTCACAGCTTCTCTTTAATTGGTTGTTCGATCCCATTTGGCAACATTTGTCTTCAACATTTTCTTATCAATATGAATGAGGGAGATGGGTCTCTGGTTTTAATGTTTTATAAAATCTTTGTCAAATTTTCAAAGGGATGAAGGTCTTCCCTTCATAAATACTGGGAAGTTTTCTCTCTCTTTCTGTGTTATAGAATAGCTTAAGTCGCTAACGCTGGTATTATCTGATTTTAAGGTTTGCTATAATTCCCCCAGGAAACCATTTGGGTTTCATGCTTTTTGGGGGTACTGGGTGGCTCTAACTATTTTCTCTATGGCTTCTTAATCATTGGTCTGTTCAGACTTTTTTGAAGAAAAGGGGCCGTTTCTAGTGGATTATGACCTGCAGGAACTGAAGGAAAAAAAATACTAATATTGTTTGTGGTTCAGAAACTATGGATATTGATTTTATCGGGATAGGACTTTGTTTTCATGTTACAAACACTGAGAAAGAAGAATTACTTCTTCCTCGCAGCTTGCATTCCATCATGTTGGAATTACAACATCATCGGTTATAGGTGGCGAGATAGGAAGTATTCCCTAAGCCCTCTCTCCTTGGGAACAAGAATTTGCATGAATATTTTGGGGTGCACATATCACAGAAGAGTTGGGGTCCCAAACTACTCATTGTATATTTCAATGTCATGTCAATGCAGGAGTTAGATAAACACAAAATGTGAAGGTTTTGCCTAGCCTGCATGGCTCAGTGGTTGAGCGTCATCCTATGAACCAGGAGGTCACAGTTCGATTCCCAGTCAGGGCACATGCCCGGGGGTGCTGGCTCGATCCCCATGCGGGACGCTCAGGAGGCAGCCGATGCATGACTCTCTCTCATCGTGGATGTTTCTATCTCTCTCTCTCTCTCCCTCTCCCTTCCTCTCTCTGGAATCAATAAAAATAGATATATTTTTAAAAGATTTAATAATTCTTTCAATTTGACTTTTTGGACTCTCTGGTTGGCATTTGCCCAATGAGGACGGTGTCCTTGGGTTCGGGGTTTGCAGTTTTGCATCGAGAGGCGCTTTATAAAACCATCAGTGCCCTTTCTCTCAGCTTCACCCCCAAGAAACCCCTCTTCTCCACTCTGACTCCTCGCTTTTTCTCTCGATATCATTTTCCACCACCGCGCTGGGGAGCTGAGCAGATGGATTTGGATCCCTCGGTCCAAACTAATGACTTGTTTCTGGACAGAAAAAATGTTGCCATCAACAGGATTTTTGAAAGAACACATATACATACATCTTACCCCAGGCCCGGTCCCGGCCAGCAGCGTGGGATGGCTGG
>NW_006296417.1:1222451-1228228 GCF_000327345.1 Myotis davidii | reverse complement strand
AAAAATAAATAAAGATGAATAAATGAGAAGGTGTGGTCGGAAGGCTGGGCAGAGACCAGCTGTTATCGGGGCTCAAGCATAACCCAGGGCCTTGTCCGTTGCTTTTTTTTCGACTCAGGGGAGAGTGGAGACTGTGGAAGGAGGGTGCGCCCCGCCCCCACCCCCCACCCCCGCCTGGGAGCCCCCGGGCATGTGCTGTTGGGTGAATAACGAAGGAAACCTGCCCGCTCTCCCACGGAGACGTAAATCATTACGTGCCGCTGGGGCCACTTGTGGCGGAGCCTAACTCTTCGCAGCTGTCCCAGGGAGACGGGGCGGGGTGATGAGAGAGAGGGGGGGAGAGAGAGAGAGAGAGAGAGAAGGAGGAAGGGAGAGAAGGGGAGGCATGGGAACACAGACTCACAGAGGGAAACAGAGAAAGGAAAAGAGACGCAGAGACAACAAGAGACACAGCCTGAGACAGCCACAGAGCAGGCAAGAGAGAGCCAGCTCAGTTAGGGGGACGTGTGTTATTAGCAAATGAAGAGGAGGCAGAGCCCTGGCCGGTGTAGCTCAGTGGAAAGAGCACCGGCCTGTGGACTGAAAGGCCCCGGGTTCCACTCCGGTCAAGGGCACGTACCTGGGTGGCAGGCTCGATCCCCAGCCCTGGTCTGGGGGGGTCCCCGTGCAGGAGGCAACCCATCGATGTGTCTCTCTCACATCGACGTTTCTGTCTTTCTCTCTCTCTCTTCCTCCCACTCTCTCTAAAAATCCATGGGAAAACACCCTCAGGTGAGGATTTAAAGAAAGGAGGCAGGAATGAAGAGGATCCCGCGGTCTGGGTGATCCCCAGCTGGGAGACAGACGGCGGCCTGGCTCCGGCCTGTGGCCCCGTGTACCTGGGCAGGGGGGCCACCAGCACGGCCCGATCCCACCCCACGTGCCCCACATAAAGACCACGTGGCCTGTGCTCTCCAGGCAGGCACACAGCGGGGCACTGGGCAGGGCTTCCCCACTCAGGTTCCGCACAGTCCGCCCTGCAGACCAGGAGCATGAGAGTGGACAGGGAGGGACCGACCGGCCTGGGCATGGGCCTCCCCTCTCCCAGGTCCCAGGCCTGAGGCCCAGGCCACCCCTCCCTGGAGACCTGAGAAATTCCCCTTTGAAAGCATAGCAGCCCAGCTGGTGTGGCTCAGTGGTTGAGCGTCGATCCGTGAACCAGGAGGTCTTTGTGATCGGTTCTGCGAGCTTTTCCATATGCCTACATTCTTTAAAAAAAAAAAAGTGGCTCAGTGGTTGAGCATCGATCCGTGAACCACGAGGTCAGGAGGTCTTTGTGATCGGTTCTGTGAGCTTTTATATATACCTACATTCTTTAAAAAAAAAATTTTTTATTGATTTCATAGGAGGAAGTGAGAGGGAGAGAGAGAGAGAAACATCCATGATGAGAGAGAATCATGGACTGGCTGCCTCCTGCACGCCCCACATGGGGGATGGAGCCCACAACCCGGACCTGTGCCCTGACCGGGAATCAAATCGTGACCTCCGGGGTCATAGGTCGATGCTCAACCACTGAGCCAGGCCGGCCGGGCTGGCTTATATTTTCTTAGACACCAGGAAAAGGACTGTAATAATTGGGGGGCTCAGGGAGGAGGGGGCCCGCCGCCTGGAATGAGGGGGTGAGAGGGGATCCAACCCCTTTCTGATCTCTCTGCTTTGTGGTCGGGCTTGGTTGTTTTTCTGGCCCAGACGTGTCCAGCACGCAGGCATGAGGTCAGCATCTCGGCCTGGGCCGCCCGGCCAAGTTCATTACAGCACTGCCCTCCCGGGAGGGCCCGCAGCTGCCCGGCCCAGGGCCGCCTCCACATGGCCTACCCGTCCAGGGGCTGCCAGAAGGGCCCGCCCAGGCCGTCAGAGGCCAGTCCGGGGTGCAGAGGCCTCCCCTGCTGCAGGCCCCACGCCTCCAGGCCTTCTCCCGTGAACGGCCCAGACCCCGGATGGAGCGACGGTGGGCATTCCCCCGGGTAGGGAGCCTGGCTGGTCTGAGGTTCAGCGATGGACTCCAAGTCCAGCCGACCTGGCTGCCAGGAAGTGGCCCCCACCCAGGTGATACTCAAGACTCATCAGACTCGCCCGGCCGGTGTGGCTCAGTGGTTGAGCGTTGACCTAGGAACCGGGAGGTCACAGTACGATTCCCGGTCAGGGCACACACCCGGGTTGTGGGCTCCATCATCAATAACCCGCGTGCGGGAGGCAGCTGATCCATGATTCCCTCTCATCGTTAATGTTTCTCTCTCTCTCTCTCTCTCCCTCTCTCTTCCTCTCTGACATCAAAATATGTTTTTTTTAAAAAAGCACACCTTCTCAGACTCATCACTTCCTAATGAATTTGCCCCCTTTTATGATTGTACTCATTTCTGTCTCCGTGTCGTCGACACGGTGCTTATGGGGTGGAAACACCATGGAAACACGTGCCATGGCCCCGCTCCTCCCAGTTCCCAGCGCAGTGATGTGGTTGGCAGGAGGATTTACACCACAGGCATTGGCCACATGCTGCAGATCAGGGGCTCACCCCTTCCCACCCCTGGGAGCGCGGGTTATGAATCACGTATCCAGTTCCCCAGAATGCAGGTTCCTGTCTGACTCATCTCCCTGCTCAACTCATCTCGCAGCTCAACTCCACCATGGGTAGGTACGTACCAAGGAAAGTAGAACCCACATTTATGGCAGCTGTGCTCCGGGAACTCTGCAGAACATTCTCGATTTAAATATTCGTCCCTGTTTATTTTTTATTTCTGTTAATCCTCACACGAAGACAGTTTCCCGTTGATTTTTAGAGAGAGTGGAAGGGATGGAAGTGAGGTGAGAGACAGAGAGAGAAACATGGGTGTGAGAGGGACACATTGATTAGTTGCCTCCTGCACACACCCCAACCGGGGCCAGGGATCGAGCCTGCAACCGAGGTGCGTGCCTTTGACCAGGAATCCAACCCGGGGACCCTTCAGTTCCTAGGCTGACGCTCTGTCCACTGAGCCACACCGGCCAGGGGCCCTTCATTTCGCTTTAAATCCTCCCAGTTTAGGGCACCTCAAATTGCCTCCTCATTTACAGACTTCAAGGCCTAATGCTCAAACCTGGGTGGTAAAGAGCCATCTGCTCCAGGGCCAGACCTAAAAATTAATAATAATAATAATAATTATGATGATGATGATAAACAATAATAATGCAACTCCAAAACGTTCAAAATTCCTGGCCGAAATCAGGCCGTTTAGAGCTGGAAGTTCAAGTGACTCACCAAACCATGCAGCTGCCGACCCAACCCCGCTCCCAAGCTAATTGAGTTAAAAAAGAAAAAAATAGTAAAAACATACTCGGAGATGCCTGGTCTCTGCAAGAAGCTAACGCTCTGCACTTCCTCCCCCGCAGCCCCCGGCGCCCTGGGCCGCACGGGGCGCATAAAAGCCCCATTTGGAGAAGGACTCGCTTCCCACGGGCTCTGCCCTGGCTGTCTGGCCCGCCCAGGCTCGGAAGTCACGGTCTGCACACACCTGAGAGGGAAGCCGGGGAGGAGGAGGGGTGGCTTTGCTCTATATTGACGTCCCTGAGACACCAAACATTTTCTTTTGTAAATATTTGTATTGATGTCAGAGAGGAAGGGAGAGGGAGAGAGAGAGAGAGAATCCTGGATGGGCTGCCTCCTGCACGCCCCACACTGGGGATGGAGCCTGTGCCCTGACCGGGAATCGAACCGTGACCTCCTGGTTCCTAGGTCGACGCTCAACCACGGAGCCACACTTCTCTATAATTCTCTGAGTTTTCCCAGGGCCCTATGCTGAACAGATAAGTGTTCCGTTGATAGTTGGGGTGGGGGGCGCTGTTTGTGTCCTTGCTCTGTCCAAGGAGGACCGGGCCATGTGGTCCCTCCCTGCTGCGAGCCCCTGGCCCGGGGTGATGCGGAGTCTCCCCGGGAGGCCCACCCTGCTGCGTGTGTGTCACCCCGCCCTCTTACTTCATGAGCTGCTGAGGGACTTAAGTTTGTTTGGGGCTGAGTGTTTTTTTAAGGGTGATTTACAGGATGGGACAGCCCAGGGGAGCGATTTTTTGTGAATGTGGCATTTCTAAAATATCTATATTTTTTTGTTGATCTCAGAGAGGAAGGGAGAGGGAGAGAGAGAGAGAGAAACATCAATGAGAGAGAACCATGGATCAGCTGCCTCCTGCACGCCCCCCACTGGGGATCGAGCTCGCAACCCGGGCCTGTGCCCTGACCTGAAATCGAACCGTAACCTCCTGGTTCGTGGGTCGACACCTAACCACTGAGCCACGCTGACTGGACTCCTTTCTTCTCTTTCTAAAAAAAATAAATAATAATAATTAATAACTAATTACACTTTGTTGCCTAAAAGAAATGGAGGTTGGCATAGTTTTGCTGCTGCTTAAAGCAATAACTCCACACACACACACACACACACACACCACACACCACACACACCACACACACACATCTCACACACCCCACACACACACATCTCACACACCCCACACACACACATCTCACACACCCCACACACACACATCTCACACACCCCACACACACACATCTCACACACCCCACACACACACATCTCACACACCCCACACACACACATCTCACACACCCCACACACACACATCTCACACACCCCACACACACACATCTCACACACCCCACACACACACATCTCACACACCCCACACACACACATCTCACACACCCCACACACACACATCTCACACACCCCACACACACACATCTCACACACCCCACACACACACATCTCACACACCCCACACACACACATCTCACACACCCCACACACACACATCTCACACACCCCACACACACACATCTCACACACCCCACACACACACATCTCACACACCCCACACACACACATCTCACACACCCCACACACACACATCTCACACACCCCACACACACACATCTCACACACCCCACACACACACATCTCACACACCCCACACACACACATCTCACACACCCCACACACACACATCTCACACACCCCACACACACACATCTCACACACCCCACACACACACATCTCACACACCCCACACACACACATCTCACACACCCCACACACACACATCTCACACACCCCACACACACACATCTCACACACCCCACACACACACATCTCACACACCCCACACACACACACACACACACCACACACACACCTCACACACCTCACACACCTCTGGGAGTCAGACCCTCCACATTAGCCCTTCAGTTTATTCTCAGTGGGAAGAGAGTCAGAATGGAAAGACCTGGATTTCCGGCCCAGCTGGTGTGGCTCAGCGGCTAGAGCGTCGGCCTGCGGACTGAAGGGTCCCAGGTTCGATTCCCGGTCAGGGCACACGCCCGGGTTGTGGGCTCGATCCCCAGTAGGGAGCGTGCAGGAGGCCGCCGGTCCATGATTCTCTCTCATCACGGATGTTTCCATCTCTCTCTCTCCTTCTCCCTTCCTCTCTGACATCAATAAAAAAATATATGATTTAAAAAACGAAGTGGGATTCCTCCTTCATGCACAACAGCAAGGGGCTCTGCTTTCCCTTCTCAGCGCCCAGGCACACCCACCAGCAGCTGCCCTGTAGCTAATGATCCACGGGAAAGTCAGCGGCACTGGGCCCACCAGTGGCTACGGAGCTCTCAGGGCCCCAGGATGGGCGCGGGGTTACCCCAAAGCCTAGAAAGACCCAGAACAGGCCGGAAAGCCTCTGCTCCCCTCCCC
>NW_006296417.1:1217604-1222329 GCF_000327345.1 Myotis davidii | reverse complement strand
GAAGTACAGCATCCTGGCGTCCTGGGGGCCTGTCCGCAGATCCAGATGTTTGGCGCCGACAGCCCGCGGGCCTGCGTGGCTGACGCTGACCCTGCCTTGCAGACCGGAGGCCCAGCTGGCCCAGGCAGCGCCTCTGTGCTCACTGCTCTGCAGGCTGCAGGGCGCTGGGGGGCCCTTCTGAATCCGGCAACCTTCGGCAGCCAGGCTGCCATTGCAAGGCTGGGGAAAAACCAAGAGTTCCCCCAGCATCCCCCCACCCAGTAAGGGGAAGAGCAGGGGCTGGCCTATTTGGCAGAGGGGTGGGGGTAAAATAGTGTTATGGGACAGGGGGTCCTGCACAGGGTGGGGGTTCAACTAGACCAGCGGTTCTCAACCTGTGGGGCGTGACCCCTTTGGCGGTCAAACGACCCTTTCACAGGGGTCGCCTGAGACCATCCTGCAGATCAGATATTTACATTACGATTCAGCACAGTAGCAACATGACAGTGATGAAGTAGCAAAGAAAATAGTTTTATGGTTGGGTCCCAACATGAGGAACTGTATTTAAAGGGCCAGAAGGTTGAGAACTACTGAACTAGACAATCTTTTTTTAAAATATATTTTTATTGCCTGGCCAGTGTGGCTCAGTGGTCGAGCATCACCCCGCCCATAGAAAGGTCGCCGGTTCGATTCCCGGTCAGGGCACATGTTGTGGTTACAGGCTCGATCCCTGGTAGGAGGCAGCTGATCAATGTTTCACTCTCACATCAATGTTTCTCTCCCTCTCGCTTCCTCGCTCTCTAAAATTCTCTCTCGAAAAACCAATTTTTTTTTAAATTAAGGAATCAAGAGATTGTCCGTAAAAATCCAGATATCCGGTGTCTAGTTTTAAAAAAAAATCAGATGATCCCAAAAGATAGGCCAGAGCTGGGCGGGCGCTGGCCCCTCAGCCAGGCCCAGTACCTTGGCGACTTCCAACCTTGGCCTTGTGAGCACCAAGTGTGCCACTCCCCGTCTTTGGTCCTGCTAAGAAGGTAGAAAAATAACCTTCCCTATCCCGCTGGCGTGGCTGAGTGGTTAAGCATCGACCTATGAACCAGAAGGTCACGGGTTTGATTCCCAGTCAGGGCACATGCCCGGGTTGCAGCCTCGATCCCCAGCAGGGGGCGTGCAGGAGGCAGCCGGTCCAGGATTCTCTCTCATCATGGATGCTTCTCTCTCTCCCTCTCCCTTCCTCTCTGAAATCAATAAAACAAAAAGAAAAAAGCTTAACCCCACGGAGCACGCTTTCTCCTCCGGCTCCTGCCCGCCCGGCCCTTTGCAGGCTGGTGGGCAGGCCACGGGCCAGCGTGGGTGGTCAGCCTGCCAGGCAGGCCTCCCCTTCCCAGGGCTGTGGGCAGCCGGGATGCCTGCTCTGCGTCTCCCTGATGAAGTCTGGCTCCCTTGGAGGGCGTGTGTTTGCACAAAATGCAGCGGGGGGAGGCGGGGGCCGGGGGAGCCGGAGGGGCTGCTGGGAAGGCAGGGACGGTGCCCTCCAGGCAGGTGTGTCCCTCCTGCACGGGGGCTGCAGAGGAGCCTGGGCTGAGCTCAGCTGCAAGGCATGCTGGGACGTCCATTGGGAGCAGCCACAGGCTAGTAGGAGCTGGTCTTTTTTTAAAATATATATTTTTTATTTTTTTTAAATATATTTGTATTGATTTCAGAGAGGAAGGGAGAAGGAGAGAGAGAGAGAGACATCAATGATGAGAGAGAATCATGGATCGGCTGCCTCCTGTATGCCCCCTACCGGGGATCGAGCCCACAACCCCGGCATGTGCCCCGACTGGGAATCAAACCCTGACCTCCTGGTTCATAGGTCGACGCTCAACCACTGAGCCACGCCGGCTGGGTTCGCTCTCCCTTTTTTTGGCAGATATATTTAAAAATAGAATCTATGCATATGTAAAAACTCACAGAACTTGCCCTAGCCGGTTTGGCTCAGTGGATAGAGCGTTGGCCTGCAGACCGAAGGGTCCCAGGTTCGATTCTGGTCAAGGGCATGTACCTTGGTTGCGGGCACATCCCCAGTAGGAGGTGTGCAGGAGGCAGCTGATCGATGCTTCTCTCTCATCGATGTTTCTAACTCTCTATCCCTCTCCCTTCCTCTCTGTAAAAAAATCAATAAAATATATATATTTTAAAAAAAACCTCACAGAACTGATGACCAAGAAGAGTTAATTTTATTGTATATAAATCAAAGCATTAAATATATATATACATTTCAAGTCATTAGATATTATAACACAAAAGTTTAAGAGATAGATGGTAGGTAGATAGATGGATGATAGATAGATAGATAGATAGATACATAGATAATAGATGGATGATAGGTGATAGGTAGATAGGTAGAGGATAGATAGATAAAAGTTTCAAATCTCTAAAAGCCACTATATAATACGAATGTTCACCAACGGGCAAGACAGTTTTTAAATAAAGACAGCAGATTAAAAAAAACCATTGCAGATGCTTAGTTGCCCATAACTTATTGATGAGTGAAGTCTGTGAGGCCCACAGGGTCCTTTCTGGGCCTGGCCGCCTCCACCTCCAGCGGCCCTGCCTGGGTGCCATTAGAGGCGGAAGAGCAGCCCGCGCTGTTTGCAGAGGCCGCGGTGGCACCTCTTGGCTGTCTGGCTGAAACCGTAGGTCACGCCACGCGGAAATCCCTCTGGTTTTGGAAACGGGCATTTGGGCTCCGATTGTCCAAGTATCGGGGCCGTCAGCCTCCAGCCCCAGCCGCCCACAGGGACGGTGTCCAGGCCCAAAGCCAAGGCCAGTACAACAGGACAGCCCTCGCTGACATCCGCAGGCCGAACTGGAGAGGGAGGGGGGGAGGGAGGGAAGAACCCTCTGGGGTCCCTGGCCGCCTCGAAGGAGATAGGTGACGTGTGGTGTTCAGATAAGAATTTTTCCCTTTTCAAGTCCGTTCACTAGGATATGGCTCCGTGGACAATCACAGTGCATGCCCGGCTGGTGTGGATCAGTGGTTAGAGCGTCGGTCCGCAGACCCAGGGATTGCGGGTTCGGTTCCCATTCAAGGGCACGTACCCGGGTTGCAGATTCTACCAGGGCAGGTGTAGGAGGCAACCAATTGACATCTCTCTAACTCATCCATGTTTCTCTCTCCCTCTCTCTCCCCCTCCCTCCCTCCCACTCTCTCTAAAAATCAATGGGGAAAATATCCTCCGTTGAGGATTAACAACAAACACAAGAAGGCTGAGAACGATCTCTAGCCATCCCCTCAGTCTCTCCTTCAGTTCTGGGATTTTCCTCTTGCCACTGAAAGGAAAATCCCTTCATTTTGGTGAAAACATATATAATTCAATATATATTTTATATATGTATAATTGAATTTTTTTTGAGAGAGAGAGAGGAAGGGAGAAACATCAATGTGAGAGAGCAGCATTCATCGGTTGCCTCCCACATGGACCCTTGACCGGGAATCGAACCGTGACCTCCTGGTTCATAGGTTGATATTCAACCACTGAGCCACCCAGCCAGGGCCTCATGGCTTCTTGATTCTACTCACGAACTTGGTCCATTGACTTGCTCCTGTTTAGATCAAGATAAAAATTCCAAAAAGGAAAAAAAAAAAGGGAAGAAAGTGGATTGAGGGCCAGTCAGGTCCAATCACACCCCCCCCTCCTTCATTTGGGGGCATAAGTGGTTCCCACACTTTGTGGGCAGCGTGTCTCCTCGGACTCCCCTGGTAATCCATGTCAAACTGCAGGGCTGCCATCGGCGGAGAAGTGAACTCCAGCACCAGCCCGTAATGTGGATAATTGGACTCGGTAATGACATAGGACGCGCAATCAGACAGCCCTGCCTAGACCCGGGCCGCCAGACCCTGGGAAATGCCCTGATTTCTGCCTGTGGTCTTTCGAGGATCGCCTGAGGCCATGGAGGCAAGATTAAGAGCCTCCTGGCCGCTGGTGACCCGGCTCAGGGTGGGACCACAGCAGAGGGCACACGCGGGGCGATGCGTGGCAACTCCTGTGTGTGTGCACAGGGATTGCGGGTTCGGTTCCCATTCAAGGGCACGTACCCGGGTTGCAGATTCTACCAGGGCAGGTGTAGGAGGCAACCAATTGACATCTCTCTCACTCATCCCCTATGAACCAGGAGGTCAGGGTTCGATTCCTGGTTGCTCAGGGCACATGCACGGGTTGCGGGCTCGATCCTCAGTAGGGGGCGTGCAGGAGGCAGCCAATCGGTTCTCTCTCATCATAGATGTTTCTCTCCCTTTCCCTTCCTCTCTGACATCAATTAAAAACATTTTAAAAAAAGAAAAAGGGGAGTGTAGAACTTTCTGGGGAACATGTCTAGCCTGTCACTAAGCCCCCGACCTCCACTTGGAAGGAAGAAATTGGGTCACAAATTGTGAATACGGGGCAAATCAACAAGGCCTTGTCTTGGCGATCCACGTGTTAGAAACCGGCGCACAAGCCCGTGTCAGACACGAACTTGGTCTTGAAAGATGTTATCTCTTTGACGGCACATGGGAGCCACCGGAGCGCGGTGTGCAGGGTTCGAGACGGGACAGGAAGGAGCATGAATGTGGACAACCCCCGAGTGCCCGCTGTTGTAATGATGGGATTTGCGAGGGAACAATTTCAAAGCCGAAGGCCCCAGGCATCAGATTCCAGATTAAAGGCTGCACGCAGCCAGACTGTTCACCGCTGCAGCAGAGCGGGTAGTACGGAGCATACA
>NW_006296417.1:1206289-1216834 GCF_000327345.1 Myotis davidii | reverse complement strand
GACTGTTGGCGTGCACACAGACTGTTAGCGTGCACATAGACTGTTAGCGTGCACACAGGCTGTTAGTGTGCACACAGACTGTTAGCGTGCACACAGGCTGTTAGTGTGCACACAGACTGTTAGCGTGCACACAGACTCTTAGCGTGCACACAGGCTGTTAGTGTGCACACAGACTCTTAGCGTGCACACAGACTGTTAGCGTGCACACAGACAGCGTGCACACAGACTGTTAGCGTGCACATAGACTGTTAGCGTGCACACAGACCGTTAGCGTGCACACAGACTCTTAGCGTGCACACAGGCTGTTAGTGTGCACACAGACTCTTAGCGTGCACACAGGCTGTTAGTGTGCACACAGACTCTTAGCGTGCACACAGGCTGTTAGTGTGCACACAGACTCTTAGCGTGCACACAGGCTGTTAGTGTGCACACAGACTCTTAGCGTGCACACAGGCTGTTAGTGTGCACACAGACTCTTAGCGTGCACACAGGCTGTTAGTGTGCACACAGACTCTTAGCGTGCACACAGGCTGTTAGTGTGCACACAGACTCTTAGCGTGCACACAGGCTGTTAGTGTGCACACAGACTCTTAGCGTGCACACAGGCTGTTAGTGTGCACACAGACTCTTAGCGTGCACACAGGCTGTTAGTGTGCACACAGACTCTTAGCGTGCACACAGGCTGTTAGTGTGCACACAGACTCTTAGCGTGCACACAGGCTGTTAGTGTGCACACAGACTCTTAGCGTGCACACAGGCTGTTAGTGTGCACACAGACTCTTAGCGTGCACACAGGCTGTTAGTGTGCACACAGACTCTTAGCGTGCACACAGGCTGTTAGTGTGCACACAGACTCTTAGCGTGCACACAGGCTGTTAGTGTGCACACAGACTCTTAGCGTGCACACAGGCTGTTAGTGTGCACACAGACTCTTAGCGTGCACACAGGCTGTTAGTGTGCACACAGACTCTTAGCGTGCACACAGGCTGTTAGTGTGCACACAGACTCTTAGCGTGCACACAGGCTGTTAGTGTGCACACAGACTCTTAGCGTGCACACAGGCTGTTAGTGTGCACACAGACTCTTAGCGTGCACACAGGCTGTTAGTGTGCACACAGACTCTTAGCGTGCACACAGGCTGTTAGTGTGCACACAGACTCTTAGCGTGCACACAGGCTGTTAGTGTGCACACAGACTCTTAGCGTGCACACAGGCTGTTAGTGTGCACACAGACTCTTAGCGTGCACACAGGCTGTTAGTGTGCACACAGACTCTTAGCGTGCACACAGGCTGTTAGTGTGCACACAGACTCTTAGCGTGCACACAGGCTGTTAGTGTGCACACAGACTCTTAGCGTGCACACAGGCTGTTAGTGTGCACACAGACTCTTAGCGTGCACACAGGCTGTTAGTGTGCACACAGACTCTTAGCGTGCACACAGGCTGTTAGTGTGCACACAGACTCTTAGCGTGCACACAGGCTGTTAGTGTGCACACAGACTCTTAGCGTGCACACAGGCTGTTAGTGTGCACACAGACTCTTAGCGTGCACACAGGCTGTTAGTGTGCACACAGACTCTTAGCGTGCACACAGGCTGTTAGTGTGCACACAGACTCTTAGCGTGCACACAGGCTGTTAGTGTGCACACAGACTCTTAGCGTGCACACAGGCTGTTAGTGTGCACACAGACTCTTAGCGTGCACACAGGCTGTTAGTGTGCACACAGACTCTTAGCGTGCACACAGGCTGTTAGTGTGCACACAGACTCTTAGCGTGCACACAGGCTGTTAGCGTGCACACAGACTCTTAGCGTGCACACAGGCTGTTAGTGTGCACACAGACTCTTAGCGTGCACACAGGCTGTTAGTGTGCACACAGACTCTTAGCGTGCACACAGACTGTTGGCATGCACACAGATTGTTAGCGTGCACACCAACGGTCAGCACGCACATAAACTGTGCCCATGTTTATAGAATTTTCACACAGGCAGGCACAATTCTATACCCACCCCCGGCCCCAGGTACAGATGTGGGAACTGATACTCCCCGGGTTCCTGTGCCCCACAAACTCGCCGTGCAGCCCTGCTCCTGGTCCCACCGAGCTATGGTCCTCTCGGGGGTGGGGGTGGGGGCTGCAAAGTCCCGAGGTGGCCAGGAGCCCAGGTGAGCGCCCCGCCCGCCCCAAAGGCCCTCTGTTCCTGTTCTGCCACCAGCCTGTGCTCTGTGGTGGTGGTAACCCTATCCACCCCGCGCTTTCCCTGGGAACGTAAATTAAAGGGGGCCTCTCGCTCCCCAACCCGCTCCCTTGTCCCATCGTCACAGCCTCTGTCTGAGAAGCAGCCCCCGGGTCTCAGGGCCCTTGAAGCATGTACCTGTCTCCCAGAGGTTCTCTCTGGAATCCGGGCCTTTGAAATGCCACTCGAGTGACAACACGCGATCTGTATGTCTCACGCACCCGTCACTCGCCCCTCTGCACTCAGTGGGGCTCTGCTCAGAGACGCGGCCAGCCAGTCTCCCACGTGGGCCTTTCCCACACGCCTTGTGGGGACCCCACAGCCTTCATGCAGGTCAGGAGGACCCCAATTGTTCTAACTGTTGACCAACGTTAACATGAACTTCCCCCCCCCCCGTTTTATATTAATTTTCCTCTCCATAAACGGAAGATCATTTTTTTCTTACCTGAAATGAAAAGATACATGTGAATGTGTTTGTCATGTAGCTCATGGGGAAAATAAGGAAATAAATACTTGTTTAAAATGCACATACATGCATGTCTCAGTGGTTGGACGTCGACCTATGAACCAGGAAGGAGGTCAGGGTTCGATTCCCAGTCGGGGCGCTCGCCCGGGTTGTGGGCACCATCACCAGTGTGGGGTGTGCAGGAGGCAGCCAATCCATGATGCTCTCTCATCATTGATGTTTCTCTCTCTCTCCCTCTCTCTGAAATAAACAAAATATATATTAGAAAATAAATAAAGTAAAATAAAAACCAATGGAAAAATATCCTCGGGTGAGGATTAACTAATAATAATAGTAATTACTCTATAGCACTGAGGTCAGGTGTGGTGGAACTTGTCATGAATGTGAACAATGATCGATGTTTCTCTCTCATCGATGTTTCTAACTCTCTATTCCTCTCCCTCTCTGTAAAAAATCAATAAAATATATTTAAAAATTTTAAAAAAATGAATATGAACAAGCTGCCCTAAGATCTAGGTACAGCTGTGTGGGCTCTGAGGAAAGGAAGCTGTGAATAGAGAGAAACAGTCCTGGCTGGTATGGCTCAGTGGATAGATCGTCGGCCTGCAGACCAAAGGGTCCCTGGTTCAATTCCGGTCAAGGGCACGGACCTCGGTGGCAGGCTCCTCCCAGGCCCAGGCCCTGGTCACAGCGCGTGCAGGAGGCAACCCATCGTAGTGTGCTCTTGCCTCCTTTGTCGAATATTAATTGGGCATAGTGGTTTGGGTCGATTTCTGGGTTCTCTATTCTATTCCATTGATCTATATGTCTGCGGGACTTTCTGACCTTCCTCTTCTTGCTCTTCCTCGAAGGAAGGAAGGAAGGAAGGAAGGAAGAAGAGACCCCCAAGGCCAAGTACAAGGGGTGACCCAGTGGGTCAGACGCTCCATCCTGACCTTGAAGCTGACAGGCAGGGAGGACCCAGCCATTCCCTCCAGCCGGCTCCCAGCTGCCGGTGCCTCTTAGGGGCCTTCGTGGAACCCCCTCCTCCCCCTGGAACTGGGGCGGCGTGTAATCCAAAACACATTGGCCACCTCCCCGGATACCTACCCAAACGCACCCCCGGGGGGAGGGGAGCTCAGACCCGATGACGTGTGTCCAGAAGGAATGCGCACCCAGGGGCGGCGGGGCGGCTGCGTGGCCAGCCATCGGCCACAGGAAACAGCTCAGAGAGACCCACCATGCCAGGTCGAGGGGGGAAATGGCCGGGGGCTGTGGTCCACAGGCCGGAGCTCTATCCACTGAGCCACACCAGCCAGGGAGCCCAGCGAATCCCTCCAGCGTCCTCTCATTTCCCCCCATCGCGTCATTGCGGGGAGGTGTGGGGGAGCCAGTCAAACCCCATGACTTAAGGGAGCGATCAGGGTGAAAGGCGCCGTTTTATAGGTCGTGGGTGCGCAGCCATAAAGCACACGTCGGGTTTATACGTCACGTTTCTTTACACTGAAGAATTATTATTATTTATTCTTTATCTGAAGCAATGCCCTCCCCTGAAGGCGCCAAGCAGAGCAGGGAGGCGGCTGGGGGTGTAGATCCCTTGGAGAGACTCTGGACATAAAAAGATAAGGGGGTGCGGGGTGCGGCCGGCGTGGCTCAGTGGCTGAGCGGCCACCTAGGAGCCAGGAGGTCAGGGTTCAATTCCAAGTCAGGGCACGTGCCCGGGTGGGGGGCTCCATCCCCAGTGGGGGGCGAGCAGGAGGCAGCTGACCCATGATTCTCTCTCATCAGTGATGTTTCTCTCTCTCTCCCTCTCCCTTCCTCTCTGAAATCAATAAAAATATTTTTTAAAAGAATTGAGCCCCAACGTAGAAAAGATGCGTGTGCAAGCCCAGAATTCAGCCAACTGGGCTCAGAGGAGGCATTGTAGCTTCCACTGGGTTTAAAGGCTTTTTTTTTCTTATTAATCCTCACCCAAAGATACTTTTTTAAAAATATATATATTTTATTGACTTTTTACAGAGAGGAAGGGAGAGGGATAGAGAGTTAGAAACATCCATGAGAGAGAAACATCGATCAGCTGCCTTCTGCACGCCCCCCACTGGGGATGTGCCCGCAACCCAGGTACATGCCCTTGATCAGAATCGAACCTGGGACCCTTGAGTCCACAGGCTGACGCTCTATCCACTGAGCCAAACCGGTTAGGGCCCAAGGATACTTTTCCATTGATTTTTAGAGAGAGTGGAAGAGAGAGGCAGAGACACATCGATTGGTTGTCTCCTGCATGCACCCCAACTAAGGAGAGCCTATAACCGAGGTACATGCCCTTGACCGGAATCGAACCCGGGACCCTTTGGTCCACAGGCCGGAGCTCTATCCACTGAGCCACACCGGCCAGGGCCAGGCTTCCGTCCCTGGTGGTTGGTTACCTGCTGCCGATTTCCTGGGTTCGAAGGGAACAACCAAAGTGCTCACACCTCCCCAGATAACATTCATCTCGCAGCAAACCTAGCGCCCAGTCCCAGGCCGGAGCCTGGGACCTCCTGCCTTATCTCCGCCATCACCGGGCCTGTCAGGCCTGTCGCATACCTGCAGCCCACAGCCTGGAAATCGGGGACTTTGAAGTCCTGGGGCCGCTTTATCTCGGGTCATTTTCGCCAATTCTTAGCGTTCCTGTGTAGGACGCTCGGAGACGCCGGGAATGAGCGAGGGCTTTGTCTGTGGGATCAGAGCGATTTGCCAGCTTCGCTGCAGGGAGGAGGGTTAGGGAGAAAGGGACTGTTGATCTGGAGTCCGCCAGCAGCACGGGGCCTGGCCGCACGTCAAACTCCCCGATTACCGATGGCCCAGGCACCGGTGGGCAGGGAGGAGGGCTGTGGGCACGTGGAACTCCTCAGAGCCACGCGGGAGAGCGTCCCACATACATCTGTCTTCATCCTAGATTCATTTATTTTTTTTAAATATAGTTTTATCGATTTCAGAGAGGAAGGGAGAGGGAGAGACAGAAACACCATTGATGAGAGAGAATCATGGATCGGCTGCCTCCTGCACGCCCCCTACTGGGGACGGAGCCCACAACCCGGGCCTGTGCCCTGACCACGGAATCGAACCGTGACCTCCAGGTTCATAGGTTGAAGCTTGACCACGGAGCCACGCCAGCCGGGCTAGATTGATTTACTTTTTTAATTAAAAAGGGAATTCATTCACGGGGAAGAAAGAAGTCCAACTGTACCATCCACCGTGTATCCCTGTGTCCTGAATTCCCAGCTGGTCGGTTCTCCTCCTTCCTCCTCCTCTCACGAGTCATATTGCCCAACGTGTGTGGGTGCGACTATTCTAGGAATTCACCAAGAGCGGTCACCCGCCTGCTCTTTTCACTTATCTGTGTGTTGAGGAGGTAGTGCCTCCGCTGTAATAATGGCCAACTTGTACCTGTTCTAATGATGTTCTTGGCCATATATATATATATATATATATATATATATATGGTCCTAACCCAGGATACTTTTTCCATTGATCTTTAGAGAGATGTAGAAGGGAGCGAGACACACACACACACACACACACACACACACATAGAGGGAATGCACCGGGCCTCTAGTAATTAATAACAATCTCTTGCATTCTTGTAATTGTCTAGTCTAGCTAATAATTATGTGGCCATGTTAGTTAAAAATAACTTGTTTTTTTTCTATTATATTTAAAGCTAGAATATGTTGTATTATAGTTACTTACTAGAGGCCTGGTGCACAAAAATTTGTGCATTCACCGGGCCCTGACCGGGAATCGAACCGTGACCTCCTGGTTCATGGATGGACGCTCAACCACTGAGCCACGCCGGCCGGGCTGTATGCTTTCTTAATGCTCTTGATCTCCAATAAATCTTCTAATAAATAAGATGAACAGCCATTCCTACACATTGGCTACTCGGAAAAGCTGAGTATCCAATTATATACATTTCATTCTTATAAATCTTTGTTAATGCATAGTAACTTAGAGATTTATTTAGTTGATATAGTAGAGCTATAAGATAAATCTTTACTAATGTGCAGTAACTTATAAATTTATTTCATTGCTATAGTCGTGCTATAATATAAATCTTTATTAATGCATAGTAACGTATAGATTTATTTAGTTGATAGAATAGTGCTATAATATAAATCTTTATTAATGCGTAGTAATGTATAGATTTATTTAGTTGGTATAGACGTGCTATACTACACATCTTTATTAATGTGCATTAACATAGATTCATGTCCTTGACATAGTAGTGCTATAATATAAATCTTCATTAATGTGTAGTAACGTATAAGATTCCTGTCATTGATATAGTCGTGCTATAAATCCTTATTAATGTGTAGTAACTTATAGATTCCTGTCATTGATATAGTCGTGCTATAATATAAATCCTTATGAATGCATAGTAACGTATAGATTCCTGTAGTTGATACGGTAGCGCTACAAATTTAAAAGTGGCTGGAGGGAGATGAATTAATAGAATACGTTTAGGCAAAACCTGTCGGCACCTTACACAATGCTATTCCTCGGGTTCCCGGTTCTCTTGCCCTCGCCAGTGGATGTGCAGCCGTTGACTGTCAGCACCCTTCCCCGATGGCCTCACTGCCCCCACACGGAGCTATCTGTCCTGCCTTCAGCGTCGCGCACGTGAACCGTCGTTAGGAAGATGAACTCAGACGGGAGAATGCGGGGCATGGAAACGGTTAGGGGTGTGATCCTTCGAGCCACGCCAGCAAAACTGGCTGGTGACCTTGACCTCGGAGGTGGCTGCGGGGGTGGGGGGGGTTGCAGCCTGTTGTCTGCGGTTCTCAGAGGGCTGAGCGCTGCATGAGGATCAGCACCTGGAACACGTTATCCAAGAGGGGGGGCCGGTGTGGGGGAGCTCCCAGGACCCAACCTCACCCCTGCCTGCGGAGGGCCAACCCGCCCAGAGCTTCCTCCGGCTCTGGCTCCCTGTGGTCCAAGTTCGTCAGGCCTTGCAGCGGGCAGAAGCCAAGTGTAGAGGGAACCACGCATCGACATAGGAAGGATGGCTGGGCCTCGTGGCTCACTGGTTGAGCTTCAACCCAGGAACCAGGAAGTCACTGGTTCGATTCCCGGTCAGGGCACATGCCCGGGTTGCAGGCTCCATCCCCAGTAGGGGGTGTGCAGGAGGCAGCCGGTCCATGATTCTCTCTCATCATGGATGTTTCTATCTCCCTCTCCCTTCCTCTCTGAAATCAATAGAGACATATTTGAAAATTATCTATATATATAAAAGCCTAAGTGACTATCCGTCCGTTCGACCGTCCGACCGGTAGCTATGACGCACACTGACCACCAGGGGCAGCCGCTCAACGCAGGACCTGCAGAGCTGCGGTGACTTGGCAGCAGCGCTTCTCGGGTGACGCACCCAGAACCAGAGAGGAGGGAGCCCGATTCCGGGGTGCGTCACCCGAAAATCGCCTTTTCACAATCCAGGGCCCCTCAGGGGATGTCAGAGAGCCGGATTCGGCCCCATCCCTGCTGGTCGGGCCGAGGGACCCCACCAGTGCATGAATCCGTGCACCGGGCCTCTAGTCAACATAATAAAAACAATGGAGAGTTGGTCATTCCATTAAAAACGGTACGAATGTCACTTTACCGCCCAGACATCAGAGTGTTTGCAGGAAGAAGTCATCTGGGGGAAGTGACATTCTAGTCCTAAAAACATTCTCCCAGTTACGGAGACCACCCCCACCCCCGCCCTCTGCGTCAAGGTTTGTGCAGCCGACAGTTTCAACTCCCAGATGTCATCTCCCCAGCGAAGAGTTCTCATTCTAGTCTAATTACCCGGCTGTTGGAAACAGGAAATGAAGGGCTGAGCTATTGAACATGGGGGGGGAAAAGAGAAACGACGAGACCCACTTCTTCCCAATATTTTTACAGTTTCCAAAAGATCGCTGCTTCGTCTCCTCCTCAGGGCGATTCGGCACAAGAAAAAATCTTCCTAATTCTATATTTTAACAGGAAACCAAAGACAGGACCAAGAGAGTCACAGTGTGTCCATCTTTGGGATAAATAAAAGCAAATGCGTGGGTGTGGGCTGTACAGAAACAGGTCCTATATTTTAAAACGCCTCATCACATATTTGCTGAAGGAATTGCTGCACCGCGGGGTCAAAATAACAGACTATGTCATATGTATTTTCCTCGGAGAGATATAAATATAAAATTAAATATAAAACACTCAAATGTTTGTTTGTGTTGCTGTTGTTAATCCTCACCCGAGCATATTTTTCCCATTGATTTTTAGAGAGCAGAAGCGGGAGGGAGGGACAGAGAGAAACATCGATGTGAGAGAGACACATCGATGGGTTGCCTCCTGCACGAGCCCCGACCAGGGCCCGGGCCGGGGAGGAGCCTGCCACTGAGGTACCTGCCCTTGATCGGAATGGAACCGGGACCCTTTGGTCCGCAGGCCCACGCTCTAGCCACTGAGCCACACCGGCCAGGGCCAAACACTCCATTTTCTAAACATTATGTAGGGGGTCCGGATCCAGAGGGTTCATTTTTCTTTGGGGGGGTTCTGTGGTTTGTGTGACCGGTCTAGGCAACGGGACTTCGTGCGAAGAGTTCTCGTAACAAAATCCCAAGAAATGCAAGGTGCTTGTCTTTGCGTCTCTGGTCTCACCCCCCAGCCGTCCACCCGCCCCAGAGAACCTGCCTTCTGTGGGCGCGGGAAACGGGCATCACGGAACCGACCTCTCAGCGTTCTTGTCAGATACACGTCCCGCCCACAAGCCCAGGGCACGGCCGCCAAGCTCTGGGACGCAGGATCCGGCGTGGACACCGAGCCAGCGAGGCCGACCGCCGTGGACTCACCGGGAACCCAAAGCTGCAGGTCCCGTTTCACAGGGGGCGGCTCCGTGACTGTCCGACCCCGGCCCGTGAACATGGACGCACGTACCTTGAACCCCGGGAAGAAGCCAACGTGCTCTGAAGCAGGATAAAGCATCGGAGATGTGTCCTGCTCGAGAGATCAGCTTAGATGGGTGAAAACAACACATCAGTTGCCTTGAAGCAGAACCCTGGGCAGGAAACAATGAATAACACCCCTGCCCATTTTGTTTTATTTTAGTTTTTGTATTCTTCATTGATTTCAGACAGGGAGAGAGAGAGAGAAGCAGCAATGATGAGAGAGAATCATGGATCGGCTGCCTCCTGCATGTCCCCTATTGGGGATCAAGCCCACAACCCGGACATGTGAATGTGAACCCGGACAAGCCCATTCCCCGGACTGGGAATCGAACCCTGACCTCCTGGTTCACAGGTCGATGCTAACCACTGAGCCACACCAGCCGGGCACCTCTGTGGGCTTGAAGCACGCACATTCTGGGTGTTGGTTACTGCCACAGAACCAGGCCTATCCTGACTAATACGGGGATCCACAGGCATCTCCCATTCCTCCACCTCCATCTCGTCCCCCTTTGGGGGCCCAAGAGAGCCAAGAGGTCCCCCGCAGCCCGCGGGATCGACCCTTCCCGTGGATCGCATCGCAAGCCCCGTCCAGGAGCCGGCTGGCGGGCTGGGCACTGTCCCCGCGGCTCCGGTGGCCTGCACCCCGGTGGATGGGTGGGGAGAGCTTGGGCACGGGTCAGAGGAGCGGAAGGTGCTAACTGCGGTGGGATCCGGCTCCCAAGGTCAACGTCAACAATGACTGACCCTCTTTGCTTTCTTTTCCGGAACCTCCCAGGACTGGGGGGAAATGCCGGCGTGGCCACCCGGCAAACAAAAGCCCGCGTAGATCCGTTTTCTTTTCTTTCCTCTCCCCATCAATCCCCCAGGATCCGTGTGGTTTCGCGCTTCCTACTCCGCCTGTCCTGCCCCTGTCC
>NW_006296417.1:1204828-1206215 GCF_000327345.1 Myotis davidii | reverse complement strand
GCCCCCCTCGCCCTCCCCGTCTCCGTCTCCGTCTCCCAGCCGCAGCCTCCTCATTAAGAAGTGTCGGAAAACTGCTGGAGTGAGAAATGAGCCTGTGAACGCTCATGTCCTAATTCAGGGTCAACAGGGAGAGTGACAAGAGGCGACGGGGAGGAAACGGGTGCCCCGGCCCTGAGGCCCTTGTGCCCTCGCAGAAACAAAGCCACCGTCGGTGGGCGTGCGTTCAACCCAACCGCTTCGGGGCCAAGTGCCAAAGCCCAGCTCCCAGAGGCCGTCCCGGCTCAAGCCACCTTTTTTTTTAACCCTCACCCGAGAATATTTCTCCATTGCTTTTCAGGGAGGGTGGGAGAGAGAGGGAAGAGACAGAGAGAGACATCGATGTGAGAGAAACACATCCATGGGTTGCCTCCTGCACGTGCCCTGCCCAGGGCCCGGGCCGGTTAGGAGTCTACAACTGAGGTACGTGCCCTTGGCCTGAATCGAACCCAGGACCCTTCGGTCCGCAGGCCGATGCTCTATCCACTAAGCCACACCAGCCAGGGCGATGCCACCTTTTTCTACAGCCCCGTCCATCCCAGCCCATTCAGCCCCGATCAGGGATCAGGGCACCCCATCAAAGCGCTGTTCCTCCGCACACACCTTCTGCTATCAGTGCCCGGCAGGTGTGGCTCAGTGGTTGAGCGTCGACCTACGAACCAGAAGGTCACGGTTCGATTCCCCGTCAGGGCACATGCCGGGGTTGTGGGCTTGATCCCCAGTCTGGGGTGTGCAGGAGGCAGCCAGTCCATGATTCTCTCTCATCATGGATGTTTCTCTCTCTCTCTCCTTCTACCTTTCTCACTGATAACAATAATAATAATGATGATGATAATAATAATAATAATAAGATGTATTGTTGTGCCAACTTCCTAAGCTCAGGCCCGGGTTGACGAATGAGGGCACGGAGCTCCCATGGCATGGCCGGTCCCTGCTGGCATTGCTGCTAATGTGCTGGGGGGTGGGGGGCGGCCCGAACCAGGCCCCAGCCAGGACTCACATGATCGCATCAAACTGTTGCATCCGCACAGGCCCGGTCAATTTTCCTGAAAGCGACACAGAGCCCCGCTTCCTGGGAGAGACTCTAACAATAATAATAATAATAATAATAATAATATGATGCATTGTTATGCCAACTTCCTAAGCTCAGCTCCGGGCTGACAAATGAGGGCATGGAGCTCCCATGGCATGGCCGGTCCCTGCTGGCATTGCCCCTAATGTGCTGGGGGGTGGGGGGCGGCCCGACCCAGGCCCCAGCGGGGACTCACATGATCGCATCAAGCTGTTGCATCCGCACAGGCCCGGTCAATTTCCCTGAAAGCGACACAGAGCCCCGCTTCCGAGAGACACA
>NW_006296417.1:1199414-1204618 GCF_000327345.1 Myotis davidii | reverse complement strand
GGACCCTGGTGGCTGGGCCTCTGGCGGGGGGGAGCCACACGCACCCCCTGGGTCTGGGCAGAAGCCAGGCTGCTGAAAGCCGGGGAAGAGGCCCCAGGGGTCGGGGGCCCTGGATGAGGACAGAGAGCGGCCCCCAAAACCAGCTCCCCACCAAGGCTCCGGGCAGCTTACCCAACCGCTGCTTCCTAACCATCGCCGGTCCCCAGGGCGCGGGCGGTTTCCCAGAAATGGCTGAGAGGAGAAGGACATTCCTTTCACACCCACCCGATGCCCCCCCCACCCCTCCCCGCCTACCCTTATCTCTGCCGCCCTACTTCCAGTCCTGAGGAATCAATGCAGTGAGAGGATGGGCCAGGGGAGCCCCGAGGTAGGGAGGTAGGCAGAGCGGGGCCTGGGGCAGGAGCGGGGTCTGGATGAAGTGAGAAATGGGGGAAACCTGCCCTGGCCGGTGTGGCTCAGTGGATAGAGTGTCGGCCTGCAGACTGGGGGGGTCTTGGGTTCTATTTCGGTCAAGGGCACGTACCTTGGTTGCAGGCTCCCCAGCCCTGATAGGGGTGCATGCAGGAGGCCACCAATCGCTGTGTCTCTCACTTTGATGTTTCTCTCTGCCTCTCCCTCTCCCTTCCACTCTTTCTAAAAAAATCAATGGCCCGGCCGGCATGGCTCAGTGATTGAGCATCGACTTGTGAACCAGGAGGTCACGGTTCGATTCGCAGTCAGGGCACATGCCTGGGTTGCGGGCTAGATCCCCAGTAGGGGGCGTGCAGGAGACAGCCGATCCGTGATTCTCTCTCATCATGGATGTTTCTCTCTCTCCCCCTCTCCCTTCCTCTCTGAAATCAACAAAAATATATTTAAATCAATAAATAAATAGATAAATGGACAAATATCCTCGGGTGAGGATTATCCACAAACTGATGCTCCATCACTGAGCCACGCCGGCCGGGCGGTGGGAAGGATTTTGCAGGGGGAACGGAGTAGCCAGGAGGTGACGTCTCGGGCAATGCGTTGCTTATAACAAGGGCAGAACCACCTGCTGCCTTCCAGGGTGGGGTTCTAGCCTGTCTCTCTGCAGCCGGCCCCCCCACCTCTTCCCACTCCCCTCCCCCCCATTTCGCAGCCCACTGCACACGGCGGGCACTCAGAAAATACTTTGACGATGAAGCCACCCCAAAGGGCCTGGAGACCCAACGGACCCACTTCCGCAGCTCACTCTTGGCCGCTGGCGAGGGTGAGATCACTCGCGAGGTATTTGGTCGTGTGCTTCTCCTTAACGATCTGAGGGAAGGGCGGACGCGCAAACGCAGCCCAAGAATCCCTCGGCTCACAGAATGACTGAAGGCTGTGTTCGGCTGTGGCCCCTTACAGCCGGGTCGTGCCTCCGCGGAGACGGGAATCAGACCGCGATCGCGACGGCTTGGGCACGTTTAGGGAGTGATCGCTCACTGTGCAAAGGAGAAGCGATACACGGTTTGCCCGAGACGGTCAGCCGCCTAGATTTTTAATGCCAGTTGGACACACAGCCCGGCCGGCGTGGCTCAGCAGTTGAGCGTCAACCTATAGACCAGGAGGTCAAGTTCGATCCCCGGTCAAGGGCACAGGCCCGGGTTGCGGGCTCCATCCCCAGTAGGGGGCGTGCAGGAGGCAGCCGATCCATGATTCTCTCTCATTGATGTTTCTATCGCTCTCTCCCCCTCTCCCTTCCTCTCTGAAACCAAAGTGTTCATGAAAAGAGAAGCAGCGGCCAGTGGGCCTTGCGGGCCAGCCTGGGCACTGACACCAGTTAGCTCTGGCTCTGTGTCTGTGATCCAGGGGGAGTGAGGGGGGTTCTGAGGCCAAGGGGCTTGTGCAACACCCACTTCCTGTCATTGGGGAATTCCTGCTTCTCACCTTAGAACAAGCTGCCGCGGCAATTTCCTACTCAGTTTGGTCTTGCGCCACCTGGTGGCCACGCGGAGAAGTGCAACGGGACCCCTGGGCTTTGCAAGCAGGTGCGAAGGCTGGCACCGCCTGGGGTGGAGGGCGGGCTGCAATTCATTGTAACTGAGGGGCCCAGGGGAATTATAAGGTGCACATGGAGGCCACGCGCAGCCTGTGACTCTGGGCTGTGTTCCTGGTACTGATGCTTCTTTAAAATTACTGGCGGGAAACACACCTTGTCCAGTCCATTGCCTTTAAATTGATAAGCTATGTTTGATGAGAATAGAATAGAATAGAATAGAATAGAATAGAATAGAATAGAATAGAATAGAACAGAATAGACTATACAATTAATTTAATATTATATTATGTTATATATAAGTAATATACTATATAAATAATATCATATGTAAATAATATAATAAAATATATAAATAAGATGTGATAGTTTACAAACCCAGTGCTTCTAAACATGCTCAAAATAAAAAGCACTATAAATCTGAAAATGCTATACAGGCAGCTAATTAATCTATTCCCTTGTGGGGGGTGGTTGTTTTGGGGTCACCATAATGCCAGATCAAAAGAAATCAAATGAGCCCAGCTGGCCGGGCTCGGTGGTTGAGCGTCGACTTTGGAACCAGGAGGTCATGGTTTGATTCCCACTGAGCACAGGCCCGGGTGGCAGGCTCCATCCCCAGTAGGGGGCGTGCGGGAGGCAGCCGATCTGTGATTCTCTCTCATCATTGATGTTTCTCTCTCTCCCTCTCCCTTCCTCTCTCTGAAATCAATAAAAATATATTTTTTTAAAAAAACTAGATGAAAATATACATAAGGTGGCATCCCATCTGTGATGCCTGCACGGATGATAACTGAAATCAATAAAAAATATATTTTTTTAAAAAACTAGATGAAAATATACATAAGTTGGCGTCCCATCTGTGATGCCTGCACGGATGATAAAACATGTGGTTCACAGAGTCTTTCTGATGTCAAAAGGACTGCCGCAGAGGCACAACAACAAGAAGAACACAGATCTTAACAACTTCTCCACTCCTCACCCCGTGTCCCCCCCAGGCTTGGAATCGGGGCAAAAGCCCAAAGGAGATTATTCGATAATTGATGCTCCTTTACAAGGAGTCCGGCTGGAAGGCAGAAGGGAGGTCTTGTGGGGCTGGGCTAGATGGACGAGCCCAAAAGTGATTCGCCAAATGAACACACTCAAATTTGCTTGCAAATATTTGGGGTTTGGCAATGGCTCTCTTGCCACGCCCCCTTCCCCCGGACTCGTTGTATGTACCCTTGTGGATTCCCAGGGAAACCGAATCTGTATGTTTCTGATTCACTCCGGCTTCTCTCCTTGCAGTTTGTTTAGCGAGAGCCACTGTGTGTCCAAGAAAATCTTCCGGGACTCTTTTCTCAGCCCCCGTAAAGGACTTTCCTTCTAACCAGAAAGTGCATTTTGTCCCGAGGACATTGAACTCAAACCCCCAAGTGATTTCAGACGCGTCTTACAGCTCAGGATCCGTGGATGTTGAAGAGGGTTGGAAAGTTTCCCCAGTGGGGGGCGTGCAGGAGGCAGCTGATCCATGATTCTCTCTCATCACTGAGGTTTCTATCTCTCTCTCCCACTCTCTTCCTCTCTCTCTAAAATCAAGAAAAGCATATTTAATATAAAAAAATATAAAGAGAGTTAACCTGGTGTTTATTTTTTTTAAAAGATGCAGCGTGGAGGGATGCTGCTAACATTTTGTCCCTGCACCTTCGCTGGGCTCTGCCCTGCCCCCTTGACCTGGGGCTGCAGGACAGGGGCTCCCTGTGGTGAAAGCGGGGTGCAGAGGCAGGTCCGAGAACCCCCTCCGCCGCCGCGCCCTGCATCACCCACCCCCACGCGTCTGTCTGGCCTCGGTTCCCCCACTTGCGGTGATGTCTGGGGCAGGCCCCCACACGCCTCTGCTTACTCACCTGGAAAATGGGAAGCAGCAGCTCTTGCATCCCTCCCACTGCGTGGCCAGGCGGGAGCAGGGGCAGCTGCTGGTCTCCACAAGCCTGGAGCCAGGCCGGTCCCCTGGGAGCCGCCTCCTAGGCTGAGCGCCTCGCTCCGGCCCCGGCCCCCAGGATCACGTGTGTGGGCGCCCGCAGGTGGCACTGCAATCCGAGCATGAAGGGAGGCCGCCTGCGTTCCTGGCTTCACGGGGAGCAACTGGCCAGTGGCTGTCCGCCTTGGAGCGAAGAGACCCCCTAAGGGAGCAGAGATTGGAGGCCCAGCCTGCCTGCCCCCTTCCCTCCATCCATCCAGAAGTTATTCACGAACAGCTTCCTCTACACATTTTCAGATATTTTTTAAAAAATATATTTGTGTTGATTTCAGAGAGGAAGGGAGAGGGAGAGAGAGAAACATCCATGATGAGAGAGAGAATCATGGATCGGCTGCCTCCTGCACGCCCCCCACTGGGGATGGAGCCCACAACCCGGGCATGTGCCCTGACTGGGAATCGAACCGTGACCTCCCGGTTCATAGGTCGGTGCTCGACCACTGAGCCACACAGGCCGGCCTCACCTGTAACCCATAGCAGCACAGGACCCTGTCACCACCAGAGGGCGGGGGTCTGATGAGAGGTTTGCCAAAGCTTTTATGCTTCCTCCGCTGCATGGAACACCCAGCAGCGGGAAAGGAGAGAGGGGCAGAGATGGACACTGAGCCCCCCAAAACAAACAGAAGGAGCCCCGGGCAGCAGGGAGTACCCCATCACTTGAGATTACTCCCGGAAGGAGATGGACTGAGGGCCCAAGCATGGCTTTGTCCCTGAGTTCGAGCCCCATGTCCTTTGTCCAAAAACTGGAGGGAGGACATGTATGAGCCCGGCTTCCTGTCTCAGATGGGAGCTGGGGCACATCCCTGCATTGCTAGGGCACTTCTTTTCTTTCTTTCTTTCTTCTTCCTTTCTTTTTTCTTTTCTTTTCTTTCTTTTTTTTTTTAATAAGAGAAGCAGAGCCACGTCCTGCCCCTCTCCTGTTGCGCTGTCAGAAATGCCCACCGCCCGGCCCGCGTGGCTCGGTGGTTGCGCATCGCCCTAGGAACCAGGAGCTCACGGTTGGATTCCCGGTCAGGGCATCTCTTTTTTCATTATTTAAAAAAAAAAATGCGGTCTAATTCGTGCATTTTTCAAAATCAACATCATCGCATCCGGCGCGGCCCGGACCGGAGGGCGGTGTGAGCCTCTGAGGTCAAAGGCTCCGGTCGCTTTTCCTCCGCCTTTTGCCCCTTTGCGCGCGAAGCCCCCGGG
>NW_006296417.1:1196514-1198623 GCF_000327345.1 Myotis davidii | reverse complement strand
GGGCTTGGCTCTTGGGCGGCAACGCTCAGCGCTTTCAAACTTTTTAAAATATATATATATATGTTCTTATTGATTGGGGAGAGGGAGAGAGATAGAAACATCAGTGGGGAGAGAGAATCATTGATGGGCCGCCTCCTGCGCGCCCCGCACTGGGGATGGGGCCGGCGACTGGCTACATGCCCGGAACCGGGAATCGAAGCTGGGACCTATCAGTCCACAGGCGGACACTCTAACCACTGAGCCAAACCGGCTAGCTCGGGGCTCCCAAACTTTTCAACCTCAAAACCGTGCAGAGCTTGGGAGCGATGCCCACCCCGCCTCCCCGTGCCCCCCTCAGACTCTGCTGCGGGCTTTGGGGCCGGGACTGGTGGGCCTTCGGGAGGGGCAGAGGGTGCCCGGGAACTCCAAGAGAGAAGGTCTGAGCCCTGAGCCCTGGCAGGTGTGGCTCAGTGGGTAGAGCGTCTGCCTGCAGATGCAAGGGTCCCAGTTGGATTCCGGTCAAGGCCAGGTACTTGGGTTGCAGGCTCCTCCTGGGCCCGGGCCTTGGTCGGGGTGCGAAACATCAGGCAGCTCTGTGCCTCGCCTGCACCTGGCTGGCCCGTGGAGCGAGGGGAAGTGGGGAGAGGCCCGTGGAGCGAGGGGAAGTGGGGAGAGGCTCATATGAGGGAGAAGTGGCTCAGGAGCGCAGAGGGCCTGGCGTTGGCAGATGCGCTCACATCTGGGCCTGGGGAGTCGTGAGCGGCAGGGCCCCATCATCCTGCTGTCCCGGGGCACTCTCTGCCTTTTGGGGAGGCAGCCCGTGGGGAGGCTGGGGTGTCGGCTAAGCAGTGAGATGACCTGCCCCGGGCAGCCAGGGAGAAGGCGGCCTGGTGGAGCGCGTCCCCAGAGGCCGTGAGGCTGTTTGGAGGCCTGGGCAGGGGGCGGGGGGGGCGCCTTCGACGGGGCTCAGACCCAGAGCACAGTGGGTTTATTTGGACATCACCTAGGTCTCCCTTTATCATTCCCTCGTAGCCGTAGCCCCCAGCGGATGCAGCCCTGAGAGAATCTCCCCCATCCATTTCACTTTCCAAAGTCGCGATGACGCCTCTCAGCCCGTTTGAATCGGGCGGGGAACGGTGCGGGCCGCCAAGCGGGGCCTTCGGAGTGGGGTCTCTGGGCACTTCCTGTCGGCTGGGCCTCCCCGCCCGTGACTTTGACATTAACCGTGTTCCAAGGGCCTCTCTCCTGCACAGAGGCCCCTCCCCATCAATGCCGGGGTTTGTTCTGTTGTGGTTGTTGTTTTAAATACATGTTTATTGATTTCTGAGAGGAAGGGAGAGGGAGAGAGAGATGGGAACAGCCATGATGAGAGAGAATCATCGATAGCTGCCTCCTGCACGCCCCACACGGGGGATCGAGCCCGCAGCCCGGGCCTGTGCCCTGACCGGGAATCGGACCGGCTCATGGGTCCACGCTCAACCACTGAGCCACACGGGCCGGGCTGGGGATCATTTTTAATGTCGTTTCCTTCTCGGTATCAGCTTCAGGGTGAAAATGCCAGCACGGATTTATTTTATTTTTGTTTTATAGGGTTTTTATAAAAACAGTAAAGAGACCAGAAATTACATAGACGAGTGGGGGTCCTATCAGGGATGCAACTGCATATGGAAGGGTTACGTCTTTCTCCGCAAGTCTCTCCAGCGTATAGAAAGCAGCATCTTAGCCTGGCCAGCGTGGCTCAGTGGTTGGGCATCGACCTAGGAACCAGGAGGTCACGGTTCGATTCCCGGTCAGGGCACATGCCCGGGTGGCAGGCTCAATCCCCAGTGTGGGGCGAGCAGGAGGCAACCGATCCGGGAGTCTCTCTCATCATGGATGTTTCTCTCTCTCTCTTCCTCTCCCTTCAATAAAAAATATTTAAAGAGAGAGAGAGGGATGGAGGGGAACGGAGAGGCAGGCTCCTTGGGGGTTCCCAGGCCTTAGGGGTTCCCAGGCCACAGTACCCGCCTTCCCTGGGGAGGGCCAGGCCTCCGCAAGCTCCCACCCCTGCAAAGGCCTCCCCCCAGCATCTGTGGGGCCCGCAGCCTGGGCGGTGTGGCGGAGGGTGGGCGGCCAGGGGAGCCAGGCCTG
>NW_006296417.1:1192604-1196422 GCF_000327345.1 Myotis davidii | reverse complement strand
CAGAACTCCCGCGTGGAGGCCCTCGAGGCCCAAGGCGGGCCGTGGGGAGGGGGGAGCGTGTGAACCGGCGACTGTCTGTTACTTTTCAGATTGGATTCTTGGCACTTCTCGCTCGTGGAGGGTGCGCCAGAAGTGGTGGGCCTGAGTGCGGGCCTTGAGGGTGGCATTTCCCAGGGTGAAGTCCAATTTGCAAAAGGACGACCTTGTCCGACCCACCGCCTTCATTTGCTTCTCACTTTTTTTTGGTTTTTGAATCCTCGCGGAGGATATTTTTTCCATTGATGATTTTTTTTTTAAGAGAGAAGAGTGGAGGGAAGGAAGAAGGGAGGGGCGAGAGGCAGGGAGAGAGAAAGGGCGGATCCGGCCCCAGGTGGGGTGCGTGCAGGAGGCAACCAATCGGCGTGTGTCTCTCTCCCATCGCTGTTTCTCTCTCTGTGTCTCTCCCCCTCCCTGCCACTCTCTCTCAAATTCAGGGGAGAAAAAAAATACCCTCGGGTGAGGACGAGCAACCAATAAAAAGTAAAGAAAAAACACGCAGCGAGCAGACTGGCAGGCCGGCCACACGGCCCGCCTCCTTCTTCATTTGAGTTTTTGCTTTCTCCCGGAATCCACAGTGGAAACCGCTGACGCGATCACTTACGAGTGTAGTCTCAAGAAAAAAAAACGTGGCTAAATTAGAAACATCACCATGGGAAAAACACGGCTGGAGTTGAGCAGTCTGCATTATTTTTTTTTTGAAGTTGCTGGTTAGAGCCCGGCTGGCGTGGCTCAGTGGTTGAGCGTCGACCTAGGAACCAGGAGGTCCCGGTTCGATTCCCGGTCAGGGCACAGGCCCGGGTTGCGGGCTCCATCCCCAGTAGGGGGCGTGCAGGAGGCAGCTGATCCGTGATGCTTTCTCATCATGGATGTTTCTCTCTCTGTCTCCCTCTCCCTTCCTCTCTGAGATCCATAAAGGATATCTTTTAAAAACCGTCAGTTGCTGGTTAGAGAGGACTTACAGGTCAATGTCACGACCGGCCAGGTAATTTTTGGGGGGGCAGGCACACGCGTGGAGGTGAAGTCTCACAGACACCCGATCGCTCCCTGGCCTTCATGTATATTCTCTGCTGCCACCTTCTCACTTTCCGCCCTCCCCCTGGAACTGATACCGGGAAGCTCCGGATTCAGCAGTTTTCGCTGACAGCCTCTATTATCTCAGCCACGAAATTCCATCCTCCGACACATGGGCCGCTCCCGCTGCCGGCCGCACGCCCCTCCGGGCCAGCATCTCCCTCCCGGGTTATTAATGTCTCTCTCTCCCCGGCGAGGGCCGGCTGGATGGCGAAAGTCAACTCTGGGATTCGGTTTCCGCTGGAAGAATAGCGCTGTAATTGAAGCTGGCCCCCGTCCGAGGGGTGGGATTCCCTGGGGGCCTGGCACTGAGCTCCCAAAAGTCAGAAGGGCAGGCACATCGCCGGCGGGTGAGGGGCGCTAGCAGCTCCGGATTCCACGCCGCGTGGGGAGGGATGGAGAGGGAGAGACATCGATGTGAGAGAGAGACATCGATTGGTTGCAAAGCCTGCAACCGAGGTCCGTGCCCTTGATCAGAATCGAACCCTTTGGTCCACAGGCCGATGCTCTCTCTGCTGAGCCAAACTGGCAATCCGGGACCCCTCTTGTAATCCGGGACCCCCCGAGGGATGTCGGACTGCTGGTTTTGTCCTGATCCCTGCAGGCCAGGTCGAGGAACCCCACCAGTGCATAAATCCGTGCACGGGGCCTCTAGTGTGCATATGAGGTCTTCGGTTAATCTCTTCTTGCCCTCCCCCCTCCCCGCTTCCCTCTGAGATTCATCGGTCTGTTCCATGTTTCCATGCCTGTATGTTGAGCGTCTGCCCCCTGGTGGTCAGTGCACATCAGAGCTACTGGTCGAATGGTCAGATGGTTGCTTGGGCTTTTATATATATAGATATAACTTAGTTATTCCTCTGTGATCCGTGCCATTGCTTTAAAAGAGAGAGAGAAGATTTTAGAAAATTTTTTGAATGTTTTTTGCTTTCTTTTGACAAAAGTAATTCTCTGAACATGAGACTTGGTCCTGGCCAGTGTGGCTCAGTTGGTTGGGCATCGTCCCGTGCACCTGGGGGTCACCGGTTCGATTCCCGGTCAGGGAAGGTGCCTGGGTTGTGGGCTCGATCCCCAGAACGGGGCGTGCAGGAGGCAGCCGATCCATGTTGCCCCTCTCCTATCACAGATGTTTCTCTCTCTACTTCTCTCTCTGAAGGTGGGTAAACAGTTCTTTAGAAAAAAAGGAAAAAGAAAAAAAAAGGTTGCCTTGTCCTTAGATGATTGACGTAAGCCTAAAAAGTTACAACTTCCTTTCTTGGGTAGATGTTCATCAACAACGAATGGCATGAGTCCACCAGCGGGAAAAAGTTCGCCACCTACAACCCTTCGACGCTGGAGCAAATCTGTGAGGTGGAGGAAGGAGATAAGGTGGGTGTGCCCCACGCAGCCCCAGGTACCTCAGCTCCGGAGGCGGAAGGATGAGGAGGGGGGTCGGCTCAGGTGTGAGATGGGACTGGTCCCCTCTCAGGTAGGACCTGGGTTTGCTGCTTCTCGGATGCAGGGCCTAGAATGGGGTCAGTTAGGGATCAGGGGGGCGCAGATGGACGTTTCCCCATCTGAGAGGATTACTGCAGCCTCCTCATGTGGCCAGAGGAAAGGTTTTTATCCATGATTCCAACCTGCAGGCATTGAGGGGTCTTTCCCGAGAGCATTGCCGGCTGGTGTGTTTCACCAAAGGCGGCATTCTGGCGAGAGACACTAAAAAATAACAAAAAAAAAAAAAAAAAAAAAACTTGAAGGAAAAAGACTCGCTAACCAAGTCACTCAGTGGTAATAATGTCACGGAATTGCCAGATTTCTTTTCTACCAGGAACTCATGTGATCGTGTAACATATTATAATTAGCTCATGACCCGGTGCATGAATTCGTGCACGTTGAAAGGAAATTTATTAGAAGGCGGCCTTTGGGGAAGGACTGGGTGAGAGAGAAGGGCCAGACACGCCCTGGAGCCAACCTCCCGCGGTCCCTCCCCTGCCAGCCGCACCTGGGGCATCGCCATGGCTTGCAGGGCATCTGTGGAGTGAGCGGGGTCCCTCCGGCAGGTGGGCCCCTCGGCCTGGCCTGCAGGGATCGGGCTGAAACCAGCTCTCCGACATCCCCCAGGGGGTCCCGGAGTGCGGGAGGCCCCTCTGCAAAGTTGCTGTCATACAGGGTGTGGAACGCTAACACACGTGTGCCGTAAACCAGATTTGGGGCCGACAGAGCCCCAGCAACAACAGAACCCAGGGCCGAAGGTGGAATCGCGCAGCCCCGCGAGGAATCGGGCTCCCTCCTCCCTGGTTCTGGGGTGCATCACCCGAGAACCACCACTGCCCAGTCACTGCCGCTTGGCAGCTTCTGCAATGAGCGTCTGCCCCCTGGTGGTCAGTGCGTGTCATAGCTACCAGTTGGACCGACATTTATATATATAGTTTTTTTAAAGGTTATTGTTTAAAAAAAGGAAAGAGAAAGACCGAAGATGTAAAAAAGAAAATTGTCCCTTGAAAGCCCCCAGCCACCCCCTCCTTCGTCTGTCACGTGCGGGAAGCAGGGCTCTGCTGCTCTCCGTCCCAAACTGCAGTGTCGTCGCGAGCTGACACGCTGTCTCTTGTTTTGGCCGCTCAGCCCGACGTGGACAAGGCGGTGGAAGCCGCACACGCCGCCTTCCAGAGGGGCTCCCCGTGGCGCCGGCTGGACGCCCTGAACCGAGGCCGCCTGCTGCACCAGCTGGC
>NW_006296417.1:1189791-1192090 GCF_000327345.1 Myotis davidii | reverse complement strand
GGCCTCTCCCCCCTCCCCCCATTGTCTGCCAGTCACCGCTGCCGTCGGGACCGCGGTGCCCACGGGGTAGTCAGAGCCCGCGCTGGGCCACATCATGAAAGCGGCAAGACACGACCGCAGTTGGCACATTCGGTTTTTATGTCTTTGTTGTTGTTAATCCTTCCCCTGGGGACATTTCTTGTTTCCATGGATCGTTAGAGAGAGTGGCAGGGAGGGCGGGGGAGAGACCGAGAGAGGGAAACATTGATGTGAGACAGACACGTGGACTGGTTGCCTCCCGATGCTCAAAGTCAATAATCATCTGACTTTTATTTTTTATCTTTTTTATTGATTTCAGAGAGGAAGGGAGAGGGAGAGGGAGAGGAACATCAGTGATGAGAGAGAATCATGGCTCAGCCGCCTCCTGCACGCCCCCTCCTGGGGATCGAGGGTACAACCCGGGCCTGTGCCCTGACCGGGAATCGAACCGTGACCTCCTGGTTCATAGATTGACGCTCAACCACTGGGCCACACCGGCCGGGCGGTTCTTTCCTTTCCTGATCTGATGGAGGAACGAGCAGTCCATCCCTCACGCAGCCAGGACACTGCACTTGCTCCTGGGTGGGGGAACACTGGGGTGCATCGCCCCGGGGACCTGAGCCCTCCTCCCTCCCTCCCTGGCCCTCATGCTGGCCCCGAATCCGAGCGAGGGCAGCTCCCTCCCGAGTCAGCGTGGCTCTTCCTGCGAAGACAGCCGGTCTCTGGGCTCAGCTGCCAAACTGGCTTTTCACACACGGTTCTGTCCCCCCGTGGCAGGTGGTGAGCTCACCCGTCTGCAAGGCCTGTGTGGACTCGGAGCCCCGGGCACCCCTCCCCGCCCGTCCTGTCCTCAGTGTCAGTGTCACCGTGGGGAGCGGGGACCACAGGGGAGGATGCAGGGACTCTCGTTCTGTCTTAAAGGAAGGATGCCAACATTGCAGAATTTAGATCTGCAGTCAGGGCTCTCTGATGAGCCCCAACTGCCTTCTTGCCCGCCCCCTTTTTTAATCCTCACCCAAGGAGTGAGGATATTTTTTCCCATTTATCTTTAGAGAGAGAAAGAAACATTGAGGTGACAGAGATAAAGCAATTGGTTGCCTCCCACCACCGGACACGGGGCACGAACTCACAACCCCGGTACGTGCCCTTGACTGGGAATCGAACCCGAGACCCTTCTGTCTGTGAGCCGACGCTCTAACCACTGAGCAAACTGGCCGGGGTGCAAATACAGGTTTTTGTGTGTGTGGGGGGGTTTAATATATTTTTATTGATTTCAGAAAGGAAGGGAGAGGGAGAGAGAAACATCCATGATGAGAGAGTCATGGATCGGCTGCCTCCTGCACGCCCTACACTGGGGATAGAACCCACAAACCGGGCCTGTGCCCTGACCGGGAATCGAACCGTGACCTCCTGGTTCCTAGGTCGATGCTCAACCACTGAGCCACACCGGCCTCTCTTCCTTTATAAATCCTCCTCCTCTCGCTCAGCGACTCTGAAAGGAGAATGCAGCCCTGGGCGATGGGTCGGGGCGGCCACTTCCTGCAGAGTCGGATGGCGGGCAGTGGCCGCCCTGGGCCCAACTGGGGCTGCTTGTCTGAGGGACAAAGGGGGCCTCTGAGACCCCGGCTGGAAATAGAAAAGAATCCCCGCCATTGAGGAGCCTCCCCCCCACCCCCAATGGCCTCTGTCAGCACCGAGGGCCAGGGCCAGCCCGCTCCCTTCCACGGAGCATCCGGCCCTGCCGCCCAGGGAGGGGCCGGGTGCCTTTGTGCTGGTGGCCCGGCCCTTCTGGGCTCCGCCCCTCGCTCTTTCCACTACACGCCGGTCCCTGGTCGGTCAGCTGGGCCACAAAGGAGGAAACTGTGTCCTCCCTCCCTCTCTCTCTCTCTCTCTACTATTTTCCCATTGATTTTTAGAGAGAGGGAAAGACAGAGAGAAGCATCAATAAGAGAGAGACACACTGATTGGTTGCCTCCTGCACGTGCCCCTCTAAAATAAATAAAAACATTTTTTAAAATATATTTTTGAGAGAGGAAGGGAGAGGGAGAGAGGAAGAGAGAAAGAGAGATAGAAACATGAATGATGAGAATCATTGATCAGCTGTGTCCTGCACTGCCACCCACTGGGGATCCAGCCCGAAACCCAGGCATGTACCCTTGGCTGGAATTGAACCCAGGACCCTTCACTCCGCAGGCCGACGCTCTATCCACTGAGCCAAACCAGCTAGGGCTAAAGTTTCCTTTTATACACATTTTCACTAGCACTTATTGTTTGTTGACTT
>NW_006296417.1:1188297-1188947 GCF_000327345.1 Myotis davidii | reverse complement strand
GGCATGTAAGGAGGAGGATGTGTGAGGCTCATGTCTGGTCCTTGCAGACCCTGGAGACCATGGACACGGGCAAGCCGTTCCTTCACGCCTTTTTCATCGACCTGGAGGGCTGCATCAAAACCCTCCGCTACTTTGCGGGGTGGGCAGACAAGATCCAGGGCCGGACCATCCCCACAGGTGAGCCGACACGGGCTGCTGGGCCTCCAATGGAATCTTTGGGGGAGGGGGGGCCTGTCTTTCCCTTCCTCTGCGGGCCTCTGGCCATTTCCCCTGTCCCCCCATCCTGCCACTAAGGAATTTTGCTTTTTTAAAAAAATAATATTTTTTATTGCTTTCAGGGAGGAAGGGAGACGGAGAGAGAGAAACATCCATGATGAGAGAGAATCATGCATCGGCTGCCTCCTGCACGCCCTTTACTGGGGATCGAGCCTGCAACCTGGGCATGTGCCCCTGACCGGGAATCGAACCGTGACCTCCTGGTTCGTAGGTCGGTGCTCAACCACTGAGCCACACCGGCCATGCAGGAATTTTTGCTTTTGGAATGGAGTTGAACACCACCTCTTTGTGTCATAGACCAGACTCAGAACTGACACCTTCGTGGACTTCTGGGTTACTGCCCTGTCTTTTTCCTCTTTGAAATTCTTCATCTC
>NW_006296417.1:1185015-1188171 GCF_000327345.1 Myotis davidii | reverse complement strand
AATGGAGTTGAACACCACCTCTTTGTGTCATAGGCCAGACTCAGAACTGACACCTTCATGGACTTCTGGGTTACTGCCCTGTCTTGTTCCTCTTTGAAATTCTTCATCTCGGTCAGCAGTTCTCAACCTGTGGGTCGCGACCCCTTTGGGAGTCGAACGACCCTTTCTCAGGGGTCGCCTAAGACCATCGGGAAACACATATATAATCACATATTGTTTTTGTGATGAATCACTATGCTTTCATGATGTTCAATTTGTAACAATGAAATTGGGGGTCACCACAGCATGAGGAACTGTATGAAAGGGTCGCGGCATTAGGAAGGTTGAGAACCACTGGTCTAGATTCACGTGTCGTCCTCTCCCCCATGTCACCTCTCTCGCAGATGACAACGTTGTGTGTTTCACCCGGCACGAGCCCATAGGTGTGTGTGGGGCCATCACTCCTGTAAGTACAGGGTTTCCCCTGCTGCTCCCATAGGCCCGTTAGAACGAAGGGTTTTGGGGCTTTTTTTGTTGTTTTTTTTAATATATTTCTATTGATTTCAGAGAGGAAGGGAGAGGGAGAGATGATAGAAACATCAGTGATGAGAGAGAATCACTGGTTGGCTGCCTCCTGCACGTCCCATACTGGGGATCGAGCCCACAACTCCTGCAGGACTTCTCAGAGCCTTTAAGGTGCTGATGTCATTGTACATAAACCTCCGAGGGGAGGAGGCAGTGCTCGCACCGTGGAATCCCTTCTACCAAAGAGTAACTGTCAGCCTCCCCCAGAGTGCATGTAGGAAGCACCAGGCTGGAATGCAATTCTGATCATTGCAAACTCCTATGTTACCCGTTAAGCCCCAAAGCAAGTGTCCTCCATGGAGCAGGGTAGCGGTGGGTCCGGGTCCCCCAAGTTCCCCTGTTCTCTGTTGCAGTGGAACTTCCCTCTGCTGATGCTGGTATGGAAGTTGGCGCCGGCTCTGTGCTGTGGCAACACCATCGTCGTGAAGCCGGCCGAACAGACGCCCCTCACCGCCCTCTACCTTGGCTCCCTGATCAAAGAGGTGAGCCGTCCAAAAGGAAAAGATTATGTGTTCTCGGTCACATGCCCGCTCCCAGGGAGCAGGCCGCCAGCGCGAGATAAAGCTGCCCGGCCGAGCTGGGCCGTGTGTGACAGCAGAGCCGGCTCGACCGCGAGTGGGAGGGGGGTGACGCCTGTTTTACTTGGCAAGAGCCCGTTCGTTCTCTCTCCTGCCAGTGGTCACTGACCAGTGAGAAGCAATTCCGCTCCTCCCACTGATTTGCTAGGAGCAATTCCGCTCCTCCCACTGAGCTGCTAGGAGCAATTCCACTCCTCCCACTGACCCACATGAGAAGATGTACCTGGCATGGTGGGCTCAAGCCTACTTTAGGAGCAAGTGTTTTCTCTAAAGAATTTGCAGGAGGATCACCTGAGAGGGAACTGAATAGTCAGAGGGCCTGGCATTTTGGGGGGGTCATCTGGGCAGCCCCCCTAAGTAGCTGTCACCCAGCCAGGCTCCCCCGCGATCATTCGCTCCCCAGGCAACCACCATTCAGGGAAACAGGCGGCCCAAGGGATACCTCCCTCCTGTCACACCAGGCAACATGGCTCCATCACTCTGTCCCCAGTGTCCATGTTGCAAAGGGAGAGAAGGTCCCCTCATGTCACTTCCACCAAGCTAAGGATCAGATGCACGACCTTTTTTAAAAAATATTTTCTTTTTTATTGATCTTAGAGAAGAAGGGAGAGGGAGAAAGAGAGAGAAATATCCATGATGAGAGGGAACCATGGATCGGCTGCCTCCTGCGCACCCCCTAGTGGGGATGGAGGCCGCAACCCGGGCATGTGCCCCGACCGTGAATTGAACCGTGACCTCCTGGCTCATAGGTCGATGCTCAACCACTGAGCCACGCCGGCCGAGCAGGCCACCACTCTTTGTGCTCTGAGGCCTTTGTAGGGTGAAAAATGCTGCTCGGAAGGAGGCGTGTGCACCTCACCCTGGCCCCCTGGCCGACCGGGTTTGGGTCCTGGGGTGGACGGCTGACCCGGGCCCGGACCGTGCAATGGGGATGCCACTCTGCTTGGGGACATCACTCAGCCACGACCCGCTGGGCCCAGGCGTGGCTCCATGGTGGACGCCGGTCCCTGCCCTTCCTTCAGTGCCCTCGGTCTCCCCGTAGGTCGGCTTTCCTCCGGGAGTGGTGAACATCGTGCCCGGATTCGGACCCATGGGGGACTGGGCACCTGTGCCCTCTTCCTGGGAGGGGCCGGCCCGTGACTTGTGTACCTTCTGGACCGGACCGCGTTTCAGTACGCGGACAGCCAGTCTTCCAAAGTCACCGGGCCAGTTTCCAAGCGAAATAAATCCTGAACGGAACCCAGGAGCCCTGGCAGAAAGGGTGGCTAGATAAGATAAAATAAAAATGTGAAACATCGTAGGACAAACAGTGTCGTAGTTAAGGTTAAAAGGTAAATTACCGCCCGGCCGGTGTGGCTCAGTGGCTGAGCGTCGACCCATCAACCAAGAGGTCACCGGTTCGATTCCCAGTCAGGGCACTTGCCCGGGTTTCCGGCTCAGTCCCCAGTAGGCATTCGATCAATGATTCTCTCTCGGCAATAAAACAAAATTGTTTAATTAAAATAAAATAAAATGGACTCACACCTCGTTTGGGGGAGCAGCCTCAGCCCTGGGGGAGCCCAGCCCTGCCTCATTTGGTTGTTGTTGTTCATCCTCACCCAAGGAAATTTCTCCATCGCTTTCCAGAGAGAGTGGCAGGGAGGGGGAGACAGAGAGAGAGGGGGGAACATCGATGTGAGAGAGACACCTCAATTGGTTGCCTCCCTCCCGGGCCCTGACCGGGGCCGGGGATGGAGCCTGCAACCGAGGTACGTGCCCTGGACGGGAATCGAACCCGGACCTCCCGGTTCATAGGTCGACACTCAATCACTGAGCCACGCCAGCCAGGCTACACACAAGGTCTTTGGTTGATCAACTCCCACCCACCCGCCACCCTCCCTGCCTTCCCTCGGAGATTCCGCATCCATAGAACTGACCCTCAGCCTGAAGAGCAGCCCCCCCCAAATTCCCTAAATACCAGGGGCTCCCTCAGCTTCTACCAGAGAGTCTAATAGTAGGGTCTCCCTCACTAGCG
>NW_006296417.1:1174973-1184978 GCF_000327345.1 Myotis davidii | reverse complement strand
ATCACCGGGCCTCCAGGCTCCAGCTCCGCCCTGTCAGTGGAGCAGCTGGGCCAGGGGTTCCGGCCAGGCCAGCATCTCAGGGTGCTGGGCGCGGCCGAGGGAGGGAGGGAGGGTGACGCACATGTACTGGGGCCACATCTGGCCACGTCCAAGGTTCCATCCAGTCCGGGTTTGGTTTTTTATGTTTGCTTGTTTGTTTTCATCCGGAAGGTTGGCAAGCTGGTTAAAGAGGCCGCGTCTCGCAGCAACCTGAAGAGGGTGACGCTGGAACTCGGGGGGAAGAACCCCTGTATCGTGTGTGCCGACGCCGACCGTGAGTCTCTCCCTGCGCCTTAGGGGGCTCGGGGGTGTCTCCAGGCTCCCTGGACCAAACTCAGAACCAAGGGGAACACATACACACACACACACACAGGCACAGGCACACACTGGGGGTGCGTTTCCAGTTTGGGCCCTGCTCACCTAAATAGATGGAGATGAAACGCAAGTTCCATTGGATGCCCGGCCGGTGTGGCTCAGTGGTTGAGCATCGACCTATGAACCAGGAGGTAACTATTCCATTCCCGGTCAGGGCACGTGACCAGGTTGCGGCTCGATCCCCAGCAGGGGGCGTGCAGGAGGCAGCTGAGTCATGATTCTCTCTCATCATGGATCTTTCTCTCTCTCCCTTCCTCTCTGAAATCAATAAAGATATTTAAAAAAAAAAAAAAAGCTCCATGGGAGGGAGGCATGCCCAGGTGGTCACCAGTGGGCCGCCTGATTCTGCCCTTCAAGGTCAAGTTGACCTTCCCAGCCCCGGGGAGTGGGAGCCATGAGAACAAGGCCAGTTTCTGCTCCAGATGCTCAGGCCCCTGAGCTGGCCTGGGGCTGGGGTAAGAGGAGGAGGAACAGGGCAGGTGTGTCCCACTCCTAGGCATTCATCATTCTCTCATTCCTGCCCGTTAGGGTCATATGTATGTCTTGCAAAGAACAGCCTCACGACCTGCCCATTAGGGCCAGAAACTCCTTTTTTGAGGAACAAAGCCTTCCATTGCACATGCAGATAAAGGTTGGAATTGTAAATAGCCCTGCAGACAAACACTATTTCTCACTAAGGTGTGAATGACTGATAGCATGTCCTCTCCCGGAAGCCGGCTTCCCCTGGGACAGAGGCCTGTGGAAATGGACTGTTTATGTTGTTCCGGACTTGGTGTTCCCTTGTGGAAGCAGCAGCAGCAGCTTGCTAATGGTTTTGGGAACCGCGTGGGTGTGGCCCCACTGTGACCCACACTCAGAGCTCCAAACGCCAGTCTTAAAGAGCCAGGACTCCCATTTGGCTGAGTGCTGCCATTGCTAGGTACCCCATCTGCCCCGCAGCTCCCCCTTTCTTCCTCCCAGGGAAGCAAACGACAATGAGAACACAAGACTCCTGTTTGGCGGTTGGTCGGATGAGGATCGTAAACACCCCACGTAGCCATCTCCTCTTCCCGTGGGCAGTGCCAGGCCACAAAATTAAATCCTGACGCAGCTGGCATCCCAGGCATGATATCAACGAGAACATGTCGCTTTTCCCCGCCACGGCGGCCCCCACCCTAGCTCCTGGCAAGAAATGAATGAGTTATTTTGGACGAAGGCCTTTTTTTTTTTTTTTAAATATATTTTATTGATTTTTTACAGAGAGGAAGGGAGAGAGATAGAGAGTTAGAAACATCGATGAGCGAACATCGATCAGAACGGAATCGAACCCGGGACCCCTCAGTCCACAGCCTGGCCCTCTATCCACTGAGCCACACCGGTTTCGGCTGGACGAAGGCCTTTTTAAAAAATATATTTTTTTATGGATTTCAGAGAGGGAGAGAGAGAGAGAAACATCCATGATGAGAGCAAATCATGGATCGGTTGCCTCCTGCACGCCCACTACACTGGGGATCAAGCCCGAAACGCAGGCATGTGCCCTGACCAGGAATCAAACCGTGACCTCCTGGTTCATAGGTTGAGGCTCAACCACTGAGCCACACTGGCCACCTGTTGTTAATTCAACGCCAGCTCAGGTCTGCAGTTCAGGTTCAGGCCCTGCCAGGCAGAACCCATGCTTTCTCTCCTCTCTAACTCTTCCAAGTCCCGCATGGGGCTCTGTTCCCTAATGGGACCCTTCTGTCGCAGACGGCACAAAATCTGGGCTCCTTTCAAAGTTCATGCCAACGGGGCTGCATCCGTACTCAGCAGATGTTATTCCAAAGGACATGAGTCCCGCCCGGCCGCGTGCCTCAGAACCAGGAGGTCACGGTTCGATTCCCGGTCAGGGCACATGCCCTGGTTGTGGGCTCGATCCCCAGTAGAGGGTGTGCAGGAGGCAGCCGATCCGTGATTCTCTGTCATCATGGATGTTTCTCTCTCTCCCTCTCCCTTCCTCTCTGAAATCAATAAAGACATCTTTTTTTAAAAAGGGGGTGGGGGGAGAAGGATGGGTCCCTGAGCAAATGAAACAGGGCCTGGGACCATTCTCTGCGCTGATCCGCGTAGTAAACACACTGACAAGTCCTGCAGGGGGGAAACGCTTCAACTCCAAACTCAGCCGCCCCCAAAATGTGTCCCCTCCCCCGTGCGTTTGGGGAAATGCTGGGAACGAAATTGATTTCTCAAGTTTGTCTGGGAGCCTGTGTCCCTGTGTGGGCAGAGCCAGGCTGTGGCCAGTCCTGCCCTAACGACCTGACTGCTTCTTCTGCCCCCGCTGCCCGCTGCCCGTGCCCCCTCGCCCTCCAGTGGACTTGGCCGTGGAGTGCGCCCACCAGGGAATATTCTTCAACCAAGGCCAGTGCTGCACGGCCGCCTCCAGGGTGTTCGTGGAAGAGCAAGTGTACCCCGAGTTCGTCAGGAGGAGCGTGGAGCGCGCCAGGAAGCGGCCCGTGGGGGACCCCTTCGACGCCAGGACGGAACACGGGCCCCAGGTAACCTACTGATGTGTGGGAGCCCGGGGTGTGTGTCGGGCAGCCCCTCTGGCCCTGGTTCGGCCGCTCGGTGCTGGGTGACCCCGGGTCCCTCCTGGAGCCTTGAGGGGCGCTGACGTGCCTTCCCACTGAATGTTTTGGCTTTTTTTAATTAAATCTTTATCGTTGAGAGTATTCCAGCCCAGCTGGTGTGGCTCAGTGGTTGAGCATCCACCTAGGAACCAGGAGGTCTCGGTTCGATTCCCGGTCAGGGCACATGCCCAGGGTGCAGGCTCGGTCCCCAGTGTGGGGCATGCAGGAGGCGGCCGATCCATGATTCTCTCTCCTCGTTGATGTTTTTCTCTCTCTCTCTCCCTCTCTGAAATCAATAAAAATATATTTAAAGTAAATAATTAAAAAGAAACCACGAAACCCCAGTGCGGAGAGCTCCGGGGTGGGGCCTGGTTGGGGCAGCCCAGGACAGGATGAAAATGATCATAGGCACAGGGTTTAATAACCTCTTTAAAGGGCACATCCTGTATCGCTTTCTCACCAGTGACCGGGCCGGGCCGGGCCGCGGATAAATATTTCAGAGGGCAGCCTGGCGGGCCATGCATTATTGAAGCGGGCCTCGGCTGCAGCCGCGGTGCCGGGAGCCAAAGTCCGGCCCAGCCACGAGGTTTCAAATCAAGTGGCAGGACTCGCCCGCTCGCCGCCTGCCCACCGCGTGGGCACCCGTGTGTACGCGGGAGGCTGGGGGTCGAGCATGCGTGTGGCTCCATGCGGGACGTTATGAAAGTCGCAAGCTCCCTCCAAACCTCAGTTGCCTCGACTGGAACATGGGAGTCATCGAAGGCTCTTTTGAAAATTTCAGGGCACCCAACACGTTGTTATTATTTCATTTTTTTAAATATATTGTTATGGATTTCAGAGAGGAGGAGAGAGACAGAGAGAGAAACATCCATGATGAGAGAGAATCATGGATTGGCTGCCTCCTGCACGCCCCCTAATGGAGAGCGTCCAAGCTTGTTTTTTTAAGGGGCTTTAAAAAAAATTATTTTATTTTATGTATATTTTATTTATTTTTAGTTTTTATTGTTGGTAGTATTACAGATATCTCCAACTTGCCCCCTCTCCCTTTCCCCCCAGTATTTTATTTTTTAAATATACTTTTTATTGATTTCAGAGAGGGACAGAGAGAGAAAAACATCCATGATGAGAGAGAATCATGGATCGGCTGCCTCCTGCACGCCCCCTGCTGGGGATCGAGCCCACAACACAGGCCTGTGCCCTGACCGGGAATCGAACCAGCGACCTCCTGGTTCATGGGTCGATCGAGGAGCTCACTGGCTGGGCCGCCTTTATCATTTCTGCAAGCATTGCCAAATCCCCTTCAGAGAGGATGTATCAACCCCCCATCTCCTACCAGCCTGCAGCCTCATTACCAGGCTTTGGCGTTCCGCCCATCTGATAGCTAAGCGTGCTATCTCGCTTGGCAACCCGCCTGGCTTTAATGTGCGCGTATCTCTCATCATGAGTGAGGCCGACGTCTGATCAAGTGTTCACAGCCGTTTGCGTGTCCTGTTCCATCAGCCGTGCAAGCGTGATGCGCTGTGGGGTCGCTCACCGTGTTCCTTCCTGCTGCTAAGAACGCTTCTCGAACTAGAAAGATCGGCTCTGTTTCTGTGATGTGACCTGTTCAATTTCCCCACTTCATTTTGCCCTTTGACTTTGCTTGGGATGGTGTTGCCTTTTTTTTTTTTTTTTTTTTTTACATTCTCAAGTTTATCGGTGCTTGTTTTTATTTGTGGATTTGTTGTTTTGTGTTTTGTTTCTGGATTTTGACTCCTCTATGGCATAATGCTCCTTTCCTTCCTTGTCCCCTTGTCATTCCTTTCCTATAAAGTGGAAAGCGTTGTCCGGCTGGTGTGGCTCAGTGGTTGAGCATCAACCTATGAACCAGGAGGTCACGGTTCGATTCCCGGTCAGGGCACAGGCCCGGGTTGCGGCCTGGATCCCTAGTAGGGGGCATGCAGGAGGCAGCCGATCCATGATTCTCTCTCGTCATTGATGTTTCTCTCTCTCTCTCTCTCTGAAATCAATAAAAACATATTTAAAAACAACAACAACCCAAAAGCCTGGCGTTTCTTCCTGTTGTGCTTTGCAGATTGACCAAAACCAGTTCGACAAAATCCTCGCGCTCATCGAGAGCGGCAAGAAGGAGGGAGCCAAGCTGGAGTGTGGGGGCTCGGCCATGGAAGACCGGGGGCTCTTCATCAAGCCCACCGTCTTCTCGGAGGTCACTGACACCATGCGGATCGCCAAAGAGGAGGTACTGGGGGCTGCAGGAAGAGCGACGGCCCAGGGCCTGGAGCTGAGCTGAGGGGAGGGACTGCTGGGGGTCTTCTCGGAGGCTCAGCGACCCCAGATATCTGGTGAGGGGGGCCTTTTCTTTTTTTTAATATATTTTTTTATTGATTTTAGAGAGGAAGGGAGAGGTGGAGAAAGAGAGAGGAACATCAATGATGAGAGGGAGTCACGGATCAACTGCCTCCTGCACGCCCCCTACTGGGGATCGAGGGTGCAACATGGGCATGTGCCCTGACCGGGAATCGAACCAACCGTGACCTCCTGGTTCATAGTTGGGCGCTCAGCCACTGAGCCACCGCCATTCTTGCCATCGATTATAGATTTTTGGGCCGGTGCAGCCGATCCTGAAGTTCAAAACGATCGAAGAAGTGATCAGGAGAGCCAACAGCCTGGAATATGGGCTCACGGCGGCTGTATTCACGAAGAACTTGGACAAAGCCCTGAAGCTGGCTTCCGCCTTGGAGTCGGGCACTGTCTGGTGAGTGTTGGGGGGTGCTGGGGGGGTGGGTGGTTCGGGGTCCCGGGCGGCTGGCAGGCTGGCTTCATGACTCATCAAATCACAGTCATCTATTATGGGCCAAGCTCTGTCTTTACTTTGCTGGATCCTCACGACCGCCGTCTGTGAGATAGGTACCATTATCATCTCCATTTCCTACCTGAGGACATGTAGGCTCAGAGAGGTGTAGTGACCTGCCCAGGGTCACACAGCGCTCTCTCTGAAATCCATTTTTTTAAAATTTTTTAAATGTTTATTCATTTCCTGAATTGTTGGGGGGAAAAATAAGCCAAAAGCTTCATGCCAGGAATATTCAAATCTCAGTTTCTGCTGGGAAGCAAAGAAGGTGGACATTAAAAGCACGCCGTCTCCGTGATTAAAACTCACAGCCGGGACGTGCACAATCCAGGCGGGTCCCCACCGGGTAACCGTGGCCATCGTCTCCTTCTCTCTCCAGGATCAACTGCTACAACGCCATCTACGCACAGGCTCCGTTCGGTGGCTTTAAAATGTCGGGAAACGGCCGAGAATTGTAAGTGCCCCAGTCCCTCCACGCCTGTTTCTGCCTGTCCGGTGGGTCATGTCGGTCACTTATTATCTCTCTATTTATTTCTAAAAATATATTTTTTAATTGATTGCAGAGAGGTAGGGAGAGGGAGAGAGAGAGAAACATTAATGATGAGAATCATGGATCTGCTGCCTCCTGCACGCCCCCTACTGGGGATCGAGGGTACAACCCGGGCATGTGCCCTGACGGGGAATCGAACCGTGACCTCCTGGCTCATAGGTCGGCGCTCAACCACTGAGCCACACCGGCCGGGCCGCATGTCTGTGTTTTTGACCCCTGGCACATATTTCCCAAGGCTTTTGATAAAGTCCTCGGCCATAATTCACAAGGAGCCTGGACACAGACTTGAAAACCGATTTCCGTGTTCCGCTGTCTCCAGTGAAAGTCTTCATGTCGCAAGAAGTTCCCCTTTTCCCGCTGGCACCCGGCTCGGTGAATTCCATGGTTTTCCCCGGCCCCGTCGCCCGGGCTGGGCTGGCAATTTGCCGCCCACCCACGGGCCCTCCGGGGACTGTGCCCCGGCTGGTCTTAAGAAGAAGCCTGTAATTTCTCTTTCTTCAAGGTGCTTTTTAAATTTATTTTTTATTTTGTTGTTGTTAATCCTCACCCAAGGATATTTTTCCATTGATTCTCCCCCCAATGGATTTTTTTTTTTTAAGAGCGAGTGGAAGGGATGGGGAGAGACAGAGAGAGAAACATCGATGTGAGAGAGACACATTGATTGGTTGTCTCCTGCACGTGCCCCAACCAGGGCCGGGGATGGGGCCTGCAACCCAGGTACGTGCCCTTGACTGGGACTCGAACCCGGGACACTTCGGTCTGGGAGCCGACACTTTAACCACTGAGGATAGCCTCAAAAACGCCGAGCTAACCCCAAAGGGCTGATTCCCGGTCAGGGCACAGGCCCGGGTTGCGGGCTCCATCCCCAGTAGGAGGCGCGCAGGAGGCGGCCGATCCATGATTCTCTATCTATCATCATGGATGTTTCTCTCTCTCTCTCTCTCTCTCTCTCTCTCCCACAGAGGCGAGTACGCGCTGTCGGAATACACCGAAGTGAAAACAGTCACCATCAAACTGGACGACAAGGACCCCTGAGGGGAAGGCGGGGTCTGTCCTCCGACGTCTGAATGTGGCCCATCCATCCACCCTGCCGGAGAGAGAGCGACCCTGCTCACTCCCTGGCCCTCTCTCTCCCGGAGACCTTACGTCCCCTGGATGGATGGATGGGAGAGATTCTCATTTCCTCCTCATTCCTGTTGCATTGACCAGTATGCTGGGGGGTAGTTTGCAGTTCGGCCTGGAGGTGGCACTGTGGAGTTTTTCTTTCTTTTTTTAACCGTCACCCGAGGATATTTTTCCATTGATTTTTAGGGAGAGCGCGGGAAAGACAGAGAGAAACATCGATGCATGAGGAACACATCGATGGGTTGCCTCCTGCACGTGCCCGGGGTTGGGGAGGAACCTGCCACCGAGATACGTGCCCTTGACAGGAATCGAACCTGGGACCCTTGGGTCCCCGGGCCGATGCTCTATCCACTGAGCCACACCGGCTGGGGCACCTGCTTCCCTTTTCAACCGGGTCCCCTGGGATGGTGAGGAGGCTCAGGGCGTGCCAACAGGAAGTGGTGGGTGAAGGCTCCGGCAGTCGCTTCAAAATGTTTTGCTGACTCTACTCCAGGGAGAATTTGGGAGAAACGTCCCTGAATGTTCTAGAAACCTGGCCCTGTGCCTGGGGGGCCCTCCCATGTACCTGTGCCTCCCATTCACAAGCCCCTCCTACCTTTTATATGGAAAGGAATAGCGCTAAGTTAAAAAAAAAAACAACACAACAAAAAACCCACCCAAACAGAATTGCAAGGATCCACTAGGGGGGCGCTATGGGGAAGCAGGTCCCCTAGAAGGTCACTGAAGGCCTTGGGTGTGAAAGGGCATAAGTCTACATTTTGACCTTGACCTTGGGACTCCGCTTCAAACCAAGCCTGCCTTTGGACCAGGGCTGAATCAGCAGCCCAAACACCACGGCTGGGGTCCCCGTCCCGGTGACCGGTCCAATGTCCTGACGCTTCCAACAGCAGAGCACATCCGAGCGTCAGTCCGTCCCGCATGTCCCCAAGCGGGGCCATAACTCAATTTGACAAGGGATGTGTTTCCGTCACTTGGATTAGTGGTTGAGCTAATGTTCCTTTTCCCCAGTTTGATGTGCAAAACATACACAACTCCACAGGCTGCTGCTCTAACACAGCCCTGGTTTACTAGAGTTACTATAGAGTCCTATTTTTTTTTTTTAATCTCAGAGAGGAAGGGAGAGGGAGAGAGAGAGAGAAAGTGAAAGAGAGACATCAGTGATGAGAGAGAATCATGGATCGGCAGCCTCCTGCACGCCCCCTACTGGGGATGGAGGGTGAACCCGGACATGTGCCCTGACGGGGAATCGAACCGTGACCTCCTGGTTCCTAGGTCGGCACTCAACCACTGAGCCACGCTGGCTGGGCCAGGGTTATCGTTTTTTTCCAGAAACCTGCAATCCACCATTCACTGTCGCCTCAGCACCAGTTAGTTCTTACCACTCACACTGTCAGTAACTTGTGAAATCAGGACTTAACGCATACACTGAATTTTCAGGATTTTTATCGTAAGTAATTATAGACACTAACCTTGATAGGAATACATTAGAGGGTTCTTATTCTGTCATTGTACAATAATAGCGCCTTTAATATGAAACGGGACATTATTTATAATTGATATGGTTAATGTATCTTTTTATAGTTGTAAGTAAACAGAGGTGGTATATCTAACCTTCTGTAAAATACTGTATTTAGAAATGGAAATCTATAGAGGCTTAAATGTCACTCCTTCGAAGGTTTACTCCCATGGCACGGTTTAAAAAAAAATCTATTGGCCTGGGAATTCCGACCCTAACTGCAGACTGTGTTAACAATGCAACCACAATAAAATACAGTTGGATATTTGAGAAATGTTACGTGTTGTTTATTTTTAAGGGCCAAATCCACTTTAAGTTATGACTGACCTTTCTCTTTCTTAGACCTTCGGTACAAAATGGCTTATGTTAAAGTAGAATCAATCCCTTAAGAATAGCCCTAGCCAGTTTCGCTCAGCGGTTAGAGTGTCGGCCCGTGGGCCGAAAGGTCGCAGGTTCGATTCCCGGTCAAGGGTATATACCTGGGTTGCAAGTTTGATTCCTAGCCTGGTTGGGGTGAATGTGGGGGGGCAACCAATCGATGTGTCTCTCTCACATCGATGTTTCTCTCTCTGTGTCTCTCCTCCTCCCTACCACTCTCTCTAAAAATCAATGAAAAAAATATCTTTGGGAGAGGAGAAACAACAAAATAACTTCAGAACAAGATGGCAGGTGCTCCACTGAATTTAGCCCGAGTGGGGCATTTTGGGGAGCAGTTAGTCCAGACCGGCCGGTGTAGCTCAGTGTTTGAGCATCGCCCCATGAACCAGGAGGTCACCGTTCAATTCCCAGTCAGGGCACATGCCCGGGTTGTGGACTCCCAGTAGGGTGGGTGTGCAGGAGGCAGCCGATTAATGATTCTCATCGTTGATGTTTCTATTTCTCTCTCCCTCTCCCTTCCTCTCTCTGAAGTTGATTTTAAAAAATACATAAAATGATTGGTGAAGGCTTTTTAAGGGAACTGCATTTG
>NW_006296417.1:1173778-1174577 GCF_000327345.1 Myotis davidii | reverse complement strand
GGGGGGGGGGGGGACCTGGGGGTGCCCGGCTTTTGTGAAATGGCCGGGAGGGTGGTGGCGATTTGTCTGTGCCTTGCGCTAAATCTTGGGAATGCCCCCGGAAATGCCAGGGTGGAAAATCACCGTTTTCCCCTCCCCGAGCCGCTTCTCTTTCTCCCGGGGGCACCTGGAGCCGAATCGGACGCTCGCCCGTGGCGCGAACTTGAACTTGCGTCTTTATGATCTGCGTTCGGGGAATGGTCTCAGGGGTGCGGTGCACATGCTTGTATTAGGTGGAAACATGCATAATACATTGCCCACCTCCCTCTATGTTTTATCTACACTCCCCCTCCCCACTAAAGAACAGCAATTTATTTGGGGTTTTTTTAAGTATTTTAAAATTGATGTTTAGAGAGAGTAACACCGATGTGAGAGGGAAACATGAATGGGCTGCCTCCTGCACGCCCCCTGCCGGAGACCGACCGAGCCTGCAACCCGGCTGACCGGGAATTGAACGGGCAACCTTTGCAGCGGTTCTCAACCTGTGGGTCGCGACCCCCTTGGCGGTCGAACGCCCCTTTCACAGGGGTCGTCTAAGACCATCCTGCATATCAGATATTTACATGGCAATTCATCACAGTAGCAACATGACAGTGATGAAGTAGCCACGGAAATAATGTTATGGTTGGGTCACAACATGAGGAATTATTTAAAGGGCCAGAAGGTTGAGAACCGCTGGCTTAAGGGGCTCAGGACAACGCCCAACCAACTGAGCCACACTGGCCAGGGCAGGAACCCCAATTTAAAATAGCTCACCACG
>NW_006296417.1:1173371-1173613 GCF_000327345.1 Myotis davidii | reverse complement strand
TGGTTGCGGGCTCGATCCCCAATGTGGGGTGTGCAGGAGGCAGCCAATCAATGATTCTTTCTCATCATTGATGTTTCTACCTCTCTCTCTGCCTCTCCCTTCCTCTCTGATCAATAAAAGTATAGATTCTAAAAAGATGCATCATAATAAGATAAATCTTTAAAAAACACGAAAGACAAGAATCCACCAAATAGTGGCATCTTTGTATACATACAGCCATCACTAAATTGGCAAACCCCCGT
>NW_006296417.1:1172175-1172433 GCF_000327345.1 Myotis davidii | reverse complement strand
GGTGTGGGCGCGTGTGTGCATGGAGTGAGTGTGAGTGTGGGTGTGGGCGCGCGTGTGCATGTGAGTGTAAGTGCCTGCCTGTTGGGAAGGGATGCCTAGGAGTCTCTCTGCCCAGGGCGCGGCCTGGTGATGCAGGAGGGCCCAGCACACCTCAAAGTCTGAGGCCTGCCGGGTGCCCCAGGGGGGCGTCTCTGTTCCCTAAAAACAGCCATGTCTGCGGGGACTCTGCCAGCCACCTCCCCTGCGGCAGGTGGGTGC
>NW_006296417.1:1165859-1172110 GCF_000327345.1 Myotis davidii | reverse complement strand
GGGGGGGGAATTGGGGGACCTCTGGGGATCAGGAGGAGATGGTGATGGAGAACTGGGCGACTCCTGGGGGTGGGACGGAGAGAGTGACTGGGGATTGGGGATTTCTGTGGGCAGAGCAACCTGCCCCTTCACAGCCGGAGGCCACAGCCTTTTTCCTCCCACAAACACATCCCCGTGCAGGTGACAGGGAGGTAGAGAAGCAGGTGCCTCGCCCCAGACCCCCTGTTTTTCGTGTTCGCCCCTGTTCGTCTCATAGTGCCCTGGGCATGGGAAGGGGAAGATGAGAATGTGCACAGTTTGGGACAGTGTTAGCATCCAATGCCTTTTGTAACCTGACTTCTCTTCGCTCATGTCCCGGAAGAATAAAGAAAAGAAATGAACATACCCCTGGAGTTCATACAAAATAATGTCCAACGCAACCTGTCATGGAGAAATCACGATTTAAAGGAAGTCAGACCACAGAAACAGCCCGGCCGGCGTGGCTCCGTGGCTGAGCCCAGGAGGTCAGGGTTGGATTCCCAGTCAGGGCACAGGCCCGGGTTGTGAGTTCGATCCCCAGTAGGGAGTGTGCATAGGGAGTGTGCAGGAGGCAGCGGATCCATATCCATGACTCATCATTGATGTTTCTCTCTCTCTCCCTCTCCCATCTTCTCTGAAATCAATAAAAATAAATCAATAAAAATAAACAGAAAGGAGAAACATCCCTCCCTCTCTGTATTGGCAGAGACTGGGGGTGGCAGAAATAGTCACATCAGATAGTGCTGCTCGTCAGTTTGGGACCCTTCTGTAGTTTCTCCTTGTTGAGCGGCATGAAATCCAGGAGACCTTCCCTTCACCCCCAGCTGGCCTGGCCTCTGCCACCTCCGACCACCTGGCCACTGCCCCCAGCCACCTTGGCCCATCTCCATCCCTGGCCTCAGCTGCCCCCCCTCCCCCAACTCCACATGCCAGCACCCTCTCTAAACCCAGCCTCTCTCTGTGTCCTCCTTAGGGTCTGCTGTGTTCCTACTTGATCTGTTCGACTCTTTTTTCTTTTCTTCTTATTTCAATATAAATTTTTTAAAATATATTTTTATTGATTTTTTACAGAGAGGAAGGGAGAGAGAGAGTCAGAAACATTGATGAGAGAGAAACATCGATCAGCTGCCTCCTGCACACCTCCCACTGGGGATGTGCCCGCAACCAAGGTACATGCCCTTGACCAGAATCGAACCTGGGACCCTTCAGTCCGCAGGCCGACGCTCTATCCACTGAGCAAACTGGTCTTGGCTTTAATATAAATTTAAAAAAATATTTTTTCTAAAAAAGAGCTGGGTGACCAGAGCATTTGTAACATGTTTAATGTCCAGGTCTTCCAACTGGTTTTGCATTGATTTTTAAAAAATATATTTTTATTGATGCCAGAGAGGAAGGGGGAGGGAGAGAGAGAGAAACATCACTGATAAGAGAGAATCGTGGATCGGCTGCCTCCTGCACGCCCCCTACTGGGGATCCAGCCCGCAACCCCAGCATGTGCCCTGACCGGCAGTCAAACTGACCTCCTGGTTCATAGGTTGATGCTCAGCCACTGAGCCACACCAGCCAGGCTCCACTGATTTTTTTAGAGAGAGTGGAGGGAGAAGGAGAGACAGAGAGAAACATCGATGTGAGAGCCACACATCGATCGCTTGCCTCCCGCACGGAGAGAAACATCGATGTGAGAGTGACACATCGATCGCTTGCCTCCCGCACACACCCCGTCCAGGGCCCGGGGAACCTGCAGCCAGGGCATGTGCCCTTGATGGGAATCGAACCCGGGACCCTTCAGACCCCAGGCCAGTGCTCTATCCACTGGGCCACACCGGCTAGGGCTCAGCTTTCCTTTTGAAGTTCTTTTTCATTGAAGTGTTGGGGTGTCTTCCTTAGGGCAGGTCTGGAGAATTGGCCAAAGAACACTGGTGAGGTTTTAAGATGTGTGAAAGGAATGATCCTGAGAGGAAACTCCCAGAAGCCCTCGCTAGGGTGTCTGTGCCAAGAGGGAAGAGAAAATGTGACATTTCCAGCCACGACGTGTGGCCTGGGTCCCAGCCCCACAAACCCGCTGCGGGGCCCTTGAGCAACCCGGACGTTACCTCATCTCCAAACTTCTACCTTCAGCGCCTCGGCCAAAAGACAGATCTTAATTGAAAAGCCGCTCCCGTGGCACCTCCCCTGGTAAAGTGATTTTCAGAAGGAAAGTGAAAATGAAAAAGGGGAACAGAATGTACTGGGTGAGGGGTGGCCTGAAATATTTTAAAGGTTTAAAAAGAAAAAAAACAACAACGCTTAAGCAGAATTACAGGGTAAGTCAGACACTTCTCTTTTCAGAAGGGGCGTCCGCCTGCATTTGGGGGTTGGAAGGGAGTGGGGTTCCTCTGCCAGCCGATTGAAGAGGTTAGGAGCAGATAGCCACGGTTCTCCTTGATTTCTGAACGTTCTTGGAGCCTTGGTTCTCTTTGTTTTGTGTGTATTTTTTTGTTCCTCCTCACCCGAGGATATTTTTCCATTAATTTTTTAGAGAGAGGGGGGGAGACAGAGAGAGAGAGAGAAGGATCGATGTAAGAGAGACACATAGATTGGTTGCTGCCTCCATGAACCCTGACCAGGGAATCGCACCCGGGACCCTTCAGGCCACGGGCTGATGCTCTATCCACTGAGCCGCACCAGCTAGGGCTGGAGCCTTGGTTTGGTTTTGTTAATATATATTTTTATTGATTTCAGAGAGGAAGGGGGAGGGAGAGAGAGAGAAACATCCATGATGAGAGAGAATCGTGGATCGGCTGCCTCCTGCACGCCCCCTAGTGGGGATGGAGCCTGGAACCCGGCGCTGTGCCCTGACCGGGAATCGAACCAGCAACCTCGTGGTTCATAGGGCGACCGCTGAGCCGGGCCGGCTGGGCACCAGCTTGGTGGCTGTAACACGGAGGTTCTGTTGTGCTGCTTCTCTCTGTCCACATCTTGAGCTGACTTGGCTCAGGGACCATTCTAGAACCTGCTCGCTGGGAGCTGGCGCATGAACCCTGACCAGGGAATCGAACCCGGGACCCTTCAGGCCACGGGCCGATGCTCTATCCACTGAGCCGAACCAGCTAGGGCTGGAGCCTTGGTTTGGTTTTTGTTAATATATATTTTTATTGATTTCAGAGAGGAAAGGAGTGGGGGAGAGAGAAACATCCAGGAGGAGAGAATCGTGGATCGGCTGCCGCCTGCACGCCCCCTACTGGGGATGGAGCCTGCAACCCGGGCATGTGCCCTGACCGGGAATCGAACCAGCAACCTCGTGGTTCATAGGGCGACCGCTGAGCCAGGCCGGCTGGGCACCAGCTTGGTGGCTGTAACACGGAGGTTCTGTTGTGCTGCTTCTCTCTGTCCACATCTTGAGCTGACTTGGCTCAGGGACCATTCTAGAACCTGCTCGCTGGGAGCTGGCGGAGCTGGGCCTGGTGTAGACATCTTAACCCTCACAGCCGCCCAGTGAGCTGGCCCCGGAGGAGGGTGCGCGTCTATTTTTAATAGATGAGCAAACTGAGGCCCTGGTAAGTTTCGCCTTGAGGCTACGCTGCTGGCACGGGACACAGAGCACCCCCGCCTTTGACCTTCACACATCATTTGCATGACCTTCGCTTATTTTTTTTTTAGCTGCGCTATGTCTCTCCCCGTTTCTGAGGACGGTTGCGAATCATGGATGTTTCTCTCCCTCTGATCCTCTCTCTTCCTCTTTGAAATCAATAAAAAGATACTTTAGCCCTAGGCCGTTTGGCTCAGTGGATAGAGCGTCGGCCCACGGACTGAAGGGTCCCAGGTTCGATTCCGGTCAAGGGCACGTACCTCGGTTGCAGGCTCCCCGGCCCTGGGTGCGTGCAGGAGGCAACCGATCGATGTGTCTCTCTCGCATCATCGATTCTCTCTCTGTGTCTCTCCCCCTACCCTCTACTCTCACTATAAATCAATGGAAAAATGCCATCGGGTGAAGATTTAAAAAAAAAAATTTAAAAATAATAATAAATATATTTTAAAGAAAGAGATTTTTTCTGATTTTATGATGGTTTTCTTTTTACCACCAGAGCGAGACGGCCTTTTGCTCAGCCATGACCGAACGTCCGTGCCTTCGACCCCACCTCGGGCAGCTGCGGCGGTGACCACGGCCAACGTGGATTTGGGGGAGCAGCCACCCGGAGGCTTCATGGCTGGCATGTCGGGGCGACCGCCCAGCATGTACTGGTGTGTGGGGCCAGAGGGGTCAGCCGTGAGTCCAGAACACGCCATGGACACGCACAATGGTAAGGACGGGGTTGGCCGAACCTGCCACGCGTGTCCCAGGGGGAGCCCGGGCCATGTGAGCACAAGGGGTTCTCAACGGAAGGATCTAGTACGTGCCCTTGACCGGAATCGAACCTGGGACCCTTCAGTCCGTGGGCCGACGCTCTATCCACTGAGCCAAACGGCCTAGGGCTAAAGTATCTTTTTATTGATTTCAAATTGTTTATTACAAAATGTATCTGGGGATTCTCACTTAAATTCTAAAACTTAGCCCCGGCCGGCGTTGCTCAGTGGTTAGCGTCGACCTAGGAACCAGGAGGTCACAGTTCGATTCCCGGTCAGGGCACAGGCCCGGGTTGCGGGCTCGGTCCCCAGTAGGGGGCATGCAGGAGGCAGCCGGTCCATGATGCTTCTCTCTCATTGGTGTTCCTATCTCTCTCCCTTTCTCTCTCTCTCTGAAAAATCAATAAAGCAGGAGGCAACCAATCAATGTGTTTCTCTCACATCGATATTTCTCTCTTCTACTCTCTCTAAAAATCAATGGGAAAATATTATTTAAAATATTTTGAAAATAATAATAATAATAATAACCCTTGGAGGCTGACGTGCTTTGGAAATGACGTTGACATATCTCTTTGGGGTTTTCTTGGTGAATCCTCACCCAGCGATATTTTTCCATTGATTTTTAGAGAGAGGGGAAGGGAAGGGGAGAGACAGAAACAAAAGAACCCTTCCAGGTGGAGTTTAGAAAAAGATCTAAACGGGAATGAAACACGTAGCTTTACTTTGGGGGGTTTTGGTGATGTGTGTGTGTGTGTGTGTGTGTGTGTGTGTGTGTGCACACGCACGTGCAGGCTAGATGGTTGTCTTCAAACTGCTACCTGTTTTTCTTTGTTTTTAATATTTTTTAAGTTGATTTCAGAGAGGAAAGGAGAGGGAGAGAGTGAGAGAGGAACATCAATGATGAGAGAGAATCATCAATCGACTGCCTCCTGCACGCCCCCTACTGGGGATGGAGCCTGCAACCCGGGCATGTGCCCTGACCAGGAATCGAACCTGGGACCCTTCAATCTGCAGGCTGATGCTATGTCCATTGAGCCAACCCGGCCAGGGCCACTGCTCCCTGCTTTGACCTGCACCCCACCCCGCCTTGTGTCTGTGTAGCACAGTTCACCCTTCCAAAGGCCAGGGATGTGTGAGCGCGTGGCCTGCCGGCTGCCTGGTGGCGCCCAGCTGGTGTGTGTGTATCTGTCCCGTGTTTCGGCCTCACTGTGTATCCCGGAAGGAAGGCATGAAGGTTGTCAGGGCTGTGCCCTCGCCTGAGCCCTGGGCCGGGCCTGCAGGGCAACCCATCCTGACAAACAGGCCATGGCACATTCCTGTCCATCGTACACGGTCGGAGTGGTCAGACCTGTCTGGCCGGCTGGGGAGGCTGCCTGGAAAGAGGAGAAGAGAGGAAACTGAGATCCTTCAGGCCCAGGCCCCTTGGGGAGCAGACTTGTGGGCATGGAGGGTGAGGGGTGCTCAGACGGACAGAGGGACGGACAGAGAGACGGACAGACACCCCCAGGGTGGCTCACACCCCCCTCCTCTCTGTGAGGGGTCCTGGCGTCAGCAGCCCGCCACTCAGAGCATGATCCTCCCCTCCCCCGGCCCAGCATGGACCAGAGGAGGACAAGGAACATTCTAGAAGGCCTGCAAGTCCCAGTGTCCTTTTCTTATTCCTTTGGCTTGTTCAAATCTGTATTTAAAAAAAAAAAAAAAAAACTTATTGCCCTAGCTGGTGTGGCTCAGTGAATAGAGCATCGGCCTGTGGTCTGAAGGGGCCTGGGTTCTATTCCAGTCAAGGACACATGCCCGGGTTGCGGGCTGGTCCCCAGTAGGGGGCGTGCAGGAGACATTATTGATGTTTCTATTGCTCCCTTCGGGTTGCAGGCTCGATCCCCAGTAGGGGGAATGCAGGTGACAGCATC
>NW_006296417.1:1163394-1165621 GCF_000327345.1 Myotis davidii | reverse complement strand
CACCCCCGCCCCCAGCTGGGCACCGTGCGGGAGCCAGCCAGTCATGTGTCTCTCACACATCGATGTTTCTCTCTCTCTCCTCCACTCTCCCTAAAAATCAATGGGAAAATGCCCTTGGGTGAGCATTAACAACAACAATAAAAAAAAGATGATGAAAAAGAAATGTAGGCTCTGCCCTGGCCGGTATTTCTCAGCGGTTAGAGCGTCAGCCCATGAACCAAAGGGTCCCGGGTTCGATTCCCGATCAAGGGCACGTACCTGGATCAAGGGCAGGTTCAATCCCTGCCCTCCCCCCAGCCCCACCGTCTCAGTGTGTACAACCAATCCATGTGGCTTTTTCACATAGGTGTCTCTCTTGCTCTTTTTCTCTCCTCACTCCCTCTCTCTTCCCCCTGACTCCCTTCCACTCTTTCTAAAAAAAAAATCAATGGGAAAAATATGCTTGGGTGAGAATTCACAAAAAAGGGGAAATGCCAGCTCTCAGATCTGAGAGGACCCTGTCTTGCTTTGTCTCTGCCCACTTCCCCTTGGGGACTCTGAGGCCCAAGATCTGCCCCATCTTTCCCTGCCCGGGGGGTCCTGCTCCCAGGGGTCCCGGGTCCTTGGCTCCATTAGCTGGAAACTCAGTTCTGTTTTGCTTCCTGGGGGGTCGGGGGGGTGGGGGTGGGCAGGGCTCCCTCCCTGCTGCTCCGCTGCCTGCCCAGCCTGCAGGCTCGCTGGGTGAGGCCGGGCATTTCTCCTTTACGGCCTTCATCTTCCTCAAAAGCTTGTGGGAACCTGGTTGGGTGCTGGTGTTCGTGTTGGGGTTCCCCGTCGTCTCTGTCAGAACGCGGCCCGGTCACCACAGCCCGCAGCGACGGGAGGGAGGCAGGAAGGCTGCGGTGGGCTGCCTGGGGGGTTCGCCTGGACTGTTTCTTTCTTTAAAAAAAAAAAAAAAATGGCCCTGGCCGGTGTGGCTCAGTGGATAGAGCGTCGGCCTGCAGACCAAAGGGTCCCGGGTTCGATTCCGGTTCAAGGGCACGTACCTCGGTTGCAGGCTCCTCCCGGGCCTGGGCCCTGGTCGGGGCGCGTGCAGGAGGCAGCCCATGGATGTGTTTCTGTCACATCGAGGTTTCTCTCTGTCTCTCCCTCTCTCTCACTCTCCCTGAAAGTCCATGGGAAAGTAAAAGTAAATGAAATTAAGTTAAACAGGGTGTTTTGCATGGTTTCATATGAATTTCTCTTTTTTTAAAAAAAATATATTTTATTGATTCTTTTACAGAGAGGAAGGGAGAAGAATAGAGAGTTAGAAACATCGATGAGAGAGAAACATCGATCAGCTGCCTTCTGCACACCCCCTAGTGGGGATGTGCCCACAACCCAGGTACATGCCCTTGACCGGAATCGAACCCGGGACCCTTCAGTCCGCAGGCCGACGCTCTATCCACTGAGCGACACCGGTTAGGGCCGAATTTCTCTTGCGTAGTAAGTGAGGCTTGTGTGTAGTGTTTTGGCATGCGTGACTCTGGTTATATCTACTTTCATGTAACTTCCCGCGCGCCCCAAGGTTGTGGGTTCGATTCCCGGTCACGGCACAGACCTCGGTTGCTGGTAGGGGTTGGAAAGCCCCGGGTATTATCCTGAGACAGGCTGGCCGCTGACCTGACTTGAACCCCGCTGCCCGTGTGCCAAAGTGGCCAGACCCCAGGGCAGGCGGTGTGGACAGGGGCCGTGCGACCGCGTGGAGCTGCTCTCGGAAAGCAGGATCCAGAAGGGCCTGAGGCACCTTTGTCCGCGTTGAGCGAGAGGATTCTGTGTCCGCTGGCCGTGCTGAGCGAGGCAGCCGATGGCCAGGGTCACAGGCCAGCGATTCCGTCGCTCTGGGTTTCAGCACAGTTCACTGTTCTCCGTAAAAGAATCCACAGTTCTCTCTCATCACGGCTGTTTCTCTCTCTCCGTCCCTCTCCCTTCCTCTCCGAAATCAATTTAAAAAAATATATTAAAATAATACATGGGTGCCTCACTCTAAATGTCCCTCTGCATTGCGATCGTGTCTTCCTTCCCTGGTGCCTGGCTTTGCCAATAGCGAGTTGAATCCGGTTCGAAATTTCGCTTGGTTAAGCTGGAAAGTATATATTTTTATTTAAAATAATGTTTTATTGATTTCAGAGAGGAAGGAAGAGAGAGAGAAACATGGACCGGCTGCCTCCTGCACGCCCCCTGACTGGGGATGGAGCCCGCAACCCGG
>NW_006296417.1:1161977-1163175 GCF_000327345.1 Myotis davidii | reverse complement strand
GGCTCGATTGTACGTTTTATCTCCGGGGAAAATAGCAGCTCTCTATGTGCTACCCCGCTGCGGGATCGGTTTGTATACACGCACACAGGGCGGGGCGACCGTAGGCTCCCCAGCATAATCCAGAAGCCAGTCCTTAGTAAATAAATAATAAGCCAGGAACCAGCTGTGTGTCTGGCGCACTCACGGCTGTCAGTCTGCTGGTGCCCACCCCATAGCGCCATCCACCGGCCTTCGATGAGTGGACACGGCGTCCCCAGGGGCCAGGTGGAGAGACCCACAGGGAGGCCGTCTGTCTGGGCTGCGGGGCTGGGCTGGGTGTGACGTGGCTGTCGTGTGTGAGGGAGCCAGGCCCCCGGGGAAGGCCGGCGCTGATCGCTCTCCCGATGCCGGGGTCCGAGGGCCGGGCACCCGCCATCTGGAGCCGGGGAGGAATGACCGCGAGGGTCACCCTGGGGGTCACGCCGCCCTCCAGGCCGCGAGCATCTTCCCCGAAGGGAGAAAGGTTTGGATTTCACCGTAATCCGACCCAGAGATGAAACTGCTGCGCAGGCTGGGCCTCTGGAGCCGGAGCTGGCACAGGCGGCAGCGTCCCCCGTCCCCCAGGAGGAGGGCCTGGCGAGTCCGGGGTGCGGGGGGCGAACCCTGCGGGCCAGGGGGGTGTGATCTGCGGGGAGGGTCCGTCCCCGTGGCCCCCGACCCCCACCCCCTCCGGCTTCGGCCACATGGGGACGCGCTGGAGGATGCCCCGGGAAGGCCGTTAAGCAGTGATGACCAGGTCAGTAGCATCCTGGAGTTGACTTGGGTGTGTTCTGCAGTGAGCTGTGCGTTGATAGATGCGTTTTTATTTTATTTTGTTGTTGTTATTATTTTCGTTCGTCCTCACCCAAGGATATTTTCCCATTGATTTTTAGAGGGAGTGGAAGGGAGAGGGAGAGACAGAGAGAAACACATCCATGGGTTGTCTCCCCCACAAGCCCTGACCAGGGCCCGGTCCCGGGAGGAGCCTGCAGCCGAGTGAGGTACATGCCCTTGACCGGAATTAAACCAGGGACCCTTTGGTCTGCAGGCCGGCGTTCTATCCACTGAGCCAAACCAGCCAGGACGATAGAGATATTTTCACTTTCTGCTGCCCTGTGCATGGCGATGACTGATTTTTTTAAATGTTATGGGTGTGCAAATAAGATCTGAGTGTCTTTTA
>NW_006296417.1:1161155-1161878 GCF_000327345.1 Myotis davidii | reverse complement strand
AGCCTGTAACCCGGGCACGTGCCCTTGACCAGAATCGAACCCGGGACCCTTCAGTCCCCAGGCCAGCGCTCTATCCACTGAGCCAAACCGGCCAGGGCAATAAAAAATATGTTGTTGAGCCCAGCTGGCACGGCTCAGTGGTTGAGCATCGACCTATGAACCAGGAGGTCAGGGTTCGATTCCCGGTCAGGGCACAGGCCTGGATTGCAGATTCGAACCCCAGTGTCTCCCTTCCTCTCCAAAAACAATAAAAATATATTTTAAAGAAACAAAAACCTTTCTAATGATTCCCATGAGCCAGCAGTGATGGTTACGCTGTGTGCGCTTCCCTCCACCCAGGTGCCGGGGACATGGGCAGCAAACTGGCCACACCGGACGGTGACCCCGCCGGGCGGCGTCCTGGGACGGAAGACATTCACGCCGCGTACAAGCGGGGAGACCTCAGCAGAGCCCGCCAGCTGCTCCGGGAAGCCTGTGAGGAGTGCGCCTCCCAGAGGGAAAAGGTAAGGTCCAAGCCGGACCCTCCGGCCGGAATGGGGCACCCAGTGTGGCCGAATGAGATTATACCCAGATTATAGACACACATTATACTAACATCAAATTACTGGTGTGTTGTTGTTTTTTTAATATATTTTTATTGATTTAAGATATTACATATGTGTCCTTGTCCCCACATTACCCTCTACCCCCCCACCATGCCTCACCCCACACCCCCCCCCATTG
>NW_006296417.1:1157538-1160926 GCF_000327345.1 Myotis davidii | reverse complement strand
CTCCGGGAAGCCTGTGAGGAGTGCGCCTCCCAGCGGGAAAAGGTAAGGTGCAAGCCGGACCCTCCGGCCGGAACGGGGTCGGATATAGACCCAGATTATAGACACACATTATACTAACATCAAATTACTGGCGTGTTGTTGTTTTTTTAATATATTTTTATTGATTTCAGAGAGGAAGGGAGAAGGAAAGAGAGAGAGAGAAACAGCAATGATGAGAGAGAATCATGGATCGGCTGCCTCCTGCACGCCCCCTACTGGGGATGGAGCCCGCAACCCGGGCATATGCCCTGAGCGGGAATCGAACCACGACCTCCTGGTTCAGAGGTCACGAAGATCGACCACTGAGCCACTGGGGCTGGGCGGGAGTGGCTTTCTTTGCAGACGGGTTTGGGAGGTAGAGGTATTGGGGGCAGGGGATCCTCATTTTGCACTGTTAATGGTGTTGGAATTAATTAATTGCAGACGGGTTTGGGAGGTAGAGGTATTGGGGGGGGAGTGTCTCCTCATTTTGCACTTATTTATGCTGTTGGAATTAATTAATTTTTTGGAGGGGTTAATCCTCACCCGAGGATATTTTTCCATTGATTTTTAGAGAAAGTGGAGGAGAGAGGGAGAGACAGAGAGGAACATCGATGTGAGAGAGACCTATCAATTGGTTGCCTCCTTCATGAGCCCCGACCTGGGCCTGGGCTGGGGAGGAGCCTGCAACCGAGGTACGTGCCCTTGACCGGAATCGAACCCGGGACCCTTCGGTCGGCAGGCCGACGCTCTATCCACTGAGCCAAATCAGCTAGGGCATATTTTGTAAAAATATCTTCGAGTGAGGATTTTTTTTAAAAAGATCATCATTTTAAAGGTGATTAATATTAACATAACAAACATTGATGAACTCCTTTGCCTTTTTGGGGGGCCACGTCTTGGAAAGCGCATGTGCCTTCACACCCTCGGCACCTCGGGGCCACATTTCAGGTCCTCAGCAGCCGCGCGTGGCCAGGAGGGGGCGCCCTCCCCCTCAGCTTGGCGCTAGCCTTCCCCGGGGGCTTGGTAAAGCAGGCAGAGGCGATTCTCTCGGCGATTTCCCACAGCGCTGGCCTCCCCGGGGTCCTCTTGCTGTTTGCGTTGACCAGGGCCAGCTCCTGAGCATCGCAGCGGCCTACGGGGACCTGGAGACCGTCCGCTATCTGCTCACCGAGAGGCAGGTGGAGCTGCCGACCGAGCCCACGGACGACAACCCCGCGGTGGTGGCGGCGCACTTCGGGCACACGGAGGTCGTGCAGGAATTGCTCGAGTCTTTCCGAGGCAAGTCCTAGGACATGAGCTCTTCCCCGCCCCTTAGGGGACCCTCTTCTTTAGGAATCAGACAGGCATGGGGCGGGGGCTGCACCCCAAAGGGCTTATTTCTTCTCACCTTTACCCATGTTGAGCTCCGGTGCTCACACTGTAGGCGTCGATGTGCCTTTTTATAAAATCTAATTGAGAATTCCCATGGCTCGCTCTCCCCACCGATTCCCCCCTGGTTTACATTCCGCATGAACGGGCTACATTTGTTCCAACGGTTGAGCCTATACTGATAACATTACGACTCTCCACAGTCCACTCCGGAGCCCAGTCCCTTTTATCACTGAATCCCGTTACATGTTTTGGAAGTGCCGTGTGATGTTGCTTTTTTTTAGTAGCAAGTGATTTTTTTCTTCTGGGAGACTCAGGGTGCTCTGGTCTCCTTTAAATTTCCCATGGTGGCCTCGGATCTGCAATACCGTACAAGTGCAGGCATCGCTGCAATTATAGGCTGAGGCATTGCCTTACCGGTGGTCATTGAAAATGAGGATATTTTTGGGGGTGTAGAGCAGGCTTCAAGGATGTGCAACAGTGGTGCCACACGTGGCCCTTTGCTTACAAGGGCCCCACACTTGGGTCCGACGCTCAACCACTGAGCCACACCAGCCCGGCACAGTATCTCATGTTCTGAATGCTGCCTTCTCTCTCCCTTGGCATTATGGGATGAGCAGGTGGGTTTGTAATAATATGCAGATTCAGAGGGACTGTTCCAGAAAAACGCGATCAAACTGGGCAGAAGCAAATTCCATCTGGAAACAGGACAGATGAGTTTCATTGATGATCCAGGGGGGCAGTCAGCGTAGGGGCCACCAGTGCCATTTGGGGCCACTGTCCCTTTGCCCTTCTGTCTCCCGCCAGGTCCCTGCAGCCTCCAGCGGCTGCTGAACTGGATGCTGGCCCTGGCTTGTCAACGAGGCCACCTGGGGCTGGTGAAACTCCTGGTCCTGACGTACGGGGCCGACCCCGAGAGCTACGCGGTCAGGAAGAACGAGTTCCCTGTCATCGTGCGCTTACCCCTGTACGCGGCCATCAAGGCAGGTGAGTCCCCGCTCAGTCCTCCCCTCTGGGAACTGGCATGGTTCTGAGATATGAGACAGTGTCTCCACCCTTACCCCCACCAGTCAGTTACCTGCATGGAGACGTGGCAACTCCTGCTATTTGGTTTTTCGTTGGTTTGTTTGTTGAACATGTCTTTATGGATTTCAGATAAGAAGGGAGAGGGAGAGGGAGAGAAACATCAATGAGGAGAGAGAATCACTGATCAGCTGCCTCCTGCACGCCCCCTGCTGGGGATCGAGCGTACAACCCGGGCATCGAGCCGGCGACCTCCTGGTTCACAGGTCGATGTTCAACCACTGAGCCACCAAATGTCTGCATCCTCCCTTATTCCTGCCCAGTGTCACCCGGTCAAGGGGATTTCAAGGACAGCGACCGGCTGTGGCCAGTGGCACCGTTGCAGGCGGGCCCGCAAAGGGCAGAGTCCCAGACACGTTCACACTGATCGGTGGATCCGGGAGGTCACAGAGAACTTGAACCCGCACAAGTTGAACATGTTTCGTTTTACCTGGCGGTGTGCCTCAGCGCCCCCTCCTGGCCACGTGTGGTTGTTCAGGATGGGGGCGACGTCTGAGACGTCCTGAGGGTGCCACGTCTGCCCCCCCAGGGAATGAAGACATCGCCATCTTCCTGCTTCGCCATGGCGCTTTCTTCTGCTCCTACATCTTGCTGGACAGTCCCGAGCCCAGCAAACACCTGCTCCGGAGCTACTTCATCGAGGCCAGTGCCCTGCCCAGCAGCTGTTCAGGGAAAGTGGTGAGTAGTCCCTGCCCGTGGATAAGCCGAGAGAGAAGACGGGAGAGAGCCCGGCCGGTGTGGCTCACTGGTTGAGCATCGACCTATGAACCGGGGGTCACGGTTCCATTCCCGGTCGGGGCACAGGCCCGGGTTACAAGCTCGATCCCCAGTCGGGGGCGTGCAGGAGGCGGCCGGTCCATGATTCTCTCTCATGATTGATGTTTCTCTCTCTCTCTCCCTCTCCTTTTCTCTCTGA
>NW_006296417.1:1152867-1156684 GCF_000327345.1 Myotis davidii | reverse complement strand
TGAGCCACACCGGCCGGGCTTCTCTTATTGAATCTAGTAGTTTTTAGAAGAGTTCTGGGGGTGTGGGGGGGGGGTTAGGTATCGGATCAAGTCATCTGCAAATTGCAAACACGTTTGTCTCTTCTAATATTTATACAACTTTTTTGAGTTGATGTCTTACTGTGAATAACTAGACATTTTGAAAGTGGAATCATGGTGATGGTTGATCTGTCTGTCTTGTTCCTGATTTTAAAGGTTTTGCCTGCAGCACGTTAGGGGCGTTTGCTGTAGATTTTCTGGAAAACAGACTGTTGTTATATGCAGGTAGTTTCCATGTTAGTTCTGTTTGCTCAGAGCTTTTATTAGGAAAAGTTTGCTGAATGATGTCAAACCCCATTTCTATATTTCTGGAGGTTTTCTGCTTTGTTTATTCATGGAATGAATGAGGGTGATGGATGATGGCTAATTTCTGTAATAAATGCTAAGTGGCTTTTTTGCTGTTGAATTGAACCCACTGATATTTTATTGACCATTTTTTTTGCATCGGTAACGTTTCGCTGAACGGGCCTACAGTTTTGTGTTGTTTTTATGAGGCGTTGCATAAGGCTACGTGAGCTTGACAAAACGACTTCGGGAACTTTCCGTCTTATTCAGGAAGTTTCATTAGAACTTGTATTGTTAAGGATGACATTTAGCCCGGCCGGTGTGGCTCAGTAGTTGAGCATCTACCTATGAACCAGGTGGTCTCGGTTCCATTCCTGGTCAGGGCACATGCCTGGGTTTCAGACTCAATCCCCTGTGTGGGGCATGCAGGAGGCAGCTGATCAATGATCAGGACGGGCCAGCCAGACCCCACCAGTGCATGAATTTGTGCACTGGGCCTCTGGTTCTCCAATAAAAGGAACCAGGGTTTTTTGAAGAAATAGCTGTTTCTACTCCAGGGCAGAGAAAACATAGATCAGAGTAGAGTATCATGTGTTGCCAGAAAGTAAGGAAATGGTGATTAATAATAATAACAGCAATAACAAAAATGACGACACCATGTCCAGGAAAATGGAGATCAAACTGAAAGATTTCCCAATGTCCAAAATTAGAACAATTGAAGCAATAAAACGAAACATTATTTTTGGTTTGAGCCTCAACCTATAAGGAGCTTAAAAGCTGTCATTCTCATTCTTACAAGGAGAAAAAGTAGAACATACTGAAAATAAATAATTTTTCCTGAAACTACCAGAGAACAAAGGTTTCAGGAGAAAGAGTCACCCTCCAATCTGGGGAATTAGCTTAATACAGAGAGTTACAGCTGAGACAGCCTACAGGGCACAGGAGGTACAGGAGCCATGAACTGACGGTAAATCTTAAATGAGAACTTCAAGGAATTGTTGGAGGCTGAGTGTGGGTGAGGCTGAGAGAGAGAAACTCTGTAGGCCAAAGTCTGAGGAGTGTGGCCCTCAATGGTTTGAATTATAGAAACCCCACCAGATTCTCTAGTGAAGTTCCAAGTAAAATCTCTCATGACTTTGGCAGAAGGAAAGGAAGAGTAATTGTGAAATACACCCAGGATGTGCTCCACACCAAAGTCCTACCCTTCACCGAAGATTTTACTAGAACCTTACCCCAACTGGAGAAGGGCATCCCTTCTACACCAGCATGCGTTAGCTTCCTACCGCACCTAAGGGTTCAAAAGAAACAGCTCTGCCCTGAACAGCACTTGTGATGCACACAGCCCAGAGAGTCACCCAGCTACTGAGCAAGATCACCTAAAACAGTGGTTCGCAACCTTCTGGCCCTTTAAATACAGTTCCTCACGTTGTGACCCAACCATAAAATTATTTTCGTGGCTATTTCATCACTGTCATGTTGCTCCTGTGATGAATCGTCATGTAAATATCTGATCTGCAGGATGGTCTTAGGCGACCCCTGTGAAAGGGTCGTTCGACCGCCAAAGGGGTCGCGACCCACAGGTTGCGAACCGCTGGTGTAAGCGATGGGGCGGGGGCGGAGTCTGATGACTTAGCTCAGGCGTTGAAGACAAGACACGCGGCGCCACCTCGTGGCCAGAGAGGGAAGTGCATCACCGCCGCCGATTTGAGCAGCAAACTCATGGCCAGTGACACGGTCCCGTCTGTCAATGTGAGAGAGACACAATTGGTTGCCTCCCTCACACGCCCCACCGGGGCCAGGGATCAAACCTGCAACCCAGGGACATGCCCTTGATGGGGAATCAAACTTGCCACCGCTCAGTGTGAGGGCCGGTGCTCTATCCACTGAGCCACAGGAGCCAAGGCAATTTTTTTTTCTGATTCTTTTGAGAGAGAGTGAAAGGGAGGGAAGATGGGGGGAGAGAGAGAGAGATGTAAGAGCGACACTTCTGTTCGTTGCCTCCCTCACATGCTCCAACCGTACCTGCAACCCAGGTACATGTCCTTAGCCGGGAATTGAACCTGCGGCCCTTCCCTGCACAGTCCGGTGCTCTATCCAGTGGGCCACACTGGTCAAGGCGAGTTGGTATTTTTTAATGTCATCGTGCTGCCTCTGTGGAGACAGGCCGGTGGAGCCCAGAGCCCTCCTGCATGTCTCCCTGCCTTGCATCACCTGGTTCTCAGGGTTCTAGAACCTTCCTCGGACAGCAGACAGGGGACTGCAGGGAAACCCCCGTGGATCTCCACTGTCCGCTGAGGTTTTTAGCATGTGTGTTTTTTAGTATGTTTTCATTGATGTAAGAGAGGACGGGAGAGGGAGAGAGGGGTAGCAACATCATTGATGAGAGAGAATCATCGATGGGTCCGCTGCCTCCTGCACGCCCCACACTGGGGATCGAGCCCACAACCCAGGCCTGTGCCCTGACCGGGAATCAAACCGGGACCTCCTGGTTCGTAGCTTTGAGAGGGTGTAAGACAGTGGTTCTCAACCTTCTGGCCCTTTAAATACAGTTCCTCCTGTTGTGACCCAACCATAAAATCATTTTCGCTGCTACTTCATAACAGCAGTGTTGCTACTGAATCCGGAGCTGCAGGATGGTCTTAGGCGACCCCTGTGAAAGGGTCGTTCGACCGCCAAAGGGGTCGCGACCCACAGGTTGCGAACCGCTGGTGTAAGCGATGGGGCGGGGGCGGAGTCTGATGACTTAGCTCAGGCGTTGAAGACAAGACACGCGGCGCCACCTCGTGGCCAGAGAGGGAAGTGCATCACCGCCGCCGATTTGAGCAGCAAACTCATGGCCAGTGACACGGTCCCGTCTGGGGAGCGCTGACGTCTGTCTGTCTGACTCTCTGCCCCCAGCCTCTCCGTGTGAAGTGGGCCCACCTCAGGCTGCCCTGGGTGGACATCGACTGGCTCATCGACATCTCCTGCCAGATCACGGAGCTGGACCTGTCGGCCAACTGCCTGGCCTCCCTCCCGTCCGTCGTGCCCTGGGGGCTCATCAACCTGCGGAAGCTGAACCTCGCGGACAACCACCTGGGCGAGCTGCCGGGCGTGCAGTCCTCCGACGAAATCATCTGCTCCAGGTGGGCCTCCCTCGGGGCCGGGGTACTGGGGGGGAAGGGTTGTGAGCCGGGGGAGGGGGGAGTCTGCACTCCACTTGCTGGCACCAACCTCTGCTGCCTGTGGTCCCTGGCTGTGTGTGTATTTTGGGTTTTTTTTTTAAATATTTTTTATTGATTTCAGAGAGGAAGGGAAAGGGAGGGAGAGAGAGAGAGAGAGGGAAACATCAATGATGAGAGAGAATCATGGACCGGCTGCCTCCTGCACGCCCCCCACTGGGGATCAAGCCCGCAACCCAGGCATGTGCCCTTGACTGGAATCGAACCTGGGACCCTTCAGTCTGCAGGCTGAC
>NW_006296417.1:1143387-1148966 GCF_000327345.1 Myotis davidii | reverse complement strand
GGAATCGAACCATGACCTCCTGGTTCATAGGTCGACGCTCAACCACTGAGCCATGCCAGCCGGACACAAAACCCCAAATTTTGAAAGAGAAGATAAATCTGAGGAAGAAGATTCTAGTTTTAAAACAACTCACTGACTGGATTAGGGCTTTTATGTGTTTGGCTAATGGCTGAAAAGCAGAGATCAAGCAGAGAACAGACATAGTCATTGACACCATAAGCTGGCTGAAACCATGAGGACAGTACCTGCAGGAATTAGAGCAGTGGTTCTCAACCTTCTGGCCCTTTCAATATACAGTTCCTCCTGTTGTGACACAACCATAAAATTATTTCCGTGGCTACTTCATCACTGTCATGTTGCTCCCGTGATGAATCGTCATGTCAATATCTGATAGGCAGGATGGTCTTAGGCGACCCCTGTGAAAGGGTCGTTCGACCGCCAAAGGGGTTGCGACCCACAGGTTGAGAACCGCTGGTGTAGGCGATGGGGCGGGTGCGGAGTCTGATGACTTCGCTCAGGCGTTGAAGACACGCAGCGCCACCTCGTGGCCAGAGAGGGAAGTGCGTCGCCGCCGCCGATTTGAACAGCAAACTCATGGCCATTGACACGGTCCCGTCCGGGGAGCGCTGACGTCTGTCTGTCTGACTCTCTGCCCCCCCAGCCTCTCCGTGTGAAGTGGGCCCACCTCAGGCTGCCCTGGGTGGACATCGACTGGCTCATCGACATCTCCTGCCAGATCACGGAGCTGGACCTGTCGGCCAACTGCCTGGCCTCCCTCCCGTCCGTCGTGCCCTGGGGGCTCATCAACCTGCGGAAGCTGAACCTCTCGGACAACCACCTGGGCGAGCTGCCGGGCGTGCAGTCCTCCGACGAAATCATCTGCTCCAGGTGGGCCTCCCTCGGGGCCGGGGTACTGGGGGGGAAGGGTTGTGAGCCCAGAGAGGAAGGGAGAGGGAGAGAGAGAGAGCCATTGATGATGGGAGAAGCATGGATCAGCTGCCTCCTGCACGCCCCCTACTGGGGATAGAGCCTGCAACCCAGGCATGTGCCCTGACCTGGAATCGAACCGTGACCTCCTGGTTCCTAGGTCGACGCTCAACCACTGAGCCACACCGGCTGGTCTCTTGCTACATTTCTAATGCACACGTGCACGCGGAAAGAGAAAGGGCGGCCTCCGTGTCTGCAGGACCGGTTTCCCTCTTCCTTCTGATGCCTCCACTTCCTTCTCCCTCCCTCAGGCTCCTGGAAGTCGACGTTTCCAGCAACAAGCTGGCCCACCTCCCGCCGGGGTTCCTGCACCTCTCGAAGCTGCAGAAGCTGACGGCTTCGAAAAACTACTTAGAGAAATTGTTTGAGGAAGAGAGTGGTATGTCCCGCCCTCCGCAACCTGACCTGATGGGTCGTCTCCTTCCTGGTGCGGATCTTTTGACGAAGGCACCCTCTCCCTCCCCCGTCTAGCCACCAACTGGATTGGTTTGCGGAAGCTGCAGGAGCTGGATGTCTCTGATAATAAACTGACCGAGCTCCCGGCGACGTTTCTTCATTCTTTCAAGTCACTGCACTGCCTGAATGTCTCCAGAAATAAGCTGAAGGTGTTCCCAGATGCCTGGGCCTGCCCGTTGGTGAGTATCAGACCGGAAATCCCAGAGGGCTCAGTGCGCTGCCTACGGAGTGTCACTCACCAGGAATGTCACTCAGGCCCGGCCGGCGTGGCTCCGTGGTTGAGCGTCGACCTAGGAACCAGGAGGTCACCGGTTCGATTCCCGGTCAGGGCACATGCCGGTGTTGCAGGCTCAACTTCCAGTGTGGGGCGTGCAGGAGGCAGCCCATCCATGATTCTCTCTCTTCATGGATGTTTCTATCTCTCTCGCCCTCTCCCTTCCTCTCTGAAATCAATAAAAAATAGGTTTAAAAAAAAAAGAAAAGAAAGACATGTCACTCAGCATCCAGCAACTGAGTGTCTGAGGCAGGTAACTCACCAGAAAGCCAGACCATGTGGCTCCGGGCTTGAGATTTGCACCGTCAGACCCACAGACTTTTCCATGGTTACAGCGTGCACATGGGGCCCAGGATGGCTTCTGCCCAAGAAAGGGGGGCTCGGTTCCTTTCAGAGGGCTCTAAACTAAGAATGAAGCAGAGCCCTGGCCAGTGTTGCTAAGTGGTTAGAGTAGCAGCCCTCCCACCCAAGGGTCACGGGTTCAATTCCCAGTCCAGGGCACGTACCTGGGTTGCAGGTTCATCCCTGCCCCTGATTGGGGCACGTGCAGGAGGCAACCAATGGATGTGTCTCTCTCACGTCGATGTTTCTCTCTGTCTCTCTCTCTCTCTTCTGCTCTCCCTAACAATCAATGGAAAAATACCCTTTTATTGATTTCAGAGAGTAAGGGAGAGGGAGAGAGAGAGATAGACACAGCAATGATGAGAGAGAATCATGGATCGGCTGCCTCCTGCACGCCCCCTACTGGGGAGGGAGCCCACACCCCGACCTCCTGGTTCATGATCGGCGCTCAACCACTGAGCCACCCCGGACAGGCCCTCTCACTTTCCCTAAAAATCAATGGAAGACATCTCCTCGGGTCGAGGATTAACAAAAGAAATAATAATAATAAAGAGGAAAGAATCCGCCTGCGTCGCACCACCAACGAAATGGTGTTTCTGCTTCTTGGGAAGTTGGCTCGTTGGAGCGGCCGGAACGGCAGAGAGGCTGTGCTCGCTGTGGGCTCAGAGCCAGGAAACGCCGTCAGCAGCGCCAGCGTTTCCAGTTCAAACATCTGCGTGTGGGAATCCGGCTGCTCTCCAGAGCGCGGCCTGAATGGTCCCATTATCTCCACGGACAATGGGCCAGATGTTCTGGGCGGGAGGAGAAGGGCTAGGGGTCCCCCTCACCGCCCCCCCTCCACCCCGTCTCCGTCCCTTCCTTGGAGCCAGGACGGGAAAACGAGGCAACCACAGTGTGTAGCCTCTTAGTGGACTGAGTGCTATTTGTCACGGAGCCAGGGTGCAGCGGTCTTACTGCTATTTTGTTGTTAATCCTCACCCGAAGCTATTTTTCCACTGATTTTTAGAGAGGGTGGAAGGGAGGGAGGGAGAGACACAGAGAGAGAAACATCCATGTGAGAGAGGCACATCGATTGGTCGCCTCCGGCACGTGCCCCAACCAGGGCCGGGGATCGAACCCGCAATGGAAGTGAGCCCACACTATGGAATCTCGGTCAAGGTACATCGGTCATGACCTATGGCTGCCCTTGGCCCGGGGAACTGACTTCTCTCATCGGCTCTCCCTCCCTTTAGCATTTTTTAAAAAAAGACGTATATGTGTGCCTTGATCTCAGAGAAGAAGGGAGAGAGAGAGAGAGCGAAACATCAATGAGGGGAGAGAATCATGGATCGTCAGCCTCCTGCACGCCCCCTGCTGGGGATCAAGGGTACAACCCGGGCATGTGCCCTAACGGGGGACCCAGCGTGACCTCCTGGTTCTGAGGTTGACGCTGAACCACTGAGCCAGGCCGGCCGGGCTCCCGTTGGCGGTGACAGCGCCGTTAACACCCTCCCTCTCTGCCCCAGGCCCTGGTGTACCTGAAGTTGCAGGGCAACCAGCTGGTGGCTGTGCCCCCTCCGGAGAAGTGGACCTGCACGCAGCTGAAGACCCTGGATCTCTCCAGAAACCAGTTTGGCAAGTAAGCAAGTCTCTGTCCCACAGGCTCTGAGTCCCGTGTGACCCCGCCCAGCAGCCCCTCAGGGTGGGTCTCTCATCCTTGGTTAGTGGCCATCACAAAGCGACCAGGCTGGGGGCTTAAACAGCGGACATTTGCCCGGCTGGCAGGGCTCAGGGATTGAGCGTCGACCTATGAACCAGGAGGTCACGGTTTGATTCCCGGTCAGGGCACAGGCCCGGGTTGCAGGCTCGGTCCCCAGTAGGGGGCATGCAAGAGGCAGCCGATCCATGATTCTCTCTCATCATCGATGTTTCTCTCTCTCCCCCTCTCCCTTCCTCTCTCTGAAATCAATAAAAACATATTTTAAAATAAACGAAGAAATAAAATGAATAAAGCAAAAAAACTTTTTTAACGTTTTTGCCCATTGCTAAGCAATATGTAGATAGGATGATTTTGAGAGAGAGGAGGAGGAGAGAGGGAGAAACATTGATGTGAGAGAGACTGAATAAAAAGGTGAAAATCTCCCAGCTGGTGTAGCTCAGTGGTTGAGCGTTGACCTAGGAACCAGGAGGTCACCTGCCGGTTTGATTCCTGATCGGGCATATGCCCGACACGTTTTAAAATAAATAAATACATAGTTTTGAAAATAGACGGAAACTCAGCAGAACGTACACCCCAGTAGACGTGGTGAGATCACTTTCCTCAAAGCGGCATCCGCTGGAGCGGGCATTCCCGCCGGGGCCTGCCCGCTCACACCTGCCTGCAGGGGAAAAGCTGGGAACCAGAAACCCAGTGGTCAGGCCGGCCTTTGGGCACCTTCTGCAGCCGTTTCTTTCCCCAAAGACTCGAACGTGCGCACAACCGGCGTCCTTCGCAGGCTGGGGGCACAGGAGTCTCGGTGGAATTCTCTCCGGTCTCTCTGCAGGCTCGGGCATCACAGAGTCCCGGCCCCAATAGTAAGGTCTTTGTCCTGCTTTCCCCAAATCTTGACTTTTTTTTCTTCTCCTCCCCACAGAAATGAAGATGGCCTGAAAACAAAGCGCATTTCCTTCTTCACCACCAGGGGGCGCCAGCGGTCAGGGACTGAGACAGGTGTGTGTGTAGGTACTGGTGAGGAGGATGCTGGGGGGTGGGGGGGTACTCTGCTTTCTCCCGCAACCTGGGCAGGTGCCCTGACCGGGAATCGAACCCTGACCTCCTGGTTCCATGGGTCGACGCTCAGCCACTGGGCCACGCCGGCCGGGCCACGGTGACCGTACAGCCACCACACTGTGGGATCTTGTGGAATCTACGGCCACCCTCGGTCCCCGAGGTCATCCTGGCCAGGCTGGCATTCCACAGGGCGTTAGGGTCCTTTCACCCCCCGAACTCATCAGAGACAGAACTGTTTCGCTAGAATGTTAGTGCTAGTCATACGACAAGGCCCGTTCAGTGGAGACTATTTCTAGGAAAACCAATTCTTGTTCATTCTCTTCTGTGAGGTGAGGTGGGGAGGCATAAGGTGGGGGGGGGGGGGGGGGGTGGAAAGGGGGGGGGGGGGGGGCGGAGTGTATGTAGGTACACCGGCCTTGTCTTTAAAAAAATATATATGTTTTTATTGATTACAAATGACCGGGAATCGAACCCTGACCTCCTGGTTCCATGGGTCGACGCTCAGCCACTGGGCCACGCCGGCCGGGCCACGGTGACATTCGTACAGCCACACTGTGGGATCTTGTGGAATCTACGGCCACCCTCGGTCCCCGAGGTCATCCTGGCCAGGCTGGCATTCCACAGGGCGTTAGGGTCCTTTCACCCCCCGAACTCATCAGAGACAGAACTGTTTCGCTAGAATGTTAGTGCTAGTCATACGACAAGGCCCGTTCAGTGGAGACTATTTCTAGGAAAACCAATTCTTGTTCATTCTCTTCTGTGAGGTGAGGT
>NW_006296417.1:1138101-1143337 GCF_000327345.1 Myotis davidii | reverse complement strand
GGGGGGCGGAGTGTATGTAGGTACACCGGCCTTGTCTTTAAAAAAATATATATGTTTTTATTGATTACAAAGAGAGGAAGGGAGAGGGAGAGGGGGATGGAAACATCTGGAAAGTTGAGGCCCTCATCGGGGTGAACAGAAAGAGGCCCACCCTAGCCGGTGTGGCTCAGTGGCTAGAACATTAGCCTGTGGGCTGAAGGGTCCCGGGTTCCATTTTGGTCAAGGGCACGTGCCTCGGCTGCAGGCTTAACCTGGTTGGGGCGTGTGCGGGAGCCAACCAGTTGATGTGTCCCTCTCACAGCGATGTCTCTCTCTCTTCCCCTCTCCCCCTCCCTCCCACTCTCTCTAAAAATCAGTGGAAATATATCCTCGGGTGAGGATTAACAAAGTTAAAAAAAAAAAAAGTGTACAGCACACCTCTTCCCTCAGTGCCGTTCTGCTCCTGGGCTGTTGGACTTCGGGGAAGGAAAGAGCCATAAAAGATAACTTGTTTGCAGAAGGATAGTAAAATTCCAAGTGAATTCACGCGCGCTCAAGGAGTCCTATTTGTGCAGCGGCCTCGTCCAAAAATAATTTGGAACGGCCGATTTTCCGGTAACATGCAGACGCGCGGAGTCATAAATAACTTAGGGATAAATCCGTGCCGTTCATAAACGCCGGGAGCTGGGCACCCCCCAGCCGGGCCGGGCCAGGCCATCCGGGGCAGGTGCCGCCTCCGTCTGGAGCGAAGGTCCTTCTCCACCCGTCTGGTCCTCACAGAGGCCTCGTGAACACCAGGGCGAGACGGTCACGTTGGAAGGCGCCCCGGCCAACGCTCAGATGCGTTTCCCGAGGAGAAAGCCAGCCTCTTCTCTTCGTGAGGGTCTTTGGGGTGAATGAGGGCGGGCTGAGGGTGATCATTCGTTTTCATTGAAGAAAAAAAGACTTTTTAAAAATATATATGCACATATATAACTTTATTGATTTCAGAGTGGAAAGGAGAGGGAGAGAGAGAGAAACATCGATGATGAGATGAGAGGGAATCATGGATCGGCTGCCTCCTGCACACCCCCTACTGGGGATCGAGCCCGCAACCCGGGTATGTGCCCTGACTGGGAATCGAATCATGACCTCCTGGTTCATAGGTCGACGCTCAACCCCTGAGCCACAATCTTTCTTTTTCGTGATGGTCTTTGGGGTGAGTGAGGGCAGGCTAACGTTGGTCATTCTTTTTCATTGAAGAAAAGAAAAAGGGCCAAAACTGGTTTGGCTCAGTGGATAGAGCGTCGGCCTGTGAACTGAAAGGTCGCAGGTTCGATTCCGGTCAAGGGCATGTACCTGGGTTGCGGGCACATCCCCAGTGGGAGGTGTGCAGGAGGCAGCTGATGGATGCTTCTCTCTCATTGATGTTTCTAACTCTCTATCTCTCTCCCTTCCTCTCTGTAAAAAATCAATAAAATATATTTAAAAGAAAAAGGAAGGGTTTGGGGGGTTTTTTGTTGATCCTCACTTGAGGACATTTTTCCATTGATTTTTAGAGAGAGGAGAAGGCGGGGGAGACAGAGAGAGAGAAACATCGATGTGAGAGAGACACATCCACTGGTTGCCTCCCCCACACACCCCAGCCAGGGCCAGGGATTGAGCCTGCAACCGAAGTACGTGTCCTTGGCTGGAATCGAACCCAGGACCCTTCATTCCGTGGGTCGACGCTGTATCCAGTGAGCCAAACCAGCTCCAGGGCGATCATTCTTTCTAATGTTATAGCCCTAACCAGTTTGGCTCAGCAGATAGAGCCTCAGCCTGAGGACTCAAGGGTCCCAGGTTCGATTCCGGTCAAGGGCATGTACCTTGGTTGCGGGCACATCCCCATTAGGGGGCATGCAGGAAGCAGCTGATCAGTGATTCTCATCATTGATGTTTCTAACTCTCTATCCCTCTCCCTTCCTCTCTGTAAAAAATCAATAAAAATAAAAAAAAATTACCTTTGAAAAAAAAAGCCTTTTTGAACATTTTCGTATGCAACAGGGAAGTCCCGTACCAAGCCATCTCTACGTCAGTTGCGTGCTTGATCCCATAGGGGGCGCTGCACGGCGCCCCATTCAACACTGTCGCTAACCAGGCGGCTTTCCGGGCACTGGTTTGGGTATTCCGCTATCGTCTCCCCCGGAGCAGTCTCAGATGCCAGTTACCCTGTTCCCACTGACTCTGCAGCTCCGTGTGTGGGAAAAGCCAGAGTTGGGGGGCGGATGGAGGGCGGGTTGCTGAGATGAGGGCAAGGGGGCATCCTTTCAGCCCAACAAGGGTGTCTGGCTTCTCCCTCTCGCTCGTCTGGCAGGGGCCCAGGCAGCAGGGCTTTGGGCAGCGGTTTCAGCTTGAACACTCGGAGCTGAAAGGGACCCTCCGGGGCAGACCCCCGCCCCCCGGCTCCCCCCATCTCAGGAGGGAGGGTAAGGCGTTTCAGAGATTCTGCCGAAACCCAGCCCGCTGACTCCCCTCAGCGTGGGTTTCCAGGCCCGGGGCCAGGTTCTCTCCACTCACACACTCCGGGCCCTGAAGACACACGTCGGATGTGACCGTCATGCTGATGGCGTCATTACCCGGATGAATGAAATCGCTTAAATGAGAGAGAGTTGGCCTGTGGGGTTTTTGTTTGTTTGTTTGTGATCAGTGTATTTTTATTGATTTCAGAGAGGAAGGGAGAGGGGGGGAGAGAGAAACATCAATGACGAGAATCATGGACCGGCTGCCTCTTGCACGCCCCCTTACTGGGGATGGAGCCTGCAACCCGGGCATGTGCCCTGACCGGAATCGAACCTGGGACCCTTTAGTCCGGGGCTGAGGCTCTATCCACTGAGCCACACCGGCCAGGGCCTTGTTCCCCCATCTTGGCCGCATCTCCAAGGCCACCTGGTGGACCACACGCTAGAATGAGCATCCCTACGCCGGCGGCAGGAGTGTCGTACTCTGAGGGGGGCCAGTTCACCCCCACGTGGCCCCCCGGGCCAGGATGGTCCCCGGGTCCATCTCAGACGCGCCCTCCGCTCTCCCGTGTCTCTGCAGCGTGCCCGCTGGACTTCCCGGCCTTCCTCAGCGAGTCCCTGGAGGTCCTCTGCCTGAACGACAACCACCTGGACGCCGTGCCCCCCTCGGTGTGCCTGCTGAAGAGCCTGTCGGAACTCTACCTGGGAAAGTAAGTGCGCGGCCCCGGGAGGCAGAGCGTCCGTCCGTCCATCCGTCATCCACCTACGGACACCGCCAGGGGGTGGGGGGATGTCAGGAACGGGACTTATTCAAGGACCAGCGGGAGGGGACGCAGGGGGTAGGGATGCAATGCGGCCGCCTCGGCTAATCTGCTCAGTTATAAAGAGAAGAACTGCCCGGCTGGTGTGGCTCAGTGGTTGAGCGTCAACCTATGAACCAGGAGGTCAGGGTTCGAGTCCCGGTCAGGACACATGCCCGGGTTGTGGGCTCCATCCCCAGTAGGGGGCGTGCAGGAGGCACCCAATCAGTGATTCTCTCACATCATTGATGTATCTCTCCCTTCCTCTCTGAAATCAAGAAAAATATTTAAAAAATATATATGGTGGGGGTTTTTTATTCATTCATCCTTTCCTTTACTGAGCACCTATTGGCAGGCACTGCCCTGGGGTTCGGACAGTGTGAAAATCTCCATGAAAGTATTAAATGATTCAAGTTGCTCTGCCTTTTTGAGAAGAGGTAGTCATTGAGCACCTTTTATTTTTAGTATCTTTTTATTGATGTCAGAGAGGAAGGGAGAGGGGGAGAAGAGAGAGAGAGAGAAACATCCATGATGAGAGAAACTCATGGATCGGCTGCCTCCTGCATGCCCCCTAGTGGAGATCGCGTACATGACCTGGGGCATGTGCCCTGACCGGGAATCGAACCAGTGACCTCCTGGTTCCTAGGTCGACGCTCAACCACTGAGCCACGCCCTCAGGCCGTGACTGATCATCTTGAAGGTAGTGACCAGACGAGAAAGTGGGGGGAGGAGGCCCAGTACTAAGCCACAGGGACGTGCAGAAGGCAGGGCTTTTTTTTGGGCTGCCAGTCCCCCCCCCATTCCCCCCGCCCCCCGCCGCCGGCTTTCCAGGGAGAACGGCTTGGGGATGAGGGTTTCAGTGGGATGCTCAAACTAGGGGCCCACCATGTTGGGCTCGGGGTGCAGGCTCTCAGTGGCCCCTGCGGGCCTCTGAGGCTGACCAGCTGCTGCATGTGCGTGTGCGTGTGCGTGTCCCGTCCTCAGTAATCCAGGCCTGAGAGAGCTCCCTCCCGAGCTGGGGCAGCTGGGCAACCTCTGGCAGTTGGACATCGAAGACCTGAACATCAGCAACGTGCCCGCGGAGATCAGGAAAGAAGGTAAATAAACCGACGAAACAGAATAGATCCGGAGACATAGATAGAACCCATGGAACAGACTGCAGAATCTCAGAGTCTCAGAGGGGTGGTGAGAGTGCGGGGAGGCGGGGCGGGGGAGAGAGATTAACGGGGAACTTGCATGGCCCACAGACACGGCAAGAGTGTGGCCAAGGCTTGCGGGGGGAGGCGGGTGCAGGGAGGAGGAGGTGAATGGGGAGAAAAACACAATAACAGCAACAAAAGGGACATCTGTAACACTTTCAAAAAATTAATAAAAGTCGGGCCCTACTGGTTTGGTCAGTGGTTGAGCATCGACCTATGAACCCGGAGGTCATGGTTCGATTCCCGGTCAAGGGCACACTCCCGGGTTGCGGGCTCGATCCCCAGGAGGGGGCGTGCTGGAGGATTAGGGTTAGCGTTAGACGTAGGGTCCGACGCTCTAGCCACTGAGCCAAACCGGCTAGGCCAGTGGTTGGCAAACCGCGGCTCGCGAGCCTCATGCGGCTCTTTGGCCCCTTGAGTGTGGCTCTTCCACAAAATACCACGTGTGGGCGCACGTACAGTGCGATTGAAACTTCGTGGCCCATGCGCAGAAGTCGGTTTTAGGAGAGGAGACACGAAACAAGTACACGAGACGCGTGTGGATGGGAGAGTTGGAAGGGGCCGACCTCAGCGAACGTACCTCCATCAGATGGAGGACGTTTTTAGCAAAGGCCAGCTTAGGAGTTCCCTAATTAAGTGAATAACAATGTACCTATCTATATAGTTTAAGTTTAAAAAATGTGGCTCTCAAAAGAAATTTCCGTCGTTGTACTGTTGATATTTGGCTCTGTGGACTAATGAGTTTGCCGACCACTGGCCTAGGGCTGCCATTGATTAC
>NW_006296417.1:1130595-1137815 GCF_000327345.1 Myotis davidii | reverse complement strand
GCCAGAGCGAAGGTCAGGGACGGTCTGAGTACAGAGGCCCCGAGGGAGGGAGGCAGCTTCCCCGGCCACCTCTCCCTCCTCCTCAGAGAGCCCAGGAGGCCCCCAGCCTGGGTCTGAGGCCCAGGACATGGGCAGGGCCCGCCCCCGGGTGCTGTTTCCACCCAACTCCGGCCGAGGGCAGTGAATTCCTTTCTTTTTTAATATATTTTTATTGATGTCAGAGAGGAAGGGAGAGAGAGAGAGAGAGAAACATCCATGATGAGAGAGAATCATGGATCGGCCGCCTCCTGCACGCCCCCTACTGGGAATGGAACCCGCAACCCGGGCATGTGCCCTGACCGACCGGGAATCGAACCATGACCTCCAGGTTCCATAGGTCGATGCTCAACCACTGAGCCACACCAGCCGGACAAGGGCAGGGAATTTCTTAAATGTGACCGTGAGGTTTCTCTGTTAGAACTAAGTTGAGCCTCTGGGCCATTGACAATTAGTCCTGGCTGTCAGTCAGATTTCTTGTATGAGCTTTGATGTATATTTTTAAAATATGTTGTTACTGATTTCATAGAGAAAGGAAGGGAGAAGGAGAGAGAAACATCCATGATTCTCTCTCACCGTGGATGTTTCTATTTCTCCCTCTCCTGGCCTCTCGGAAATCAATAAAAATAATTTTGTTTAAAAAAAGGCAAACTATTGCCCTAGCCAGTGTTGCTCAGTGGATAGAGCGTCCGCCTGTGGACTGAAGGGTTCCGGGTTCCATTCCCGGTCAGGGCGCATGCCTGGCTTGCAGGCTCGATCCCCAGTAGGGGGTATGCAGGAGGCAGTCGATCCATGATTCTCTCTCATCGTGGATGTTTCTCTCTTTTCCTCTCCCTTTTTCTCTGAAATCAATAAAAATATATGTTAAAAATAAATAACAATAAAGAGTAAAAAAGGCAAACTATTAAGAGAAAGAGAGAAAGGACAGCCCCCTCGTCTCTGGAACGCGGAGCCCATCCCTCCAGCCAGTGGAGAACAGCTGGCCGCGTTCATCTTTCTCCAGAGGCAGGTCAGGGGGGCCCCGGGCAGCTTCGTGGGAAGGCGCTGGGCCCCAGAAAACCGCAGCCGGGGCCGCGCGGCCAGACGCTGACCTCACAGCGATAGAGAAACCGCCGTGTACACAGCCCTTCCCAGCAGCCCACAGGCAGCTTCTGTTCCCTGCCTCCGGGGGGCGCCGCCCTCTGACCTACGGGACTGAGTCCAGAGGCCCCTCTCCTGGGCCCGGGCCCGGGCCTCGCTCAGACGGAGGCGAAGCCGTCCTGTGACATCACCGCCCGGCTCCCGGCAGCAAGCTGCCTCCCACCGTCTGCAGCCCAGATGCGGGCCGGACAGTGCCCCCCAATGTCCCGCAGACACAGGCGGACTCGGGGCTCAGGGCCCGGCCCCCTGCTCCGTCAGCGGGAGATAGAGGCCCCCCCTACATCCACCTCTACCCTCCCGCCCCCCTCCCCCGGGTGCCTTTCCCTCACTTGGGTTACGGTCTCTGAGCACAAGGAGGGAGACGGGCAGAGGTTTCCGTGGGCCGGCCTTTTGGGTTTTTTTGCTAATCTGCACCTGAGAATTTTGTTTTTTATTGATTTCTTTCTTTTTTCTTTTGGTTAATCCTCACCTGAGGATATTTTTCCATTGATTTTTTAGAGGGAGTGGAAGGGAGAGGAAGAGAGAGAGAGGGAGAGAGAGAGAAAGAAACATCGATGTGAGAGAGACTCATTAATTGTTTGCTTCCTGCACTTGCCCGGACCAGGGCCGGGGATCGAGCCTGCAACTGAAGTTCATGCCCTTGACCGGAATCAAACCCGGGACCCTTCAGTCTGCAGGCCGATGCTCTATCCACTGAGCCAAACTGGCTAGGGCTCCATTAATTTTTTTTAAATATATTTTTATTGACTTTTTTACAGAGAGGAAGGGAGAGGGATAGAGAGTTTGAAACATCGATAAATGGCAAAGAGATGTGTTTGCCTCTAAAGGGCAGTTGCTTATTTTGTCTTTTCTGTGTCCGTTGCCTTTGCATGAGGAGAAGGGGGGCAAGGGTTCCTGCTTTGCCCTACATAAGGAGGCCGCTGTCCCCTCCTGGCCCATCCCATAGCAACAGGGCTAAAATGGAAACAGGGAGTTCTGTTGAAGACCAGCTCCTGCACGACAGCTGCCTCCCGCCTGCTGTGGATGCAGCATTGTCTGCTGAGCACCTGCCCTTCCTGCTGTAACCCGATTGGAATGCAGGCACCAGGGGTGCACAGTCCTGGAGTGGGTCTTGGGGGATGGGGGGTTCAGTGCCTCCCACCCCCCAGCGTGCCACCTCTACGCCCTGCCTTGTGTCCAGGGCCGCAGGGCATTCACCAGAAGCAGCGTCAAGCAGGCGTGAGCCTCAGTTTCCTCCCATGGTAAATCGGAGAGTTACTAGTAGAACCAGTTCTAAGGGCCCCTTTCATTCTGTTGTTCTCTAATTCTGGCACTTGTGCCTCCTTTGAAGAGGCTCTGAATCAAAAAGGGTTTTTTGTTGTTGTTTATCCTCACGTAAGGATTTTTTTCCATTGATTTTTAGAGAGAGTGGAAGGGACAGAGGGAGGGACACAGAGAGAGAAACATCGATGTGTGAGAGAGACATCGATCAGCTGCCTCCTGCACACCCCCTGTAGGGTGTGCAGCCGAGCTACATGCCCTTGACCAGAATCGAACCTGGGACCCTCCAGTCCGCAGGCCGACGCTCTCTCCACTGAGCCCAACTCGCGAGGGCCCTTCTCCCTTCATTTAAGAGCCCCTCACTGTTGGGTAAAAGGCGACAGGGCTCCCCTCTCAGGTGGAAAGGTGACAGACCCGTATGCACAGCTGCACTGTTTGACGAGACCAGAAACCCAGCCCCTGGGGGAGTCCCGGGGGGCCCCAGGCACCCCTCCATCAGTGCCCGACAGCCCCTGGGGGTTTGCAGACAGGCGTGCAGTGGGGGCCCTGGGTGAGTGACAGGCTCAGGGCCACAGGCGGCCGCACCTGCGCACCTGGCAGGGGGCTCCCCTCCCCGGTGCAGGCGACTGGGCCGGTGCTCAGCCCAGCCCGGGGCCGGGGGGTCCTCTGTCGCAGGCCAAGGCCCCGAACGCCGTGGTGCTGGTGGTGGGAACCCACCTGGACTTGATCGAAAGCAAGTTCCGCGTGGAGAGGATTGCGACTTTGCGGGCCTACGTGCTGGCGCTCTGCCGCTCCCCCTCGGGGTCCCGGGCCACGGGCTTCCCAGACATCTCCTTCAAGCACTTACAGTGAGTGTCCCAGGCCTTCCTGCTCCCTCTGACCTCGCCTGTGGCTGTGGCTGTGGCTGTGGCTGCTGGTCCCCGTCTTGTCCACCTTCCCGGCAGTACCTGGCATCTGCCTGCAGGGGGCGCCGAACCAAGGGCTGGGCTCCTCTGGGGCATCTTCTGGCTTGAAGGGTTGCAGACCGGCCCTAGGGAGGGCGAGGAGCGGCGAGAGGTGTGGCAGGGCAAGGCCCCGTCTCTGTGCGTCCTTCCTGGGTCACCCCACCAGCCCTGTGGCCAGTGCTGAGCCTGCACGGCCCATCCCATGTGGTCGAGCATCGAACTAGGAACCAGGAGGTCACGGTTCGATTCCCGGTCAGGGCACTTGCCCGGGGGGGTTGTGGGCTCCATCCCCAGTAGAGGGCGTGGAGGAGGCGGCTGCTCAGTGATTCTCTCTCATCATGGATGTTTCTCCCTCCCTCTCCCTTCCTCTCTGACATCAATAAAAAATATATATTTCGTTCTCACAGCGAGATTTCCTGCAAGACCCTGGAGGGCCTGGAGGGGCTGCGGCAGCTGATTTTCCACGTCACGTGCAACATGAAGGACGTGGGCAGCACCATCGGCTGCCAGCGGCTGGTGGGGAGGCTGGTGGGTACCGCAGGCTCCCTGGGCCCAGGGCAGGCAGCTTCTGGGGGGAAAGGGAGGGATGGGCGGTGAGGCCTCCCACCTGCTCGGGGCGCAGGAGGGCAGCGGGTGGGCCAGGCCTCATGGGACGGGAGGGCTCAGGCCTGCCCACCTGCCCCAGGTCCCCAGGAGCTACCTGAGCCTCCAGGAGGCCGTGCTGGCGGAGCATCAGCGCCGCAGCCTGAGTGACGACGTGCAGTACCTGACGGACAGGCAGCTGGAGCAGCTGGTGGAGCAGACGCCCGGCAATGACATCAGCGACTACGAGGACCTGCAGTCCGGTGGGTGGGCCGCGGGCAGGGGGAGGGGCAGAGGGGATGGCTGCGGGCACGGGGATCCTGGAGAAGGGTCCCCGCTCTGCGCCTGTCTGCAGAGGACTGCAGGTGCACCGCGGGGATTGAGTTTGGGGTCACAAATTGACTTTTTAAAAATATGTCTCTATTGATTTCACACAGAGGAAGGGAGAGAGAGAGAAACATCAACGATGAGAGAGAATCATGGATCGGCTGCCTCCTGCACGTCCCCTACTGGGGACCAAGCCTGCCACCCAGGGATGTGCCCTGACTGGGAATTGACCCCTGACCTCCTGTTTCATAGGTGGATGCTCAACCACTGAGCCACACCGGCCAGGCCACCAATCAGTTTTCATGAACACACGAATTTGCAAAGATGGAATCCGGCCCTGGCCGGTTTGCCTCACTGGATAGAGTTCATAAGCCCATGGACTGAAAAGTCCCGGATTCAATTCCCAGTCAGGGCACATGCCCGGGTTGCAGGCTCGATCCCCAGCATGGGGCGTGCAGAAGGCAGCCGATCCATGATTCTCTCTCATCATTGATGTCTCTCTCTCCCTCTCCTTTCCTCTCTGAAATCAACAGAAATAAATTAAAATTTAAAAAAGACAGAATCTGGGAAAAACAGGAATCAATCGTTTCAGCATATAGGCAGCTGTCACAGGGGGGCCCACCGACCGGAAGGGCCCACGTGTTGGCTGCTTCCTCAGAGAAATGTGTGTCCTGGCCCCCCTGGCAGTGGGTCACCCCTGACTCCCCTCTGTGCTCTGTCTGATGCCTCCCCCTCCCCCGCTACTGTGCGCAGCCATCAGCTTCCTCATCGAAACGGGCGCGCTGCTGCACTTCCCGGACACCAGCCACGGCCTGCGGAACCTCTACTTCCTGGACCCCATCTGGCTGTCCGAGTGCCTGCAGCGCATCTTCAGCATCAAAGGCTCCCGCTCCGTGGCCAAGAACGGGGTGATCCGGGCGGAGGACCTGCGCCTGCTGCTGGTGGGGACCGGCTTCACGCAGCAGACGGAGGAGCAGTACTTCCAGTTCCTGGCCAAGTTCGAGATCGCCCTGCCCGTAGCCAACGACAGGTGCGTCCGCAGGCCGGGCTGTGCGGGCGGCCCCCCGGGAGGGAGGAGTCGGGGGCTGAGGTCGCTGGGGCCTCGAACCGGGTTTCTCCAAAAAAATGGGCCGTGGTGACCTCCAGCCCGTTCAGCTGGCTGTTTCTTTCCATGCACGGGTGTCTTTTTTTGTTGTTGTGAGTCCTCACCCGAGAATATTTTTTCATTGATTTTTAGAGAGAGTGGAAGGGACAGGGAGAGACAGAGAGAAACATCCCATGTGAGAGAGACACATCGATGGGTTGCCTCCTGCGTGGGCCCCAACCAGGGCCCCGGGCCAGAAAGACACATCGATGGGTTGCCCCCTGCATGCACCCCAACCAGGTCCCCGGGCCGGGAGGAGCCTGCAATCGGGGTACGTGCCCTTGACCGGAATCGAACCCGGACCCTTTAGTCCGCAGCCAGGGCACCTGCCTGGGTTGTGGGCCTGATCCCTCATTAGGGGGCGTGCAGGAGGCAGCCGATCCATGATTCTCTCTCATCATTCATGTTTCTCTCTCTCTTCTTCTCCCTTCCTCTCTAAAATCATTAAAACCTTTTTTGTAATCCTCACCCGAGGATATTATTCCACTGATTTTTAGAGAGAGGGAAAGACAGAGAGAAATATTAATGTGAGAGAAACACATCCATGAGTTGCCTCCTGCCCATGCCCTGCCCGACCAAGGCCCTGGCCAGGGAGGAGCCTGCAACCGAGGTATGTGCCCTTGACTGGAATCGAACCCGGGACCCTTCAGTCTGCAGTCTGACCCTCTGTCCACTGAGCAAAACTGGCTAGGACTCAATAAAAACTTTTAAATATATGTAAAAATAATAGAAAGAAAGAAAGAGAAATATATATAAAAGTAAATGTTAAAAACATAAAGCAATCAACAAATGTATGTGAATCTGAAGATTGCATTTTAAGAAAGAAAGAAAGGAAGGAAGAAAGAAAGAAAGAAGAAAGAAAGAAAGAAAGAAAGAAAGAGACACGCCCAAGGCTTGGCTGGAGCCTGCCCCTCGCAGCCACTGGGGGGGGCGGGGAGGGGGGGATATCTCCCACTTCCAGCTGTTTGCAAGCGACCAGGGCCAAGAACAGCTGAGCAAGCGACGTGGTGATGCAGCGCTTTTCTGCAGAGCGAGAGCGCGGGCCCCCAGCGCCCCTCTTTTGCACAAACAGCCTCCTCCGGCTTTAAAGGCGGCTGCTCCGTCTCCATTCGCCAAGAGCAATAAATAGCCGGGGGGAGCCAGCAGACGCTCTGACCCCAACGTGGGCACTGTCCTCGGACCCGTGCGGCTGTGTTTGTTATTCCTCGGCCGAGTCCCAAGTTCATTGTGAGCGGCTACCCCGTCCCGGCCCCGCGTGCAGGGCAGTCCCATCACGGGGCGACGGGCTCTGTCTGGCGCGTTTAGGACCACAGATGGCTCCGGGTCTTTTGCCGGCCTTGGTCTCGCCTCTGTCTTGGCGACCGCGCGAGATACATTCACGGTGCCCATCCTCATGTTCCCTCGGAGCATGTATTCTTTTAAAAACATATGTTTGTGTAGGGTTTTTCTATTGATTTTAGAGAGGAAGGGAGAGAGGGGGAGAGAGAAACATCAATGAGGAGAGAGAATCATGGATCGGCTGCCTCCTGCACGGCCCCTACAAGGGATGGAGCCTGCAACCTGGGCATGTGCCCGACTGGGAATCAAACTGTGACCGACCTGTTGGTTCCTGGGTTGATGCTCAACCACTGAGCCACACTGGGTGGGCAACATCCATCTCTGAACAAGTCAGGTTCACACACATAACCATAACAATAGCCACTCCCTCTCCTCTGTGCTCCCACCGACTAGTCTTCCATCTTTTCTGGACAAGGCGTCTTCATGTCCCAGTGACAGGCACACAAACA
>NW_006296417.1:1123653-1130570 GCF_000327345.1 Myotis davidii | reverse complement strand
GCTGTTTGTTATTCACAGAATAAAACCTTTCCCCCTATTGAAATCTTTTCCCAAAGAGGTAAGAGACATCCATAGAACACTAATCCACATTTTGTCACAAATAACTTCTGTTGTAGCTTAACCTGTGAATTTATATTTTAAGATTTCCCATAGGTGATGTAAAAAATAAACAGAATTACATTTTTATCATAACTAAAACTTGATGTGATTTTGATAATCTTATCAGATATTAGAAGATCTCTTAAAGGAACAGTGGTCTTATTCCTGGTCAAGAGTGTATGCCAGCCGAGCCAGTGTGGCTCAGTGGTTGAACTTCAACCTATGAACCAGAAGGTCACAGGTTCAATTCCCAGGTGCACATGCCAAGGTTGCAGGCTCGATGCCTAGTGTGGGGCCTGCAGGAGGCAGCCAATCAATGAGTCTCTCTCATCATTGATATATCTATCTACCTCTCCCTCTTCCTTCCTCTCTGAAATCAATAAAAATATATTTCTTTATAAAAAAAAAGAAAAAGAAACCATTCTTTCCCCAGCATCACAGTCCAGGAGAGAAAGCATGTGCCCTGACCGGGAATCGAACCCAGACCTCCTGGTTCATAGGTCGACACTCAACCACTGAGCCACGCCTGCCGGGCTGTATTTCCCTCATTTCTTCACATACATTTTTGCTCGTAAAATCAGGGAGGGACAGACTTGAACAATCTCTGGGGGAAGACCTTCGCTCGAGCCCACATCCCGGGCATGTGTTCGCAGGATGCCCTAGGGCAGTGATGGCAAACCTGTGACACGCGTGTCAGAGGTGACACGCAAACTCATTTTTTTGGTTGATTTTTCTTTGTTCAATGGCATTTAAATATATAAAATAAATATCAAAAATATACGTCTTTGTTTTACTGTGGTTGCAAATATCAAAAAACTTCTATAGGTGACACGGCACCAGAGTTCAGTTAGGGTTTTTCAAAATGCTGCCACGCCGAGCTCAGAAGATTCCCCATCCCTGCCCTAGAGGCCCCTGCCCATCACGCAGACGTTCCCTGGGCAGCTGGATGCAGACGTTCCCTGGGCAGCTGGATGCGCGGGGTGGGAGGACGGGGTGCGGGAGACCCGGATCAGTTGTCATGATGGGGCCCAGCTGCCAGCTGCGGAGCTCCGCCCGGGGCCGGCGAGGGGCTCGGGGGCCTGACGCAGGACCTGCCTCTGTCCCGGCAGCTGTTCGAGACGAAGAAGAACAGCAAGAGCCGCCACCGGAAGGTCACCATCTACAGCTTTGCCGGGACCCAGAGGAATCGCTGCAGCACCTTCCGGGTGAAGAGGAACCAGACCATCTACTGGCAGGAAGGCCTCCTGGTCACGTTCGATGGGGGTTACCTCAGGTGGGTCCCCGGATGGGGGCCTCCCCCGGGGGGTGCGGGGGACCGGCCACCGGGCGTCCAGCTCTGCTCCCGAGAGCGGCTCATGACGGCAGCTTGTGAGAGATAGGGTGCCCAGGCGCCCACGGTTTGGGGATCATTGGGGGAGGATGGTGCACTCGGGTAGGGCGTGGGAGCACCGAGCTTTTCCCACATGCCTTGCTCTCTGCATCGCCCGCCTGTGGCCGCTCCTGTGGACGAGCCTTTTGTAATAACCGGTGCTCTCGTTCCTACACTTGTCAACTGTCCCCGCATCCCTCAGCCAGGAAAAGGGGACGTTCCATGGAATTTATTAGATCAGGGGAAAATGATGGCCCAGGAAGCCACTGTTTTAAGGGAAACACTTACGCCCTGGCCAGTGTGGTTCAGTGGATAGAGCGTCGGCCTGTGGACTGAAGGGTCCTGGGTTCGATTCCGCTCAAGGGCACGTGCCTCGGTTGCGGGATCGATCTGATCGCCCTGGTCTGGGAGGCACCCAATCGGTGTGTCTCTCTCCCATTGATGTTTCTCTCTGTGTCTCTCTCCTTCCCGTCACTCTCTCTATAAATCAATGGAAAAATATCTTCAGGCGAGAATTAACCAAAAAAATAAAACGAACCGTGACCTCCTGGTTCCTAGGTCAGTGCTCAACCACGGAGCCACGCCAGCAGTATATTTACAATGAGTTTTTCGAAATATTCTACAGTGAGAAAAGAAGGGAGTAGGGGCAGGTGACTTCCTTCAAGGGCCTGATCTGGCCCATTCTCAGTGCCTGCTACTTTCATGGCCATGTTTCTAGTGCAGGGTCACGGTGGCCACTTGGCCGATGAGAATGCCGTGGTACCAAGAAGAAAGAGCGTTCTCAGGTCGCACCTGAGGGCCAGGTCCCTTGCTGCAAAGCCCTCAGGATGTCCAAGTCACCATGTCGGGGGCCGTATGGGGACAAGGCAGGGCCGTGCACGCAAATACACAAATGCAGGATCCCTGCCCCCCTCCAACCCCAGATAGTCCTGCCCGGGCGCAAGGAGCCTGGGGACCCCTGGGGGTCGGTCCTCACCCCAGGGGCCAAGAGATGTCCCAGGGCCCTGCACGGTCCGATGACAGTGGGCCCCTCCTTGTCTCTGGCGGCAGCGTGGAGTCCTCGGACGTGAACTGGAAAAAGAAGAAGAGCGGAGGGATAAAGATCATCTGCCAGTCGGAAGTGAGGGACTTCTCCGCCATGGCCTTCATCACCGACCACGTCAACTCCTTGATCGATCAGTGGTTTCCCGGTAAGAGAACGTCTGTTTGTTTTAATATTTTTTTAATGATCTCAGAGAGGAAGGGAGAGAAACATCAATGATGAGAGAGAATCATGGATCGGCTGCCTCCTGCACGCCCCCTACTGGGGATAGATCCCTCAACCGTCCTGACCTGACCGGGAATCGAACTGTGATCTCCTGGTTCATAGGTTGACGCTCAACCACTGAACCACACCAGCGGAGCTAAGAGGACATTCTTGAACCCCATCTTTATTCGTGTTAGTGTAGCGCCTCTTGAACAAGGTGGGTGTGAACCATGGGGGTTCACTCATATGCCAGTATTTTTTTGTTGTTCACCCTCACCCAGGCATGTTTTTCCATTTATTTTTAGAGAGAGTGGAAGGGGAGAGACAGAGAGAGAAACATCGATGTGAGAGAGACACACCAATCGGTTGCCTCCCACACAAAGACCCAACCAGGGCAGGGGATCGAGCCTGCAGCTGAGGTACGTGCCCTTGACCGGAATCGAGCCTTCAGTCCACGGGCCGACACTCTATCCACTGAGCCACACCAACTAGGGCTGGGGATCCCGCCGATGGAGCCACACCCAGCAACGACCCCCCTTCCCCTTTCCTGCCTGCCTTCCACCCCCCAATCCCACAGGAGCTCAACCACCCACACGGCCCTTCTCAAACCCTTTGACTGTCCGCCCAAAGAAAATACTCTTTGAAGTGACAGTTCGGCCCTCTGTTTGTTTTGATCCGGGAACAGACACGGAACCACGGGGTGTTCTCCAGGGAGGAGGCCACAGGGCAATACTGGGCTGCCTCCTCCCAGGAGCCCTCCCCTTCCCTCTGAAGGCTGGTGACTAAGCAAGCAGAGAATAGGTGTGAGCCCGGCCGGTGTGGCTCAGTGGTTGAGCATCGCCCTATGAACCAGGAGGTCTCAGTTCGATTCCCAGTCAGGGCACATGCTCAGGTTGCAGGCTCGATCCCCAGTGAGGGGTGTGCAGGATGCAGCTGACCCATGATTCTCTCTCCTCATTGATGTTTTTCTCTCTCTCTCCCTCTCCCTTCCTCTCTGAAATCCATAAAAATATATTTTAAGAAGGAACCTAAGTGCAGTAGTCATGTTTCAGGTACAATCTGGGGGCTGACGAGAGCACACAGACCCCCCTCCTGGGAAGGCCCCCACCAGGCTGGGTTTGCAGGTGCTGCCCCGGAACCCCTCTCCCCACCCCGCAGCCGCCGTCCTCTGAGCTGTCCCCCACTCTGTCCCCACTTAGCCCTGACGGCCACGGAGAGCGACGGGACACCCCTCATGGAGCAGTACGTGCCCTGCCCGGTCTGCGAGACCTCCTGGGCCCGGCACACCGACCCCAGCGAGAAGGCGGAGGGCGTGCAGTACTTCGACATGGAGGACTGCGTGCTGACGGCCATCGAGCGGGACTTCATCGCCTGCCCCAGGCACCCCGACCTCCCCGTGCCCCTCCAGGAGCTGGTGCCCGAGCTGTTCATGACCGACTTCCCGGCCAGGTAGGCCGCCCTGGCTGCTGGCAGCTGCTGCAGCCACCGCCTCTCGCCCCGTCCCAGGGGACTTTTAGTTGTCTATTTATTTTTTGGTTAATCCTTACCCGCGGATATTTTTCCATTGATTTTTTAAAAATGTATTTTTATTGATGTCAGAGAAAGGAAGAGAGAAATATTCATGATGAGAGAGAATCATGGATCGGCTGCCTCCTGCACGCCCATACTGGGGATGGAGCCTGCAACCCAGGCCTGTGCCCTGCCCAGGAATTCAACCCTGACCTCCTGGTTCCTAGGTCGACGCTCAACCACTGGGCCACACCGGCCAGGCTGCATCATGGTTCCTAAATGGGGTCCTTGTCCAGGGGTTGCGGAGCCCACCGGTCTGAGCAGGATCCAGGGTCCAGCACATGTTCTCTGGGAACGGCAGCTGTGGCCCCACCCCGCCCGCAAGGCACCACCCCCCTCCTCTGGGCGCGCGGGCGGGTGGGCGCCTGTTCTGACCGGAGCCCCCATGCCCCCCGCAGGCTCTTCCTGGAGAACAGCGGGCTGGAGCACAGCGAGGACGAGAGCAGCGTCCTGGGCCAGGGCGGCAGCGGCACCATCATCTACCGCGCCCGCTACCAAGGCCGGCCGGTGGCGGTGAAGCGCTTCCAGATCAAGAAGTTCAAGAACTTCGCTAACGTCCCAGCCGGTGAGCAGGGCCCTGCCTCCTTGCTTTTCTTCTTCTTCTTTTTGTTTTTAATACATATACACTTTTTAAAATTGATTTCAGAGAGAGAGAAACCTCAACCAGGAGAGAGAATCCTGGATCGGCTGCCTCCTGCAGGCCCCCTACTGTGGGTGGAGCCCGCAACCCGGGCCTGTGCCCTGACCAGGAATCGAACCACAAAGGCCGGGCTGTGTCATTTCTGTTCGGACGTGTGCTCTTCCGCTAACACCCAGCGCGGGCACTGGGAGCCTCTCACCACCGGGCGGCTGAGGGTCACCTGGGCCACTGCCCCTGGCTTGCCATGGTCACCTTGCCGATCCTAATAGTCACTGGCCCTCTTGGTAGAAAAATTAGGGCCGTCGAACAATACAAAGAAAGCGGGTCCGGGAGGAAGAGACGAAATTGTAACTTTGTGATGAGAACGTGACTTTCAAAAGCATATAGCCCGGCCGGTGTGACTCACGGATTGAGCGTCTACCTATGAACCAGGAGGTCACGGTTCGATTCCCGGTCAAGGGCACATGCCCGGGTTGCGGGCTCGATCCCCAGTAGGGGGCGTGCAGGAGGCAGCCGATCCATGATTCTCTCTCATCCTTGATGTTTCTGTCTCTCCCTCTCCCTTCCTCTCTGAAATCAATTTTTTTTAAAAAAATATTTTTTGAATAAAATGCGTGTGAACTGACGCCACGCCGCCCCCTGCAGACACCATGCTGAGGCACCTGCGGGCCACGGACGCCATGAAGAACTTCTCGGAGTTCCGGCAGGAGGCCAGCATGCTGCACGCCCTGCAGCACCCCTGCATCGTGTCCCTCATTGGCATCAGCATCCACCCGCTCTGCTTCGCCCTGGAGCTCGCCCCGCTGGGCAGCCTCAACACCGTGCTGTCCGAGAACGCCAAAGGTGCCCACCGCTCCCGGAACCTTCCATGGGGGGGCGGGGGGGTGAGGGGGGGGCTGCTCCTTGGAGGCCTGAGAGTCCATGGCGGGCCCGGCTGGTGTGGCTCAGCTGGTGTGTCTCCTGGTCAACCTATGAACCAGGAGATCACGGTTCAATTCCCGGTCAAGGGCACACGCCCAGGTTGCAGGCTTGATCCCCAGGGTGGGGCATGCAGGAGGCAGCCAATCAAGGATTCTCTCTCCTCATTGATGTATGTCTCCCCCCCCCTTCCTCTCTGAAAGCAATTAAAAATACATTTTTAAAACGAATAAATGAAAAAGCAAGGGGCCAATCATGCTGATGATCGTCTGATGTGTCTTTCTTTGCAAAGATTCTTCGTTCATGCCCCTGGGCCACATGCTCACCCAGAAGACGGCCTACCAGATCGCCGCGGGCCTGGCCTACCTGCACAAGAAGAACATCATCTTCTGTGACCTGAAGTCGGACAACATCCTGGTCTGGTCCCTGGACGTCAAGGAGCACGTGAACATCAAGCTGTCGGACTACGGCATCTCCAGGCAGTCCTTCCACGAGGGCGCCCTGGGCGTGGAGGGCACGCCCGGCTACCAGGCCCCGGAGATCAGGCCGCGCATCGTGTACGATGAGAAGGTACCAGCTCAGGACCCCGGGCCTGTGTCAGGCAAGCCATGGGTGGATAGATGGTTGGATGGACAGATGAATGGACAGATGAGTGATAGACGGATGTACAGATAGATGATGGATGATGGATGGATCGGCAGGGGGATGGATGGATGGACAGATGAGTAATAGATGGATGTACAGATGGATTCCCCGTGCAGGAGCAGGGGACGTAGGTGGCTCTGTGGAGAGTGACGGGGAGCAAGCAGGTTGGCTCAAGAGAAACAGGAGCCTCAATGCCTTTTTAAAGCCAGTGGCTGCCCTTTTGGTGTGGCTCAGATGGATGGGTGGGGGGATGGATGGATGGATGGACAGATGAGTGATAGATGGATGTACAGATGGATGATGGATGGTTGAATGGATGATGGATAAGATGGATGGACAGATGAGTGATAGATGAATGTACAGATGGATGATGGATGGTTGAATGGATGATGGATAAATGGACGGATGGATGATGGATGGATGGATGGATG
>NW_006296417.1:1121226-1122848 GCF_000327345.1 Myotis davidii | reverse complement strand
ACCCCCGGGTTGCGGGCTCGATCCCCAGTGGGGGGCGGGCAGGAGGCAGCCGATCCATGATTCTCTCCCATCATTGATGTTTCTGTCTCTCCCTTTCCCTTCCTCTCTGACATCAATAATAATATTTCATGACTAGGTCATCAATAAAGCGAATTGTTTTCAGAAAAGGCCGGTGGTTTCAAGTGTAAACCACACGGATCACTTTAGAAAGTGCGAGTGTCAAGTGTTGGCAGTAAATGAGGTCTGAGAACATTTCTTTACAAGATTCAATGACTCCGCACTCCTAGGATTAGGGGGTTTAATATCAGAGGTTAGACTAACCTGGTCACGGGAGTTCTAGTTGCCATGGACAACGGTGACCCAGATGCCTCGGAGGGTCTGCTTCTGGTGTCTGTTTTGGTCTTTTGTTTTAGTTGGGTCTTGTCTTGTTGCACATCCCCCACTGGGGATGTGCCCGCAACCAAGGTACATGCCCTTGACCGGAATCGAACCTGGGACCTTTCAGTCCGCAGGCCGACGCTCTATCCACTGAGCCAAACCGGTTTTGGCGGATTAGGGGGTTTAATATCAGAGTTTAGACTAACCTGGTCATGGGAGTTCTAGTTGTCCCCGTGCAGGAGCAGGGGACGTAGGTGGCTCTTCGGAGAGTGACGGGGAGCAAGCAGGTTTGCTCAAGAGAAACAGGAGCCTCAATGTCTTTTTAAAGCCAGTGGCTGCCCTTTCGGTGTGGCTCAGGTCGGAGGGTCTGCTTCTGGTGTCTGTTTTGGTCTTTTGTTTCAGTTGGGTCTTGTGTTGTTTTTTTAATTGATTTTAGAAAGGAAAGAAGAGGGAGAGAGAGATAGGAACATCACTAATGAGAGAGAATCATTGATCAGCTGCCTCCTGCTCGCCCTGTAACCCGGGCAAGTGCCCTTCACCAGAATCGAACCCGGGACGCTTCAGTCCGCAGGCCGATGCTCTATCCATTGAGCCAAACCGGCCAGGGCTCAGTTGAGCCTTGAATGAATGAGTAGATTCCACTCCTTCCTCCCTGGTTCAAGACGGTTGGTTTCGTGGGCAGAATGGGCACCCGTCTGGTTGTTGAGTGACCCCGCCCACGGCCATGGCGGCCTCTCTCCCTCAGCGACCGCTGGCCCTGTCCGTGGTGAGCCAGATGAAGGACCCGACCTTCGCGACCTTCATGTACCAGCTGCCCTGTGGGAAGCAGACCGCCTTCTTCTCGTCCCAGAGCCAGGAGTACACGGTGGTGTTCTGGGACGGCAAGGAGGAGTCCAGGTAAGGCCTTGGGGCTTGCCACATCCTGCTGGTGTCAGAGGGGGGGCGACCGTGGCATTGGGAGGCAGTTGGGGGTGACCACGGTGAGAGATGGTTGGTGCATGATGGATTGGGAGCCTGATGGAGACTCCTCAGGAGAGAAAACTGCCCCGGCCGGTGTGGCTCAGTTGGTTGAGCAGCATCCCATGAACCAAAAGGTTGCCAGTTTGATTCCCGGTCAGGGTACATGTCCAGGTTTTGGGCTCCATCCTTGGTTGGGGCAGGCGAGAATGCGGGAGGTGGCCGATCTATGTTTCTCTCTCTCTCCTTTTGTCTCTCTCTTTAAAAAAAAAATCAATATCCAACAG
>NW_006296417.1:1119955-1120639 GCF_000327345.1 Myotis davidii | reverse complement strand
CTCTGTGCTGGGCATGTGCCCTGACAGGGAATTGAACCAGCAACTCTTTGGTACATGAGACAATGCTCAACCAACTGAGCCACACTGGCCAGAGCACGACTGGCTACATTTCCACGCACCAAAGAGAGTAGGTCTTTCCTACTGCTGCTGCCTTTCCCAGCCCTTCCCTTCCACCCAGCTCCTTGGGGGAAGGGACTGCAGTGGCAGCCAGGGAAAGCTGGAGGACCACACAGGCTGGTGGTGGGCAGGGGAGGAGACATCATTCTCCCCAGGAGGAGACGTGCAGGAGGCAGCTGATCAATGATTGATCTCTCATCACTGTTGTTCCTCTCCCTCTCCCTTCCTCTCTGAAATTAATAAAAATATATTCTTTTTTAAAAAAAGAAAGAAAACAGCCCACACATGTAGACATGCACATATAGGTCTGTGATTAAGAGAAGCAAAGAAGCCCGGCCGGTGTGGCTCAGTGGTTGAGCATCAACCCGTGAACCAGGAGGTCTGGTTCCGCCCATTGCCGATTCTCCTCCTCCACGGTTGCCACAGGCCAGGCCGGGATGAGGGAGGCGGCCCCCGGACCCCCTGAGCTGACCACACCATCGCCGCCCCTTGCAGGAACTACACGGTGGTGAACACGGAGAAGGGCCTCCTGGAAGTGCAGAGGATGGGCTGCCCGGGCAGGAGGCT
>NW_006296417.1:1118928-1119539 GCF_000327345.1 Myotis davidii | reverse complement strand
ACCCCCCCATCCTCCACCCCGTGCAGGGCTCTGGTCAGGCAGGCAACCCCGGGAGCCAGATCTACCACCTCTGAATACAGGACACTGGGCCCAGCAGGCTCAGTAGTTGAGCGTCGACCTAGGAGCCAGGAGGTCATGGTTCCATTCCTGGGCAGGACACATGCCTGGGCTGCAGACTCCATCCCCAGTAGGAGGCGTGCAGGAGGCAGCGATCCATGATTCGCTCTCATCGTGGATGTTTCTCTCTCTCTCTCCCTTCCTCTCTGAAATCAATAAAAAATATATTAAAAAGAAGAAAGAAAGAAAGTCGGTGCCTCAGACCCCATCAGTGGTTTTCTCCGGGGAACAGATGATGGGCAATTTCACTTTTCTTCTTTAGACGACCCTGTCATTTTCAAAGTTTCTACAGAGGACAGAGATGGGACAACAAGCCACCGGAGAGCCTTTAGACGTGTTCCTCTCTAAGGCCCGGAGGGTTCCGAGGCGGAGCGGGCCCCGTAGGGACGTCCAGCCCGTGTCCGCCGGGTCTCACGCCGCCCGTCTGCCTCTGCAGGACCAGAAGATCTACATCTACAGCCTCAAGGGCATGTGCCCCTTAAACACGCCGCAGC
>NW_006296417.1:1117879-1118653 GCF_000327345.1 Myotis davidii | reverse complement strand
TCCGACATCCCCCGAGGGGTCCCAGATTTCGAGAGGGCGCAGGCCAGGCCAAGGGGCCACACTGGTGCACAATCGGGGCGGGGGAGGGACCGCAGGAGGGCTCCAGGGAGTGTCCGGCCTGTCTCGCCCAGTCCCTATCAGCCAGACCCCAGCAGCAAGTTAACCTACCCGTCGGAGCCTCTACCTCTGGTGGTCAGTGCGTGTCATAGCGAATGGTCGAAAGAATGGTCGGACACTTAGCGTATTAGGCTTTTATTATATAGGATATTTATTTAGTTTGAAGTTTCCTGTTTTTATTGTTTTATTTAATTACATTTTTTATTGTTGATAGTATTACAGATATCTCCCATTTCCCCCCTAGATATATTTTTTTAATTGATTTCAGAGAGGAAAGGAGAAGGAGAGAGAGAGAGAGAGAGAGAGAAACATCCATGATGAGAGAGAATCATGGATCGGCTGCCTCCTGCACCCCCCCTCCTGGGGATCGAGTCCGCAACCCAGGCATGTGCCCTGAAGGGGCTCTTCCACTCTCTCTTAAAAAGAAGGAAAAAAAACCATGTTGGCGGTCATAATCCAATGTCAGTTTTCCCATCTGTAAAATGGGCGTAAAAAGAGACTGTGAAAAGGATTTCTGGGCATTAGGTACCCAGAGCTCCAGGCCACGGCGCTGAGTGAACACAAACTTATTCGTACTTTCCGAGGGTCCCGAAATAGATGCTCTCTGCCCTCCACCCGACACAGGTTCATTTCTTTTTAAAAAAGTCCTCAGCCTTA
>NW_006296417.1:1117055-1117482 GCF_000327345.1 Myotis davidii | reverse complement strand
GGGTCCCCCCGGGCGAGGCAGGGGCAGCTTGGGCCCCAAGTGCCGGAGAATAGGACACAAAGCGTCATTTAAGGCCGCGGCCGGCCGGAGCCCCCGAGCCAGGGCACCACCGCCCGCACGACCAGAGGGAATAAAGCTGGCTCTGTGCAGAGCCTCCCTGCCCGGGTACCTGCCCTCGGAGGCCGTGGACGGGACGGCTGACCCCTGCATTCTTGCACGCCTCACACCCAGCCGGCCTGGCGCTCGCTGCCCTGGCTGGGGCCTGCGTCGGGGCTCAATAGAGACACAGCTCCCGTTTGCCTGGGCTGCTACCTGTCCTAAAACTCAGCCTTAGAGTCATTTATGACGGTGGCCCCACGGGCGAGGCAGGGGCAGCTTGGGCCCCAAGTGCCGGAGAATAGGACACAAAGCGTCATTTAAGGCCGCG
>NW_006296417.1:1115790-1116609 GCF_000327345.1 Myotis davidii | reverse complement strand
AACAGTTTTTGAAAATGTCAATTGTAATCAACCCATAAAATAAGTACTAAGGGGAAAAAAAACGAAGTAGAGTCTAGAAAAATTTACATTGTTTATCATAAAGGTAAGCATTGTGTATGAAACTTTTGTTTCAGTTATATGTACTAGGTCACAGTGTAAATGTATTTTTTACTGATGAAGGATTTCGATAAATGTTCTTTTTTTGAAAATATATTTTTATTGATTTCAGAGAGGAAGGGAGAGAGGGAGAAACCTCAATGATGAGAATCCTGAATCAGCTGCCTCCTGCACGCCCCCTACTGGGGATTGAGCTCACAACCCAGGCATGTGCCTTGACTGGGATTCGAACCCTGACCTTCTGGCTCAGAGGTTGACGCTCAACCCCTGAGCCCTGCCGGCGGGGCACTCCTGCCTTTTCAAGACCCTTTTTCCTGTTCTCCCGGCAGAATTCCTTCCTGGTGCTGGCGGGCCTGGCGGACGGGCTGGTGGCAGCGTTCCCCGTGGTGCGGGGCGCCCCTGAGGACAGCTGCTCCTACCTGTGCTCGCACACGGCCAACAGGTCCAAGTTCGGCATCCCGGACGAGGACGTGCGGCAGAACCCCTACCCCGTGGCGGCCATGGTTTTCGGCGGTCACCTCGCTCGTGTGCAGCTCGGACTGCGGGGGCGAGGAGGTGGTCTGGTGCCTGGACGACAGGGCCAACCTCTTGGTCATGTACCACTCGGCCACCTACCAGCTGTGCGCCCGCTACTTCTGCGGGGACCCGAACCCTGGGAGGGACGTGTTTCCCGTGCGCCCCTCGGGCCTGGAGCTGCCGGAC
>NW_006296417.1:1111279-1115570 GCF_000327345.1 Myotis davidii | reverse complement strand
CCACGGCCGGTTCCGACAGGTCCGAGCAGGAGCTGAGCCCCGTGGACGGCGAGGCGTTCAGCCAGCACCTGCAGGCCGTGAAGGTCCTGGCTGTGAAGGACGTCATCTGGGTGCCCAGGTAGGTCTCCCCGCGGCGGGGGGTGCGAGCTTGGGGGTGCCCGTCTCCCGCTCTGACTTTGGGGGTGGAGTGACGGAAGCTTGGGGACACTGTGGCCATCCACAGGAGCTGCGCCCCCTGTTCTGAAATTGGGAGCAGCCTGTTTTAAAACATACTTTTATTGATTTCAGAGAAGAAGAGGGAGAGACATATCAATAATGAGAGAGAATTATAGATCAGCGGCCTCCTGCATGCCCCCCCTCCTGGGGATCGAGCCCACAATCCCGGGCATGTGCCCTGACCGGGAATCGAACCGTGACCTCCTGTTTCATAGGTCGGTGCTCAACCACTGAGCCACACCAGCCAGGCCAATCTCTTTTTATTTTTTTTAATATGTTTTTATTGATTTCTGAGAGAGAAGAGAGGGAGAGACAGAAGCATCAATGATGAGAGAGAATCATGGATTGGCTGCCTCCTGCTGGCCCCCTACTGGGGATGGAGCCTGCAACCCTGGTATGTGCCCTAGGCCAGAATTGCACCCATTACCCTTCGGTCTGAGGGCCAACGCTCTAACCACTGAGTAAACCAGTCAGGGCACTAGCTGTATTGTGGCGGGGGTTTTTTTTTAATGTTTTTTTTTATTGATTTCAGAGAGGGGAGAGAGAAACATCCATGAGGTGAGAGAGAATCATGGACCGGCTGCCTCCTGCACACCCCTCACTGGGGATGGAGCCCACGATCCCGGGCCTGTGCCCTGACTGGGAATCGAACCGTGACCTCCTAGTTCATAGGTCGGCGCTCAACCACTGAGCCACGCCGGCCGGGCTTGAGCGATCTCATTGGCAGAGCCAGCGAGAAGGGCTGTGCTAGCTGAGGGCACCGTGGTCGAGTGCGATCGGGTTTCCTGCTGGGAAAGTGCCTGCTGGCCCCGCTCCGGTGCCCCCTGTGCCACCCAGTCCATTAGCAGAAACCCCTCATTTGTTGCCCTGCGCGCCCTGCCAGCTCCGCTTCCCCTGGCGAGCCGGCCCCGGACAAAGCGCTTCCCCTCGCGGGTTCTGGTTTCGCAGGCGCGGCGGAGATGTTATCGTCATCGGCCTGGAGCGGGACGCGGGCGCCCAGCGGGGCCGGGTCATCGCCGTCTTGAAAGCCCGAGAGCTGACGTCAAGGGGGTAAGGCTGGACTGCTCTCGCTCCCCAGGCTGGGGCGGGGGTAAGGGGGGACCCAGGCTCTCTGCCCCGTCCCTGCACAGGGGCCATCCGTCTGCCCTCCTGTCCTCCCCAAATTAGCATTACTCCCACCGCCCTGGCCGGTGTGGTTCAGTGGATAGAGCATCGGCCTGCGGACTGGAGGGTCCCGAGTTCGATTCCGGTCAAGGGCACGTACCTCGGTGGCAGGCTCCATCCGAGGCCCTGGTCTGGGCGGGGCCTGTGCAGGAGGCAATCTATCAGTGCATCTCTCTCACATCAGCGTTTCTCTCTCTGTGTGTCTCCCGCTCCCTTCCATCCCACTCTCTCTAAACAATCAGTGGAAAATTAGCCTCGGGGGAGGATTCACCAGAAATAGTGCGTGTGGTTAGGACCTGGTGCGGGGTGTTGGCCTAATCCAGGGCCCTGCGTTCCCTAAACCCGTGGATAGGGAGAGCTTCGGGAAAAGAATCCTGACGAGGCAGGGCCGGTGAGCTCAGGCCCAACTCCGTCCTGGGCCCCTGGCGAGCAGGAGTGGGAGTGGGTGGTGTTTTCTGCACCCTTGGGGGTCTGAGACCCATCACGGAACACAGCTGCTCTGATGGGATCGGGGTCCTTCCCGGGAGTCGGTCCCTTACAGACAATCCCTGGGACCCTGACCTGATAACCCTTGGCTTGCCTTTTTATTTATTTATTTTTTGAGTATATTTTTATGGATTTCAGAGAGGAAGGGAGAGGGAGAGAGAGAAACATCCATGATGAGAGAGAATCACTGATCGGCTGCCTCCTGCACACCCCCTTCTGGGGATCAGGCTACACCCCCAGGGAGAAGCAGGGCACTGAAACACATAGGGGGGGGTGTGCCCGGCTGGTGTGCCCCGGTGCTTTCCTAGGCCACGCTCTGGCCTCCCGAGACAGTACAGGGCGAGGGGCCCGGCCTGACCTCGTGGGCACCCTGTGGGTGTTCTCAGACCTCGCCCCCTCCCCGCAGGGCTCTGGTGGATGCGGCCGTGGTGGCCAAGGACACCGTCGTGTGTGGCTTCGAGGACGAAAGCAGCGAGTGGTGCCTGGCCGTGTGGCGGGGCTGGGGCACCCGGGAGTTTGACGTCTTCTTCCAGGCCTACGAGGAGCTGGGCCGGCTGGAGGCCTGTGGGCGCAAGAGGAGGTAGCGCCCGCCCGCAGAAGAAGGAGTGTTGCCCGGACCTGGCTGGCCCAGGCCTGCGGGCTGCCCCCTCCACCTGCCGCTACAGCCCTCCTGGGCGGACCCAGAAGAGAAACCAAGTTCTCCCACGAACGGCTTGCTGCTAAGAAGTGCTGAGACGTCCCCGCCCCAGCCCTGGCCGGTGTGGCTCAATGGACAGAGCGTGTCGGGCCTGCAGACGGAAGGGCCCCGGGTTCGATTCCGGCCCAGGGCACGTACCTCGGTGGCAGACCCTGGTCGGGGCGCGTGCAGGAGGCAGCCCGTCGATGTGTCTCTCTCACATCGATGTCTCTCTCTGTCTCTCCCTCTCTCTTCCGCTCTCTCTAAAAATCAATGGGAAAAATATCCGCGGGTGAGGAGTCACCAAAAAAGGAAAATGAAGCCCCCACGCCAGCAATGGTTTCGGGGTTCTCTGCTTCTCCAGGGCAGTCACCTGGCTACCCCCACCCCCATGGCTGCTTTTACAGCCCAGGGGACCACGCTTTTGCTTCCAGGAGAATCGGGGGCCCCTGGTCTGGGCCCGGACACAAAAGAAGGGGGGCTGGGCCTCTCGGCATCCAGGGCTGGGGATGGAATTACACAAGCCGCTCGCTCTCCGTTGGGAGGCACTTCAGGGCAGAGCGGGAGGCGCGCTGTGACCCCTTCCCCTTCCCCTTGCCCCCCCACCCCCACCCCTGCTTCTAAATACATTTCACAAGCTCCCCAGTCGCCCAGGCCTGGGGCCCTGCTCGGGGAAGCTGCCCGCGATCATGTGTCTACAGCTCAGCACAGTCTGTGTCAGAAACTCCTAGAGGGACCCTCGGGGAGCGAAACTATGGCCCAATCTGGGGGATGAATAAATGTCTTGAAGTGGCCCCCACCGTCCCCCGTGGGAAAGCCACGCGCTGGGCTGGCCTGGCTCAGCCTTGATGGGTACCTTCCTCTTCTGCCGACAAAAGGACCCAGCGGCAGGACTTGGAGAAAGGGCCTGTGTTTACAGTTTTGTCCCATCAGCTGGGGCGCAGCTGCCGCCCCAGCCCCATGCTGTTTGCACAGAACAATCTTGTTTACCCTTTGGCCAAATTGCGGGCTTGCGCGGGGCCGTGGGGCCCCTGGTTGAGCCATTGCATCCTATGGGGTTTATGGCAAATGACGCGTTGGCTGAATCAACGTGGACCACACGCACCAGGCCCCGTGGGGGAGGAGACCTCAGATGGTCAAGGGGCGTTGATGGATGCACCCGTGGGCGCGCGTGCAGGCATCCGCGTGGTTTCCCAGGTAACCATCCGAGGCTGCTTAAACCCAGAACGGGAGCCTGGACCGATCCATCGCGCTCCCCGTTCAGGTTGTTCCTCTTTCTTCCAAAGTTTAATTATGAAAATCAAACTAGAGATTTGTGGGGTGTGCGGGCCCATGGGAACCCCTTTTATCTGAAAGTAAACAGACTCCCAAGAAAGAAGGCTGGCCCTGGCCAGTGTGGTTCAGTGGCTAGAGTGGCGGCCTGCGGACCGAAGGGTCCCGGGTTCGATTCCGGTCAGGGCACATTCCTGGGTTGCGGGCTTGATCCCCAGTAGGGGGCGTGCAGGAGGCAGCTGATCTGTGACTCGGTCTCATCATTGATGTTTCTCTCTCTTTCTCTCCCTACCTCTCTGAGATCAATAAAAATATATATTTAGAAAAAAGAAAATGTATTATCCTTTGATACACACATGTTAATATGTCTTGGGCTAGCGGCTTGCCTCTTTTCGCCAGAGCTCATGCTGCAGTATGTGCAATTGGCCAGCTGTTCATATCATGAAGAGAAACTTGGGTCCATAAGATCTTTTTTTA
>NW_006296417.1:1104874-1109466 GCF_000327345.1 Myotis davidii | reverse complement strand
CCAGTAGGGGGCGTGCAGGAGGCAGCTGATCTGTGACTCGGTCTCATCATTGATGTTTCTCTCTCTTTCTCTCCCTACCTCTCTGAGATCAATAAAAATATATATTATAAAAAAAAAAAAAGAATGAAGGCTTGGTTGTCTCTGTAGAGCTCTTGGAATAGCAGCCCAGGTTGCCCCCACCCAGACCCACTCCCTTCCTGGGGTAAAATGGTTCCACCCCCAAGCCGGCTGCCCCCATAGGAGTTTGGGGGGGAGGGGGCACAGAAACAGCCAATCTGTCTGTCTCCCTGCTTCCGTTTACTGGCCAGGGTGGCTGAGGATCTGTGCATCCTGTCAACTCCCCCCCACCCCCCACCCAGGCTCCCTCAGCAGGGCCCCTCACTGGGAACCCCTCACCTCACCCCAGAACCCACAGTGGCCCAGTAAACCCCCCAATGCAAATTGGGTCCTGTCCTTTCCCCGCCCCAAACCTGCTCCCCACATCACCTGTGGCCAGACTGCTATGCCCACGGGGCCCCCACAATCCAATCCCCGCCTGCCTTTCCTACGTGGGTCCCTCCTGGTCCTGAGCCTAACCCCGACCTTGACCCTGACCCCACCAGGGCCAAGCTGCCCTGAGGAATGGCCTCCAAGCGCCAGGTTAGGGCAGGACTTCATCCCGAAAGTTAGAAACCACAGAGGACATGGCGAGTGCACCGGACTCTAAAAGTAAGAAACATACATGGGAAAATGATCCCCAGGTCAAAAAAATGGAGAGTCAGCTCGGAAGAAAATAAAAACATAAAAAAGATCTTTGCGACAAGTGAGAGAGAAATGGCCCACTTACCTTGTATACGAAGAATTTGTACCGCCCGGCTGGTGTGGCTCAGTGGTTGAGCATCGACCTATGAACAAGGAGGTCATGGTTGGGCTTCCCAGTTAGGGCACATGCCCATCCCCAGTGGGGGGCGTGCAGGAGGCAGCCAGTCAATGATTCTCATCATTGATGTTCCTCCCTCTCTCTCCCTTCCTCTCTGAAATCAATAAAAATATATTTTTAAAAAATACAAGAGCTTCTCTCCCTCCCTGGAGTCCAGGGGAGGAGGGGCGCTGATGCTGGTCTCTGCACCCCCATTCCTAGGTTCCCCCCTCACCCCAACCAATTTCACTAGATTCTCAGGAGCAGTTCCCTCACCCGCCGCCAGGGGGCGCCCCACCCTCCTGCCTGGCCCAGCCTGGACAAGACCAAGACGGGGGGGGCGGGGGGAATGGATGCCCTAGGCCTGCTGGCATCCGAGAAGAGCTGTGGGCTTGATGAGTTTACTTTGCTGAGTAGTCCCAAGTACGATCCGCTTGTGGCTGCGTCTTGTGTGGACGTATGTCAACACGGATGCCCACGCTGCCGGGGCCCAAGGAGCCCGAGGAAGGTACGGCTGGCTATACGCGGGCCCGGGCCACTAGCTGAGCTCCAGAGCTGGGTTTGCTCTGTTTCTATTTTTTATTTTATTTTTTTTAATTGATTTGTGAGAGGAAGGGAGAGGGAGAGAGAGAAGCATCATTGATGAGAGAGAACCATGGATCGGCAGCTGCCTCCTGCACGCCCCACCCTGGGGATCAAGCCCGCAACCCGGGCCTGTGCCCTGATTGGGAATCGAACCGTGGCCTCCTGGTTCCCGGGTGGATGCTCAACCCCTGAGCCACGCCGGCCGGGCTGCTCTATGTGTCTGTGCCTGATGGATGAATGGAGACTCGAGTCACAGGTTCCCACAGCAGCCAAGCCCTCACAAGAGGCCGGGGGAAAGCCTCACACCACCGCCTCCTCCGTGCAGGGGTGAGCCTGGAGCGGGCACGGGACTTCCGTCTGCCCTTGATTCCTGGCCTGGGGTCTGCCCTCCTCTCTATCAGCTACTCTGTCTTCTCAGGAATGGATGGGTGGATGGGAGGGTGGATGGGAAGATGGACAGATGGAAATCTCCAGGACAGAGGCCCCTGGACAAGAGCTCGCGGTGGTGGGGGACTGAATGGTCCTCTGTAAACAGACCCGGGTGGTCAGCAGCCGTCCTCACTGACCATGGGACGAACGGTTCCCAGGCAACAAGCCCTGGGAACCCCCCACGCAGATGCCTTTTTCTCCCGCTGTGATGCTGGCCAGGGAACTCATCAGCAAGAGAGAAGGGGGGGGGGGGCCTGGCCTCCCAGAATCTGCAGCCGGAAATGACCCTGACCTTCTCCCACCCCCGTGGTGCCTGGGAAACAAAGGCCCCGAGGAGCAGCCAACCCCGAGAAGTGTGTTGTTACCAGGGGCAACGCGGCCCAGGCGCCCCCGGCTCCCAGGCCTGGGAATCTGTCCTTGCTCCTCGGGGGCGGGTGTTTGTTTCGGTTTTTGTTTTGCTTTTCAAAGGCTGAAGCAGAGCGTTTCTTAAAATGCGGCCGCAGGACCGGGCACCCCTGGCGGACAGCCTGAAAAGGCAGATTGAGGCGGAGCGTCCACCCCGTCCAACAAGGACCCTCCAGGGTTCCCAGACCCCGGGCACCCTGTGCTGGAGGCAGCCGATCAAGGATTCTCTCTCATCATTGATGTGTCTCTCTCCCCACCCCCTCTCCTTTTCTCTCTGAAATCAATAATGAAATATATGTATATTTTTAAATAATATTATTTTATTTTCAATCCTCACCAGAGGATATTTTTCCCGTTGATTCTTAGAGTGGAAGGAAGGGAAGAGGGAAGGGAGAGAGGAAGAGAGAGAGAAACATCAACATGAGAGACACACGATTGGTTGCCTACCACACGTCCCCTGAACAGGGCTGGGGCTCAAACCACAACCGCGGTATATGCCCTTGCCCAGGAATCGAACCCGAGACCCTTCATCCCCTGGGTGGGTGCTCTAACCACTGAGCAACCCGGCCAGGGCTCCATCCACTCTTTCTGCCCTGGGCATCTCGCTGGGCAAATGTGGAGACTGGTTAAACTGACCAGGGGGGGACACCTTCTCCTTCTTCTTCTTTTTGTTGATTTTCCTGGTTCACAGGTCGATGCTCAACCATTGAGCTACACGGGCTGGCCTTGTGCATCTTTCGATGGGTCGGCCTCTACCCACAGGCTACTGATTTCAGAAAGGAAAGGAGAGGAAGAGAGAGACGTCGATGAGAGAGCAGCTGCCTCCTGCATGCCCCGCTATGGGGGATTGAGCCCGAAACCCAGGCATGTGCCCTGACCAGGAATCGAACCATATGAAGCTTTAGTCTGGGATCCTGGGGACAGACGTTGATGCCTGACGATCGTGCAACACTGGAAATGCGCACACTGGGAATTGGTGACGTGAAGCTGTCCGCTCTTTTAAGTGAAATGTTTAAAGGGGTACATTTTGCATCGTGTATGTGTCACCGCAATAAGAACAAGGCGGTCTTACTTCTGTAAATAAACTCTCTGGATGAGCCCAAGAGGAAGTCAAAACAAAATAGTGCCGTTTTGCAATGCGGCCGCCACAGGGCCCAGGACGGAGGGCGGCAGGCCCGGGCCGCTTCCCCTCGCTGCTGCCCACCCAGGGCCGGCCTGAGCCGGGGCCAAGACAGTCGGGGCCAGTGGTTCCCAACCTTATCCCGGCCGCGCCCCATCTGAGCTTCCCTAACATCCTGGGTACCCCCACCTCCCACCCCGGTGACATAGAATTCTTATTATTAAAAAAGGGAACTTCTATTCCCATGGAGGATGCATAAAAATCCATGCTCTTGGTCTAAACAAGCTGCCAAAGAACATGGTGTCCATGAAAGAGAAAACAAAAGGACGAAAGGACAGTGGACGTACTGAGCAAGAAATCTCCAAGGAATTGTTAAAAAATATATAATAATCATGTGAAGTGATATGAAAAAATAGCAAATGAAGTTTCAAAACATATCATAGAGAACTGAAACGCATAGATATGTCACAGTATATATGTATAGACTGTCTACGAGGCCCCTCGAACCATAAGAAATGCAAAACAGTCCCTGTGAATAACTCACTCTCAAATTGCCCCCCCTTAAACATCAAGTTGTCCTCCAGTGGGGCGTGTGCTTCATGCTGGGAACCACAAGTCTAGAGAGAGGAGGCTCCAGGCACTGCCTGGGAAGACCCTGGGCCCTGTCCTTCATCCCTGTAGCCAGTGGAAGCAGCTGGCGCCCCCTTCAGGGTCAGGTCGGAAGTTCATCACCTCTGCCTGGCCAGTGTGGGTCAGTGGTTGGTGCCAACCAATGAACCAGGAGGTCACAGTTCCATTCCCAGTCAGGGCACATGCTCGGGTTGCGGGTTCGATCCTCCCACTTTTTTCAGCTGCCCACCCCCCTCCCGCATTTGAGGAGGGGAGCCCCGAAGCATCGTCTTCAAAGAAGCCCTTACAGGGAACTCTGTCTGTCGGTTTGTTCCCGGCTGGCTGCCAGCAAACAATTGGGGTATTTACTGAGGGTTTCCATGGGAACTTCCTGAGCTCGAAGGGAGACGGAAACCCAGGCTCTGTGCCCCCGATCCAGCCCAGGACCCCTCGGCCCACTGGGAACTTCCTGAGCTCGAAGGGAGACGGAAAGCCAGGCTCTGTGCCCCCGATTCAGCCCAGGACCCCTCGAGGGCAGGGTGCAGG
>NW_006296417.1:1102649-1104854 GCF_000327345.1 Myotis davidii | reverse complement strand
CCTAACCTGATGGTGACTAAGGACACTAGTTTTTCATTTTTTTAGAAACTATTTGTATCGATTTTAGGGAGAGGAAAGGAGAGGGAGCAAGAGAGAAACATCAATGAGAGAGAAACATTAAAGGGCTGCCTCCTGCACGCCCCCTACTGGGGATCGAGCCCCTCCCCCCAACCCTGGCACGTGCCCTGGACCTCCTGGTTCACAGGTCACTGCTCAACCAACTGAGCCACACTGGCCGGGCAGTGTGCTTTTCCTTGGGTATTAGTCTAGAAGAAGAAATATGGAGTTGAAAGCGGGTTAGACTCGGGGTCAGCAAACTGCGGCTCACGAGCCACATCCGGCTCTTTGGCCCCCTGAGTGTGGCTCTTCCACAAAACACCACGTGCGGGCGCGCGTACAGTGAGATTGAAACTTCGTGGCCCGTGCGCAGAAGTCGGTGTTTCCGCCTGGGCGAGTCTATTTTGAAGAAGTACTGTTGATATTTGGCTCTGTTGACTGATGAGTTTGCCGACCACTGGGTTAGACTATTGAAACCACCCCATAGGTCACAAGATGGAACATGTGTGTCTTGTCAGCTGTGTGCTTGATGGAAAAATCATTGTGAATTAGGGGGGTATGGCCGAATTTGGGGGATCCGATGACCTTGACCGGTCAGGATCTGCGGCTTTTGGTCTTACTAAAAACCTCACTGGGACGGTGTGTGAGCCGGTCGTGTACGGCTGTGGGTCCTGTATTTTCCCCACAACCACGGCCAGGATCCTGCATTGTGTATTCACTGCGTAATGAGTAATTTTAGACGTGGGCCACCTTGGAGGGAGGGTGTCTGTGGGCAGGCGGGGGATGGCACTATTTCTGACAGAAATCACAAGTGCCAGGAAAAGCGGTGCTACCCGAAGAATAAACAGGAGCGACGCCATTCAACTGCAGAAACGGTACATGTGCCACCACCCGGCCCTTCCGATTGTGTCATATGTCAATCATCTGATCATATTGTTATTATTTTCCTAATTTTTTTTATTGATTTCAGAGAGGCAAGGCAAACGTAGGTGGACAGTTGTTCGTATGGGAAAGAATGCACGAATAATAATAAGACGAGCCGAAACCGGTTTGGCTCAGTGGATAGAGCGTCAGCCTGCGGACTGAGGGGTCCCGGGTTCGATTCCGGTCAGGGGCATGTACCTTGGTTGCAGGTGCACCCCCAGTGGGGAGTGTGCAGGAGGCAGCTGGTCGATGTTTCTCTCTCATCGATGTTTCTAACTCTCTATCTCTCTCCTTTCCTCTCTGTAAAAACTCAATAAAATATATTAAAAAAAAAAAAAAAAAAGACGAGAGTAAAGTCGTGTCTCACGTACTCACAACTGCCACCCTACTTCTGCTCCACCCGGTATTGTACTCCCTACAAACATTTGTCATACGGGAACTTCCTCACCTCCGTGGCCTTGGCTGTTATCTGCTGTTTTTTTAAATTAGAAATATATGCAATTTAAACTCCAAAGCCTGTCTTCAGAAATCCGCATTACTTTTTGTGGATGGACCACATGAAAATGTCGACAAAGGCCCTAGCCGGTTTGGCTCACTGGGTAGAGCATCGGCCTGAGGACTGAAAGGTCCTGGGTTCGATTCCTGGTCAGAGCACAGGCCCGGGTTGTGGGCTCCATCCCCAGTGTGGGGGGGCGTGCAGGAGGCAGCCGATCCAGGATTCTCTCTCATCATTGATGTTTCTCTCTCCCTCTCCCTTCCTCTCTGAAATTAATAAAAAAATATTTTTTAAAAAAGTTAACAAAGACTCAGGTTAGGGTACCTGCCGACAATTTGTCCACATAGAATATAGGGGTGGGGGGTGGGAGGGGGGACGGACTTCACACCCAAGTAGGAACATGCCCTACCATTTATTCCTCATCCATTAAATGCTCGTACTGTTAGGAGCTTGGACATGAAACATACTCGCTTTTTTTAAAAAAAATTTTATTTTAAGCATCGAAACGGGTGACAGGGAACAAGGCAACTGAATTCACGGTTCACTCCCCAAGCGCGCACGTCGCAAGCGCCTCCTGGAGCTGTTGATTCTATACGTGCTCGTCCCGCCCGCAGAACTGGCGGGAACAAAGGGACAGTGTGAACCGGGACGACGCGGAGAAGCGGGAGGCCAGGTCCGCCCGGCTGGAGCGCAGGGCGTGGACGGCGGGTTGAGCCGAGGACAGTCTC
>NW_006296417.1:1085780-1101796 GCF_000327345.1 Myotis davidii | reverse complement strand
GATGCGCGCGGGGCGCAGTCTTGGCCCCACGGCCCGGCTCCCGAGGGCGGCCCGCGCGACAGGAACTTTCTCTTCGTGGGAGTCATGACCGCCCAGAAATACCTGCAGACCCGCGCCGTGGCCGTGTACAGGTGAGCCCTCCTCCCGCAGCCGGCATACCTCCCACGGCTCCTGCCTTGGCCTGGTTCCCAGGACCCAGGCTCCCGGGGTGCCCCTCGGGGGGGATGCCCCTCGGGGGAAGCCAGGCATTGGGCAGCAGAGGTCAGAGGCAGGACGTGGAGCTCTCATCACTCAAGATGCAGGGACTTGGGGGTCAGATGGACGGACCATGGTGACCCTCTGGGTGTGGTCCTCACCCTGACTGTGCAAGGCACTTCCTTTAAAAAAAATGTTTTTAATATATTTTATTGATTTCAGAGAGGAAGGGAGAGGGAGAGAGAACGAGAGAGAGGAAAATCAATGATGAGAGAGAATCATGGACCGCCTGCCTCCTGCATGCCCCCTATTGGGGATGGAGCCAGCAACCTGGGCCTGTGCCCTGATGGGAATCGAACCGTGACCTACTGGTTCCTAGGTCGACGCTCAGCCACTGACCTGGTTAGACCCCCTTGTTGGCATGCGTGTAGATTTCACTTTGGGGCGCTGCTGTTCGTGAAAGGGGGTGCCCACTGAGCCCGCCAGTCTGCAGTCAGTGGAAAGAGCACCTTTGGGAAAAGCGGTTTTCTGGCCGGCGGGGATGTGCTGTTCACCAGCCCCGTTCGGTGATGAGATGCCGGCGGCTGGGCCCTAGTTGGCCAGATGAGTCATAAAAGTGGCCGGAATCATGTTCAGGGATTAGCGACGGGATTAGGCAAAGTCGTCTTTAGCAGGGAGATGGTTTGGGAATGGCAGATGGGTGCTGGGGTGAATTTGAGGTAGACGAGGGGCGTGGGTTCCTTCGGAAACCTTACCCGTGTGAAGTACAGAAATGCTGAGGTGCGGGAGGGAGCTTTTGGAGCACACAGCGCTGAGCAAGGACAAGCTGGTTGGTTCTTTTAAAAAAATATATATTTATTGATTTCAGAGAGGAAGGGAGAAGGGGAGAGAGTCATGGATCAGCTGCCTCCCGCACGCCCCACACCGGGGATGGAGCCCACAACCCGGGCATGTGCCCTGACCGGGAATGGAACCGTGACCTCCTGGTTCCCTTTGCCCTTCCGTTGCCTTGATTCATGAGTGACCCCCCTTTAGGATCTTGTCTAAATCCAGAGCTGAGGTCCTGCCCAGAAGGGCCCTGAGTGACGGAATGCCCCTAAGTGCCACTGGAGACCAAAGTCACAATTTGGGAACCTGCAGATCAAGGTGTGTTTCCCCCCCCCTCCCCCCAAGATCTAGAGTTAATAATTACCCAGAATTTTATGCCAATTGTGCTTTTTGGCCAGAGAACTATCCACATCAGAAATTGAGGGTGAGCTTTGTCAATCGCTCACAGCGTGGTTTTAAAAAATGTACCCCCACGTGACTGCCGTTTGGTGACTAGTCCTGTGACTGTACAACATTGAGGAAAGTTCTGAGTGGTTTGTTCAGATAGTAGGTGGTGTGACTCCTTAACCTCCCCACCCCCACACACCAAACAAATAGATTTTTCTGGACGCAAAATCCAGTCGGTGTTCTGGTATACCAGCAGGACCCAGAAAATGGAACTCAGGCTGAACATAATGTTTTATACTTGGGGTGATTTTTGTCCCAAAGCCCAAGCTTGACCTCTTGTGGCCTCCTTCCAAAATCTCCTATCTCATCTTTTTCAGAGATACCATTTCTTCCCATTGGGTTTTTTTGTTGTTTTTTTTTCCCTTCAGGCACTTAGTGGAAAGCAGAAAGCAATTTACCCTCTGCCCTCCCTACCCCCTTGCTTCTCTGTGACAACTAACTGCCTTTCTGATAAAGTCCTTATCCAGACACACTGTGTCCTGGCTTCCTTCTTTGTGGACAGCCCTGCCTTTCTGATAAAGGAAAAAACCCTTAGGGGGGGAAACGGTGTATCCTATCCAGTCATTCATCGCTCTCCCACATACCTTTTCATTTATCTCTTTGATCTTAAGAAGTTACAGTTACTTGGAGCCTGAGGGGGACCTGCCCCGCCCTGTGAAGGGCCTGGGCTCTTCAGCTGTCCACCCTGTGTTTAGACTGGCTGCAGGAGATGGCACAGGACCGTTTTAGCCTGGAGAAACTCGGGAGGCAGGCCTGAAGTGGGACGGAGGCTGGAGGGTGTAACTTATGATTACAAGCCTTTGCTGTGCTCTGCAGCTTGAGCCAGGCGTCCACGCTCAGCTCTTAGATTGGAAAAAGTTCCTGCGCAGCTAGCTCGGTGTAAAAGCCAGCTGGGCCCTGGCTGGTTTGGCTCAGTGGATAGAGCGTCGGGCCTACGGACTAAAGGGTCCCAGGTTCGATTCTGGCCAAGGGTACATGCCCAGGTTTCAGCCTCAATCCCGCCCTCCTCCCCGCCCCCCAGTAGGGGGCGTGCAAGGAGGCAGCCGATCCATGATTCTCTCTCATCATTGATGTTTCTCTCTCTCTCCCTCTCCCTTCCTCTCTGAAATCAATAAAAATAAAAAGTTAGCTGGGATCCTCCTGCACAAGGTGGGACTCCGGTTTGGCATGGGGTGTGGTCAGCTCAGATCTCCCCTAAAAGGCAAATTTATTCCAATTCTTTGTTTGCCTTAGCAAATACTCGAGTGTTTCTGGTTTCTTTTTCTTTTTTAAACATATTTTTATTGATTTCAGAGAGGGAGGGGGAGAGAGAAACATCAATGATGAGAATAATCGATTGGCTCCCTCCAGCACGCCCCACCCTGGGGATGGAGCCCGCAACCTGGGCATGTGCCCCGACCGGGAATCAAACTGGGACCTCCTGGTTCATAGGTCGACGCTCAACCACTGAGCCACACCGGTCGGGTTGTCTGCTGGGGTGTTATTCTGAGCGAATTAGCAAGACCCAGTTTAGACAGGAAAGGGAGGCGATTGCATTCTGTTCTGAGCAGTAAATTCTGCCTGGTGTGTGGACGGTCGGTTGTAGAGAAGCGGGGAGATGTTAGGAGGGGGATCCGGGTGGGGGTGCGGCTGGCTGGGGCTAGCGGGGGGCGATGGGGAGAAGCGGGCGGTCCCTGGGCCAGAGTTAAAGATGCGCTGATGGAACGTCCATGACTTGTAAGCAGCAAAGAGTTAGCGGGACTTCTAGGATTTTGCCTTGAAAGGCTGGGTGGGTGATTGTGTCACCCCTGGGGGCGGGGAAGGCCTGAGGGGGAATTGGTCTGTAGGGGAAGGACGTGAGTCAGCAGAGAGCTGGGTTTGCACAGGAAGAGTTGTCAGAGCTTTCCGACACACGGGTGGGTGTATCCTTGGTTTCATCCACGTAATAAATTTATTTTCAAAAATTGAGAGGGGATTTGCATCTCAGGTGATCGTATTGTTGGAGCTCCGAACGGATCTGGAGCTAAGATACCTTGAAGGTTCTGGGTGGCTGGAGATGTGCAAATACCTGCGAAGGTTGTTTTGACTCCTGCAAAGGATTTGTATTCGAGGTCATTTCACTGCAAATAGTCCCGTGAGTCCCCCGTAGTGATGTGTCATGTTGGTTGGTGACAGGTCATCAGTGTGCCTGGGTTCCTTGCACCTTCCATTACTAGTTGCAACTCATATTCTTCCCTTTAAAAAAATAAAATAAATGACATTGTTTGATATACAGACGTCACATCTTCAGGCCTCGCCAGTTTGGCTCAGTGGGTAGAGCATTGGCCTGGGGACTGAAGGGTCCCGGGTTCGATTCCAGTCTAGGGCACCTGCCTGGGTTGCAGGTTCCCTGTCCCTGGTCGGGCCGCGTGCAGGAGGCAACCCACGGATGTGTGTGTGTGTGTCTCTCTCTCTCCCCCTTCCACTCTCTCTAAAAACCAATGGAAAAATATTCTCCGGTGAGGATTAACCAAAAAGAAAAACAGTTACATCCTCATGTCGTTCACTTTTTTATTTTTATTTAAATCCCCCACCCCAAGCTCAGAAAGTCATCATCCAGGAGAGAGTTTTAAAAGTAACTTTTTTTTTTCTAATCATAAAAGCGGTAGGAACATCACCACCTCCCCAACCAGTATACTATTTTTCGAACCAGCCCTGGTTTCCCTCCCGGTGGTAAGGCCATCTCCATCCTACTCCGCATTCCTGGGTCTGTTTCTCGAACTTCCGATCTGGTTCCCTTGATCTTCCTGTCTGTTCTCCGGCCAGTCCCACCCGTGGAAGGGACTGGAAGTCGAATAATATTTTAATTTCCGGTGGACAAGGGCCCCTTTGTTACTCTTCTGTCCCCGGCACGTCTTGGCTACACTTCACCTGTTCTTGCTGGGAGAGTTTTGATGCTGTTTAGCGATTTAAAAAAGTAATGGTTGGATTAGAAGCCTACATCGTTAGCTTTTCAGTCCATTTTTTGACCTAGGGCACTGAGCTAACCCAACACCTCTCTTTTTTCTTTTCTTTTCTTTTTTTAATTAGTTTTTATTGATTTCAGAGAGGAAGGGGGAGAGAGAGAAACATTGATGATAAGAGGATCATGGACCGGCTGCCTCCTGCACGCCCCATACGGGGGATCGAGCCTGCAACCAGGGCCTGTGCCCCGACCGGGAATCGAGCTGTGACCTCCTGGTTCATAAGTTGATGTTCAACCACTGAGCCACACCAGCCGGAATAACCCAACACCTTTTATTTGTCTTGGTTCCTAGCTGTCCTGAGCTGAAGACGAGGAACTGTGTTTCTGTTCTGTTTTGTTGTTGTTGTTAATCCTCCCCTGATTTCCATTAATTTTTAGAGAGAGTGGGAGGGAGAGGGAGAGACTGAGAGAAACATCGATATGAGAGACACACACATTTGATTGGCTGCCTCCTGCACATGCCCCGTCCAGGGCTGGGGATCGAGCCTGCAACCGAGATACATGCCCTGCACTGGAATCAAACCCAGGACCCTTCAGTCCAAAGGCCGACGCTCTATCCACTGACCCACACCGGCCAGGCCTTGTGCTTTCTTTGCTTTCTCAGAAGATAGAGGGGGATGGTTTCCCTTCGTAGCCCTGGGCGGGACAAAGGGGACAAAGGGCTCCGGGGATAGATTAGCATCAGTCTGCAGGGAGTTGCGGGAAGAAAGCTTGGGAAACGCCAGCTCTGGATCCCAGAATCTCATGGCAAGATGTCACCCCCCCCAATGGCCTTGTCCCTTTTCCCACCTCGGTGAGGGTGCCTCTCCCGCCTCCCGGAACTCAGTAGGACTTTGCTTATCTGGAGACTTTGGAGCAGCACTCGCTCTCTCAGAATTCAGTTTGGCACTCTCAGTGCATCTGTATCCGTCCAAGTGGTCAGCCTCTAAGGGAGTTTTTGGAGCACAACCCATCGCACGTTCTCAGTTACCTGCCCAAGGAGACGGGTGAAAAACTTGGCGAAAACGGTGAGGGGTTGGGGGGGTGAAGATCTTCATGCCCTCAAATGGGTGGAATCGTCCAAGGAGAGTCGCAGTTGTCAATACATTATCCCCGATTGTGTTCGTTTCCTTTTAATTATATTTTTCTTGATTTTAGAGAGGAAGGGCGGGGGGGAGAGAGAGATAAAAGTGATGAGGGCCGGCCAGCGTGGCTCAGTGGTTAAGCGTTGACCTATGAACCAGGAGGTGACGGTTCGATTCCCGATCAGGGCACAGGCCCGGGTTGCGGGCTCCATCCCCAATAGGGGGCGTGCAGGAGGCAGCCGATCCATGAGTTTCTCTCATCACTGATGCTTCTCTCTCTTTTTCCCTCTCCCTTCCTCTCTGAAATCAATAAAAAAAAAATATTTTTAAAAAATAAAATAAGGGATCGGGAAAGGCCTGTCCCAGGCTCCTGCCCCTCTTTCTTTTGCTTCGTCTTTTATGTGTACAGGTTCCAGAGAAGAAGGGAGAGGGAGAGAAACATAATGATGACAGAGAATCACGGATCGGCTGCCCCCTGCCCCCGCCCTTCCGGGGCTAAGCCCGCAACCCGGGCACGTGCCCTGACGGGGAATCGAACCAGTGACCTTTCGGTGCACGCCCAACCCACTGTACCATACCGGCCAGGGCCAGCGCGGCTCTGAGTGTTACAGCAGCTGCAAGACTGCTGGGCACAGATGGCATGCTGGCTCCTGGCTCCCTGGCACTTGGCCGGGGTCATTCTTGTGTCAGTAAGTCCGTTAATCCCGTCCAGAAATGTAGGGCTGGGCACGCCTGTCTGGTTACTGGAATTGGATTTTCCTCGGTTACCGGAACATCACGACGTGGAGGGAATCCTCGGGGGAATGGGGTGACCGCACGTGTCACGGGGACCCCGTGTGGTAATGTGCCTACTCAGCGCTGCCGCCTGCTGACAGCATCGTTTTTGCCTCTGGCCCCGAATGGAATTGGGGGAACAAGAAACAGCGATGATGTAGAAGGAGCGGCGCTGTCCACCTTTTCATTTTAACCCGGTGGTGTGGGAAGCATTTATCGCCACCGTCATTTGTTCTGTAGCCCAGTACATTCGTTTTTGGTTGATTAAATGCAGGCTGTAGGCGGGCCAGTGGGCTCAGTGGTTGGCGTCGACCTAGGAACCAAAAGGCCACGGTTCGATTCCCGGTCAAGGGCACATGCCCGGGTTGTGGGCTCCATCCCCAGTAGGGGGCGTGCAGGAGGCAGCCAATCCATGATTCTCTCTCATCATGGATGTTTCTCTCTCCTTCCCTCTCCTTCTTTTTCTCCCTCTCCCTTCCTCTGTAAAAATGAATTTTAGCCCTAGCCAGGCTCAGTGGATAGAGCATCAGCCTGTGGACTGAAGGGTCCCGGGTTCGATTCTGGCCAAGGGCACATGCCCCAGTTGCGGGGTCAAGCCCCAGTAGAGGGGACGTACAGGAGGCAGCCAATCCATGATTCTCTCTCATCATGGATGTTTCTCCCTCCTTCCCTCTCCTTCTTTTTCTCCCTCTCCCTTCCTCTGTAAAAATGAATTGTAGCCCTAGCCAGGCTCAGTGGATAGAGCATCAGCCTGGGGACTGAAGGGTCCCGGGTTCGATTCTGGCCAAGGGCACATGCCCCAGTTGCGGGGTCAAGCCCCAGTAGAGGGGACGTACAGGAGGCAGCCAATCGATGGTTCTCTCGCATCACTGATGTTTCTGTCTCTCTCTTTCTCTCCCTTCCTCTCTGAAATCAATAAAAATATATATTAAAAAAATAAAAATCAATTTTAAAAACATATTTAAAAATTCCTTGCATTTTATACTTTTCGGTGGTCCATAAGATAGCTGCCCAGCACTTGAACTTGGGGACCATGTCATGAGATCAGAATTTGCCTGTGCGCTCAGTATCCACATTCTAATCCTGCCTTTCAGCGAGGGCGGACCTGCGGTCACTGCTCGCAGGGCAGGCTGCTGTTAGCTCCTGATACCCTGGGACCGCTCCTGGGCCGGAGCCCGGGCCATTGTCCAGGTGGGAAACCTGTAACCCACCCGCCAGCAGCTTTGTTAAAGCCAAACAAACAAAAAAAAAGGTGACTGTAATTTGATTTTGTCTTTTTTTTTTTTTTAATCTCCCCACCTTTGTACCTCGTTTCAAAAAGAATGTGAGATTGCTCACGGCGTTAGGTCCTTGCACAATGAGACAGTTAACGATTATTCAAAGAGGAAACCGCACATCCGGAAGCCACAGGCACAGAAGCCGGCGCCTGCAGCTAGGCGCCCCGGCCGTGCCGCTCCCCATGTGCGTCAGTCAGGCCAGGTAACGGCCTGAATCACGCTCCTGACATCTGCCCGAGCCTGTTGCTTCGGCTTCCGGCAAGGCCTGGAGTCATCATTCTTAGATCGGCTGCCTCCTGCACGTCCCCCACTGGGGATGGAGCCCACAACACGGGCATGTGCCCTGCCCGGGAATCGAACCGTGACCTCCTGGTTCATTCTCCCTCCCTCCCTTGACTCCAAATTCTGAGATGATTTGATCATCTGAGTCCCTTCAAACTTAGCACCGTGACCCTCGGTCAACATGTGTCGTAGTGATTTGGGGGAACTCACAGACAATCTCCCCTTCTTACCTATCGTAAATAGCAAAACTGAAAGTGTAGAAAACTGTGAGAGAAAGTGCTCAATCTTACTCCTTACTCCTTTCGTCTTTGAGTTTTTGTCCATTGAGTAGAGTGAAGCCTGTTTTTACTGCACAAGTAAAAGTTCCTGTTGTCTCGTCTTTTTAGTGCGTTTTGGATGCTCTTTAGCGTAAAGCTTTCCCCCAAATACAAATTTTTTTTTCCTAACCCTAAAAGCACCTCTCTGTGGTCGCAGAAAATCTAGCAAATGTGGAGAACACAAAGGAGAAAGTGAAATAAATCCTTTCTGATCCTTCATTCGGAAACAGCCAGAGTAGGGCTGGCCAGTGTGGCTCAGCAGTTAGAGCATCGGACCCCAGACCAGAGGGTCGTGGGTTCGATTCCAGGTCAGGGGCACATACCTGAGTTGCAGGTTCAATCCCCAGCCCTGCTCAGGGTACGGGTGGGAGGCAACCAATCAATGTGTGTCTCTCTCGTCGATGTTTCTCTCTGTCTTTTTCACTATCCACTCCCAATACTCGCTCTAAAAAAATCAATGGAAAAATATTTTCTGGTGAGGATTAACAAAAAACAAACAAACAGTAAGCACTTGAAGGTAGAGTTATACATTGTTAATAATAGTAATAATCCACACCATGCGTCTATATACCACTGTCCGCTTTGTAAACTTTTTAAAAACATTTTTGTGGGTATCGTTGTTGTTAATTCTCACATGAGGATATTTTTCCATTGATTCTTAGAGCGAAGGGGAGAGAGACAGAGAGAAACATCGACGCGAGAGAGACATATCAATTGCTTGCCTCCCGCATGAGCCCCAACCAGGGCCGGGGGTGGAGCTGCCCACCGAGGTCCGTGCCCTTCCTTGACCGGAATCGAACCCGGGACCTTTCAGGCCACAGGCCGACGCTCCATCCACTGAGCCAAACCGGCCAGGGCCACTTTGTAAACGCATCTCTACATGATGAGCGTGGACCCAGGACCATGGTCACGCCAGAGATGCAATTTCGCCCAGAAATGCATCTGACATCGTCGTCCTTAAAGCGACACGACGTAGAGACGGAAACCCGGGAGATGCCCACTCGGCAGCGGGTGCCTTGGGGCTGGCGGGGGCCGGCTGCAGTGCCCGGCTGTGATTCCCTCGCTGGCAGAAGGCTGCTTGGCACGCTCACATTTCAGTTGTCTTATCTGGGCTCGGGCAAGAGCCGATTATCAGGCGGCGGAAAGCCGAGCCGGCGGGCACGGCCTCCGCCAGTGCTCTGTGGTTTCTGCTGAGTGGGAGCTCTGTGCCCGGCGGCCACCGTGGCCATGGCAGAGTGGACGTTTGCTGGGGAGAGTGAGGGAGCTGACCTGTCCCTGTCACAGCAGCTTTCCCTTCATTTCTTTCACATCATTAACCCACGCCCCACTTCCCCCCAGGACAGTCGATCACCGTGCATGTTGAGAGCCCTCTGACGCAGAGGAGCTGTTTAAACAACAGGTGCCCGAAGCGAAAAGAGCGTAATTGCTTGAGATTGGAGGGTTGACGAAAACTTCAGATCGCCCTGGCCGGGGTGGCTCAGTGGTGGAGCATCATCCCATGCACCAAAAGGTCGCCGGTGCGATTCCTGGTTAGGGCACAGGCCCGTGTTTCAGGCTTGATCCCCAGTAGGCAGCAATCCATGATTCTCACATCATTGCTTCTCTCTCTCTCTCGCTCTCGCTCTCATTTCCTCTCTCTACAAAATCAATTTAGCCTGGCCAGCGTGGCTCAGTGTTTCAGCATCGACCTATGAAACAGAAGGTCATAGTTCATCTCCAGTCAAGGGCACATGCCCAGGTTGCAGGCTCAGTCCCCAGTAGGGGATGTGCAGGAGGCAGCCGATCCATGATTCTCTCTCGTCATGGATGTTTCTCTCTCTCTCTCTCTCCCTCTCCTTTCCTCTCTCTGAAATGAATAAAAAATATATTTTTAAAAAGTAACATTTTAAAAAAACTGTCATATTAAGAGATTTGCCTCCAACCACCAGTCATTTAAGATGAGAAAGGGGCCACGCGTTTCCCCCTGGGTTCCCTAAAAAGGAAAAGAGAATTGGGTGGAGTTAACCATAAAACTGCACAGAGGCTTTGGCGGTGGTTTGAGGTTAGATTGTCTGCCTTTGAAATTCATTGGTCTCTCTTCTTGGACAATGACCTCATTTCAAGTCATGGTTTAGGCATTCAGGGTGTTGGTGACGGTCGCTCCGGTCTGGCTGGTGGGCCAGGTTTTGACCCTCAGTCTCTCTATGAAGGATCCTGGTGTCTTAAAGGAAAACACTTGTCAAGTTTAAAGTCTTGTTCGACTCGACCCTGACGTGGTCGGAGATGGATAGTCCAACGGAATTCTAACCGCCCGGCCGGCGTGGCTCAGTGGTTGAGCGTCCATCTATGAACCACGAGGTCATGGTTCGATTTCTGGTCAGGGCACAGGCCTGAGTTGCAGGCTCGATCCCCAGTGTGGAGCATGCTGGAGGTAGCTAATCAATGATTCTCTCTCATTGATGTTTCTCTCTCCCTCTCCCTTCCTCTCTGAAATCAATAAAAAATATATTATAAAGAAACCCCACAGAATTCTAACCCAGAATAAAAGGTGAAAGTCACCTTTACCCCTCAGACTTCCCATTAGGAATTCATGCTGTTTTGATCCTTCAAGTCACTGTCACCATAATAAACCCAAATATAGCAGTTACGTGAGAGAAATATACCGGGTAGGACATTTGGGGGGGAACCGTGTTTTTTTTCTTACTGTGGCTATATTCACTGATTGAGAAATATTAGATGTTTTTCCTTCATGTTGACTATTTCATCTCTTTTTTAAAATACGTTTTTTATTATTTTCCGAGAGGAAGGGAGAGGGAGAGAGAGAGAGAAAATTCATTGATGAGAGAGAATCATGGATCGGCTGCCTCCTGCACCCCCACTGGGGATCGAGCCGACAACCCGGGCCTGTGCCCTTGACCGGGAATCGAACCGTGACCTCCTGGTTCATAGGTTGACGCTCAACCACTGAGCCACGCCGGCCGGCCTGGTTGCGTTTTTATTTTGTGGAGTGGAGGAATTTGTCGCCAGAGAGCTGAGAGTATCAGCAAATTCGCCTGTACCTTCCGCCCTCGGTGGCCTGGTAATCGGGTTTCCCGCCGTCGCCAAAACTCCCCCGTCCTGGACCCGCTTCAACACTCCCTCGCCCTTTTCTGTTGTTGTTGGGATTCTCTGAGAATGAATGGGGACTCGGCAGTCCCCCCGGCGGCGCGAGGGCTTCCGCTGATCAAGTGGCTTCTTATCAGATCCCCTTTGAAACGCAGCAGCGGCTGCCCGGGCCGCCCTCTCACGTTGTCCCCTCCGTTTCCCGTTCCAGGACGTGGTCCAAGACGATCCCCGGGCGGGTGGAGTTCTTCTCGAGCGAGGGCTCCGACACGTCCATCCCCATCCCCATCGTGCCGCTGCGGGGCGTGGACGACTCCTACCCGCCCCAGAAGAAGTCCTTCATGATGCTCAAGTACATGCACGACCACTACCTGGACCAGTACGAGTGGTTCATGCGGGCGGACGACGACGTGTACATCAAGGGGGACCGGCTGGAGAGCTTCCTGCGCAGCCTCAACAGCAGCGAGCCCCTGTTCCTGGGCCAGACGGGCCTGGGCACCACGGAGGAGATGGGCAAGCTGGCCCTGGAGCCCGGGGAGAACTTCTGCATGGGCGGGCCCGGCGTGATCATGAGCCGCGAGGTGCTGCGCCGGATGGTCCCCCACATCGGCAAGTGCCTGCGGGAGATGTACACGACCCACGAGGACGTGGAGGTGGGCCGCTGCGTGCGGAGGTTCGCGGGGGTGCAGTGCGTCTGGTCGTACGAGGTAAGAACGCAGACAGACACAAACCCGTCTGGTTTTGTTTTTGTTTTTAGATATTTTTCTTGATTTCGGAGAGGAAGGGAGAAAGAGAGAGAGAGAGAGAGAAACATCCACGATGAGAGAGAATCGCGGATCGGCCGCCTCCTGCACGCCCCACACTGGGGATGGTGCCCGCACCCCGGGCGTGTGCCCTGACCGGGAGTCGAACCTGGTTCATAGGTCGATGCTCAACCACTGAGCCACACCTGATGGGCTGTTGTACATGTTTGCCTCCCTTTTTTTGTGTGTTTTTTTTCATTTAAATTCCCTTCTGTTACCTTTTTTTCTTGAACCAAGAAAACATACCTTGTGTGCTTTTGACCCGATGCCTCAAATAGTAAGTCGATGACATCTGGGGCCCAAAGGAAGGATGGTTTACGCAGGTCGTGCCGATCCTGCCACGATTATCCAGGGAACGTGTCCTGTCACCTCCTGCTGGTCCCACAGATGTGATTGCAACAGCGTGGGGGTGCTCCCCCGCTCCCCGTCCCTCCAGAGACCTGGCTTTTCTCCTCTGGTCATGTTGACCCACACAGTTTACAAACGTCCCTGTTTTCAATCCATAAAATGAGTAATGATGTTTTGAAAAGCCAATAGCACGGGGCTTTGTACGTCTTTTCTGCCTTGGCTGTTCAGATAGCTGTTTTGACCTGTAAGTCTGCAGTATAGTTGTTCCTTTCAGGATCAGTGGTAGGTGGTTTCTGAGTCATCTTGAAACAAAGGTGCAAGATTTTTTATTTTATTTTAATATATTTTTATTGATTTCAGAGGGGGAGGGAGAGGGAGAGAAACATCAATGATGAGAGAGAATCATGGATCGGCTGCTTCCTGCCCGCCCCACACCGGGGATCGAGCCCACAACCCGGGCACGTGCCCCGACCTGGAATCGAACCGTGACCTCCTGGCTCATAGGTCGACGCTCAACCCCTGAGCCACGCCGGCCGGGCCAGAGACGCAAGTGTTTGAAGGATGTCTCCATGGGGACGTTTCTAGAGAACATGAGTCCACTTTGACTTCGCTCTGTTTTCATTGGCAGATGCACACCCCTTGCCTGCGATCACGGGCTCCAGTGTTAGTCAGAGTGGAAAGAATTATGTAGGTTGGGTTGTGTTGAGATTGATAAACTCCTGATAGTCGTGAGCAGCAGGGGAAGTCGCCGGACCTTTTGTCCAAGAAAAAGCAAACACACTTTCTGATGTAAATTGTTAGCTCTTTTCCCCGGACTTAATTTTCCGAGGTCCTTGCGTGAAGATGTATTAATGGCCGGACGTGTCTTCCCGCCGTCTTGCTTTTTCCCGTGTATCCTCGTCGCTCTATGTCTTCCTTCTGAACTTCTGGGGACGTGGACGAGTTCAAGTGCACGGGAAGTCATCTTCATGTAGCTTGTGATTATGAAAGATACAGTTTCCACCCCAAACGGGAATTCGGGGAGCCCCCTGATCTCCATGTGCACCTGACACAGGTGACACCTCACCAGATTTAGGGGGGGTCCCTGTTCCCATGGATATTTTTTTTTGCTTTTGTTTTATTAATTTTTTTATTGAGTTCAGAGAGAAAGGGGGAAGGAGAAAGACATAGAAACATCCATGATGAGAGAGAATCATCCATCAGCTGCCTCCTACACGCCCCCCCACCACTGGGGATTAGACCTACAACCCGGGCATGTGCCCTTGACCAGGATTCGAACCGTGACCTCCTGGTTCCTAGGTCAGTGCTCGACCACTGAGCCACACGGGCCGGGCTGCGTCATGGATTTTTGGCAGCAAGGAAAGCGGGTTGGGTATTTCATGCCATTTTCGGCAGAATACAGCTGGCAGGCTCCCTCTCTCTTCCTCTCTCTGAAATAAATTTTAAAAAATATTTTTTAAAAAGAGAGAGAGAGAGTCACTCGAGATGTTTGTTACAGAGCGAATTTCCAGGCCCAAACCCAGAGCCAGGCTCTTGGCGGTGGAGCCGGAGGGCCCGCGCTGTTTACGGCTCCTCTGGCGAGGTCTTCTGGTTGCTCGTGTCCTGAGCACCATCCGAGCCCTTCACGCTCTGACAGCATTTCCTGTGACGTCTTCGCTGGAGGCGGAGGTTATATTAGGCTTTTATTATATAGGATAATTGATTTCAGAGAGGAAGGAAGTGGGAGAGAGAGACAGAAACATCCATGATGAGAGAGAATCAAGGATTAGCTGCCTCCTGCATGTCCCCCCTCCTCCCCTACTGGGGACTGAGCCCGCAATCTGGGGAGGCGCCCTGACCGGGAATTGAACCGTGACCTCCTGGTTCCTAGGTTGAGGCTCAACCCACTGAGCCACACCGGCCGGGCATCCTAAATGTTTGGCAGGCTAATGCCTGACACGGTTTTTCCCTTTCTCCCCGCCTCTACGCCACCGTGTTAAGTGCAGTGAGTCGTGGAGCCAGATAGAGAACCGCGAGCGCTGGTCAGCGGTAAACCCCCAGTGACGGCCAGGGGAGGGGCCGTCGCCGATGTGACCCCGCAGACAGATCGCACGTGGCCCGAGGTGCAAGTGACAAGCACTTCCAAGCTGGAACAAAGCGGCCTTTTCCGTCGCTTGTTGTCCCCGCGGTGCATTAGACAAATGTCTTGTTGATGCGCCCGGGTGATCCAGGATCCTCAGACCTCAGCTGCTTTTTCCTTTTTTTAAGCCTCTGCGACGGTTGGTCGCCATGAACCATGACTTGAGATTTGCTTATCAACAAATTTCATTTAAAAAAGAAAAAAAAGTAATGGCACCCTGGCTGGCGTGGTTCAGTGGTTAGAGCGTCGGTCCCTGCACCAAAGGGTCTTGGGTTCGGTTCCCAGTCAAGGGCACATCCTGGGTGGCAAGTTCAATCCCTGGCCCAATCAGGGCAGGAGGCAACCAGTTGATGTGTCTCTCCCACATCGATGATTCTCTCTCCCTCCCTCCCAGTCTCTCTCTTAAAAAAAAAAAAAAAAAAGGAAAAAATATAATCGGGTGAGGATTAGCAACCAAAAGTAGTTACAAAGTTTTTATTAATGACTGTGGCGCCTCTGACATGCACACATTATTTTGGATAATCTTCCCTCTTGGAGGCGAGACTTAATTCCCCTCCGCTGGCCTGTGACTCATTTTTAATGAATGGCGTAGGGAATGGAAAAAAATATTAAGCCCTAGCTGGTTTGACTCGGTGGATGGAGCGACGGCCTGTGGACTGCAAGGTCCCAGGTTCGATTCCCGGTCAGGGACACAGGCCTCGGTTGCGGGCTCCATCCCCAGTAGGAGGCGTGCAGGAGGCAGCGGATCCATGATTCTCTCTCACCATTGATTGATGTTTCTCTCTCTCCCTCTCCCTTCCTCTCTGAAATCAATAAAAATATATTTAAAAAGAAAAAAAGCCCTAGCCGGGGGCACATCCCCAGTGGGGAGTGTGCAGGAGGCAGCTGATTGATGCTTTCTCTCATGGATGTTTCTAACTCTATCCCTCTCCCTTCCTCACTATAAAAAATCAGTAAAATATATTTAAAAAAAGAAAGAAGGAAGAAAAAGATGTTTCAAAAGAAAGGAAGAGGACTTGGGACCCAGGGATGTTCTACCTGGACACAGACATAAGGTAGCTGCGTCCGCCGCGGTCTCGTGTTCGCTGCCCAGCGCCCCCGGGGAAGCGGGGTGAGGCCTGAAAGAGTGGCCCTCTGTCCGTCTGAGTGGGCATTGTGCAGGATGTGAGTTTTAGCTTCTTGACTTCTAGGAAATCGCAGACAGAGAGGCCTTTGTTTGCGAAGGGCTGCAGACTCCATCCCTCATAAAGGGCTTATCATCCGAGCGAGCTCATAACGCGCCGTGTTATTCCTGTAAGAAATGCGTAATGGTCCCAGGGCAGCGAACCTGCTCCCGGGCAACAAAGGCCCTTTCAGCGTCCGTGCGCCCGGGCCCGGCCAGCGCCCCCCATCCGTCACGTCACCACGGCTGACCCCGCGCGGTCCGTTTCTGTTCTCGCTCAGTGAACACTCGCAGGGAGAGAGAGGTTTGTACCAGGTTACTTTCTCTGATGCCCGA
>NW_006296417.1:1079997-1085711 GCF_000327345.1 Myotis davidii | reverse complement strand
TCAACTCTTAGATAAAAGGAAGTTTTGGCAACATTGAGTCCACAGTCTTGGGTCAGCACATTTGGTTGGGTTTATTAGAGACTTTTTTCTCTTTTTTAAAATATATTTTTATTAATTTTAGAGAGGAAGGGAGATGAAAGAGAGATAGAAACATCAATGTATGATCCTGCAACCCAGGCATGTGCCCTGGCCAGGAATCAAACCGTGACCTCCTGGTTCATACGTCGTTGTTCCACCACTGAGCCACGCCGGCCGGGCTTAGTGCCTTATTTATAGCTGAGTCCAGGCTGATGCACTTGTCTTTGGTCCCGTGTTTCTGACAGTTTGTACTTGGGGCTGGTGGCGGTCGATTTTTCGAGTCGCGTTACTATGAAGCCTGGGCAGGCCTCTGCTTGGCTCTCGTGAGGAAACTTGCCGAATCGATCTGCTTGGAGGCCGGGGTTGGTTCCCTCTCCCCACCCCCCGCCCCGTTCGTTTTATGGGTGTTCAGGTGCCTTAGGCGTCTGCACTATTAGTGCAGGTCCGAACAGCTGACAGCAGATAAACACATTCCGTGCGTCCTACCAGGTGAATATTAAGGAGCCGAGAGCAATTTTTTTCTTTATGTAGAAACTTTTCTTTATTTATTGATTTCAGAGAGGAAGGGAGAGGGAGAGAGAGAGAAACCTCCATGATGAGAGAGAATCGTGGAGCGGTTGCCTCCTGCGCGCCCCCTCCTGGGGGTGTGCTCTGACCGGGAATCGAACCTGAGACCCCTCGGTCCAGGGGCAGACGCTCTGACCACTGGCCAACACGGGCCAGGGCTGAGGGCTGGAGTGACCAATTTTTAAATACGGTTGTTCGCTGGCAAAGTGGGGAGGCACTTGGTGACACTCACTCCTCCCATTCTTAAGTTTTACGTGGGCGTCACTCTTCCCTCCTCTTCCAGCCAGAGATTTTTTTGTTTGTTTCCAAAAATGCGGTGTCGGGGGAAAGGCTTTATCTTCCCATCTGAGGTGGTGTATGGTTTCATTTTCCTTTTGAGTGTAAACGCTATGTTAATATTTTTAAAAGAAAAATTGTCAGGAGTGGACTGATTCTGAGAAACGGACAAGATCTATTTACGTGTTTCTCCCCCTTTAGGTTTCTTTCTTTGCTTTTGGTTTTGTTTCCTTCCGTCTGTTATTGTTTCTCTTCGGTAAAAATGTTCATTTTAGCCCGGCCCGTGCAGTTGAGCTTCGACCTGTGAACCAAGTGGCCGCCAGTTCGATTCCCGGTCAGGGCACAGGCCCGGGTTTCGGGCTCGATCCCCACACGTTTTCTCACAGTTACAAAGTGTATTTCATCCCTCCCTTCTCTGTCGCCAGGTTACTGAGGTGGCCAAACACGGCTCTCTTTTCTGCCTCCCTAGCTTCCTATTGAGCATCATTCTTTCAATGAGTGGCTTTTTTGTTTGTTTGTTTGTTTTAAATATATGTTATTGATTTTTTACAGAGAGGAAGGGAGAGGGATAGAGAGTTAGAAACATCCATGAGAGAGAAGCATCGATCAGCTGCCTCCTGCACACCCCCTGCTGGGCGTGTGCCCGAAACCAAGGTACATGCCCTTGGCCGGAATCGAACCTGGGACCTTTCAGTCCACAGGCTGACGTTCTAGCCACTGAGCCAAACTGATCAGGGCATGAGTGGTTTTTTTAAGGGTATCTCTTTTTGGGGGCGGACGGTGTTTGTGTTTATAATATTCCCCCAAGGATATTTTTTCATTGATTTTTTTTTTAGGGAGAGTGGAAGGGAGGGGGTGGGGGAATGAGAGAGCGAGCGAAACATTGATGTGAGAGAGACACGTCGATTCGTTGCCTCCCACACGAGCCCCCGACCAGGATCGAGCCTGCAGCCGAGGTACGTACGTGCCCTTTACCGGAATCAAACCCGTGACCCTTCAGCCCACAGGCCGCCGCTCTAGCCACTGAGCTGTCAGGAAACGCTGTCGATCCCATGCGGGTTGAGAGCTACGCTGTGTATAATAAGAGAACGATGAGGACCAGGCTTTCTTCCCCGGCCGAAGGGCACGCTGGTTTGGGCAGCACATGCTGGTCTCTCTTCCCCTCTGAATCATCAGTGCGGACGGAGGTAATTAGGGACCAGGAGGCCCTGGAAATTATCGGTTATAATACATTGATGTCCTGCCCACGGCCCAGCAGGCAAAAGGGAGGAATTAGAGACAGAAATAGTCACAGATTTTTTTTTTTGTCCAGGAAACCTCTAAGAATATAATGAGGTATTGTCATGTTGGTAACTTTAATTTAAAAAAAAAAAAATTTTTTTTAAGGGAGGAAAATCCAAAGTATAAAATATTGAAAGCTTAGGTTCAACGGAACAGATTTCAGGTTCAAAACGTCTTACTTTCTGCTTCCGAAAATCTCCGTGAACAGCTAAGGAACCTTTAAGGAATCTCTGACCATAATTCCATGATTTATTCATTGATGGCGGAGTCGTAGAGTGTTGCCAAAAACCACCACTGTCATTTCTCACCACTTTTTTGGGGGGTAATTCTCTTATTTTAAAATAATTCTAGACTTAGAACAATTCCAAGAATAGGACCAAGACCTCCCATATGTCCGTCACCCAGATTTTCCGAAAGTAGACATTCACATCAGCTTTATCGTTTATTCTCTGTCTATATACATTCTTTCTCCCTGAGCCACTTGAGAGTAAGTTGCAAAGTAAGTTGTAGACCCAATGCCCGCGTTTTTTTTATATATATAATACATTTTTACTGATTTCAGAGAGGAAGGGAGAGAGAGAGAAAAGCATCCATGATGAGAGAGAATCGTTGATCGGCTGCCTCCTGCACGCCTCCTATTGGGGACTGAGCCCGCAACTGGGGCATGTGCCCTGACCGGGAATCGAACCGTGACCTCCTGGTTCATAGGTTGAATCAGCTCAGCCATTGAGCCACACTGGCCGGGCCCAATGCCCCCTTTTGCCCCTAAATACTTCACTGTGTACCTGTCTCCTAAAAACCAGGAACACAGCGTGACAATCGCAGTCAGGAAATTCATGCTGACACAGCACTAGTATCTAATCTCCAGGCTCTATTTATATTTCACCTAATAACGTCCTTCATGGCCAAAAACAAAACCCTTAAACGTTCAAGTGATCCGGGGTGCGGGCCAGGATCACACGCACTGTTTAGTGAACAAGTCTCTCGAGTGTCTCTTAACCTTGACCTTGTCATGGCCATTCATGATCTGGACGTTGTCAACAGGTGCGACCAGTTTGTGTGTGTGTGTGTTCGTGTGTTTTCAGGGCCCTCAAGTAAAAAGAAAAAAAAAATTTCCTACATTGGGGTCAGTGAATGCCGCCGGGAGTCACAAATGCCCTCGTATCACTGGGCCCCTACTCAGGCCCGGGGGCAGGCTGGGTAGAGGGGATCCTGCACGAGCAGCCTGTGGGCCCGCTGCCCCGTTGCCAAGCGTGTCCTCCGCTGCGGAGACGGGCCTTTGGCTGGCGTGCTGCTGACTTGAGACGATGAGAGAGCATCAAGGATCGGCCGCCTCCTGCACGCCCCCCCACTGGGGATGGAGCCCGCAACCGGGGCCTGTGCCCTGAGTGGGAATCGAACCCTGACCTCCTGGTTCGTAGGTCGATGCTCAGCCACGGAGCCAAGGCCGCCTCCAGTTCTCTCTTGGGCTCTGAGTCAGGAAAGGCGGACGGCGACGATCTTCCTTCCTTCCCTCCCTCCCTTTCCATCTGTCAGTCTGGTGGCTCTAGGAAGGGCATTCATCCCTGGGATTAAAAGGGAAGGGCAGCCCTCGCAGCCCAGGCACCACAGGGCCGGGAATGCCTGTCTGCACGTCTTCCCTGCCGCCGGCACTGCCCACCTCCTAATCCCTCCATCCGGTGACTCACAGCCGCCACCCTCCGGGGGGGATCGAGCTCCTTGAGCTCCTTGTCCCCCGGGAAATGCATCACATTAGCCCCCAAAGGGCCTGAAGGCGGAAGGCGGGGGCCGAGGGAGGAAGCAGTATTAGGCCAGGCGCTCTGAGGCCCCTCTCTGCCTCCCCAAAGCGTGAGGACACATCACTCTGAATCAGCGGTTCTCAACCTGTGGGTCGCGACCCCTTGGGGGTGGGCTAAGACCATCGGAAAACACATAGATAATTACATATTGTTTTTGTGATGAATCACTCTGCTTTCATTATGTTCCATTTGTAACAATGGGGGGTCACCACGACATGACGATCTGTATTAAAGGGTCGCGGCGTGAGGAAGGTTGAAAACCACTGCTCTGAATGGATGCAGGACCAAAAAAAAAAAAACACCATTCCTAAACAGAAGGATGGAGCACTTTTGTTAGGAAGGGCGATGATTGATGGCTGGACAGTGCCCACGGCCGAGGGACTCAAGCCAATTTCATTCTAACAGAACCCCTTCCCACCACAGCACGTGGGTCGCGGCATTAGGGAGGCTGAGAACCGCTGGGCGGCTGTGGTAGAACCAGGCCCGGCCCAGCATGGCCGCTCCACAGCTTCCCGCGTGCGCACCGAACGGGGTGAATGGAGTCGCTCTCCCCGGCCCCTCACTCGTTCGGGCGATGTGGTGACTCACGCGTATCCAGTTGCTGATGCAGCTGGAATGCGGGTTGGAAACGGCCAACAGGGACGGGCCCAGCGGTTCGTGGTCATGGAGGGTTCTATTCTGGGGCGCGCTGCGTCTGTTTTTAGTTTCTCGAAACCGCCTTTCACGCCCAAAACCGAAGAACAAATGTCACCGCCGAAGCGTCAGGCATGCCCAGTGCTTTCCGCTGCTGGCACCTCGGCCCGAAGCGAATGTGTTTAAAGAACTTGGACACCCCGGCCGGTGTGGCTCAGTGGTTGAGCGTCGACCCGTGAACCAGGAGGTCACGGTTCGATTCCCAGTCAGGGCACATGCCCGGGTTGTGGGGGGCTCCATCCCCAGTAGGGGTGTGCAGGAGGCAGCCAACCAGTGATTCTCTCTCATCATTGATTTTTTTTTTTCTATCCCTCTCTCCTTCTGAAATCAATAAAAACGATTTTAAAAAAATAGAAGGATAGAAGGACTTGGGAATATTCTCAGAATACTGTCTGAAACTTAACAAATCAGTCCAGATGGGAAATTTCCCCGAGGGCATCTTTTTAAAAACGTATAATACCGCAGGTTTCAGCTTGACCCTAACCAGAACCGCGGTGCTGGGGTTGCATTTGGGATTGAACTGGTCAGTGAGAGCGCATGGACATTCCTTATGATTAGTTATCAATAAGCTGATGTTTCAAGAGGGACTCTAATTAATGGGCTTGCTGTCAAGTTTATCAGCAATTTGAGGGAGAATCTCACATTGGATTAACGCCCCCAGGTTGGGGGGAAAAAGCTGTGCGTGGGTCTCGAGTGTTTGTATAGACGCAGATTTTTCAACAAGCTCAAACAAAGACGAACTTAAAACGAAACATGCTTTGCTTCTGTGTGTTCCAGGGCTAGGCCTGGTGTTCGCTGAGTTGCTAGGGTCACGTACACCCAGGGCCACGTTGGAGGCGGCCGATCCATGATGAGAGAGCTCATGGATGTTTCTCTCCCTCTCCCCTCCTCTCTCCGAAATCAATTTTTCTTTTTTAAATTGTACTTCTAGCCTTCAGTTGACATGTGCCTTATTTAAGCTTTCTCCCTTCTATGAAATTTTTGCTTTTCTTGTGGCTTTTGTTTGTGGTGTCTTGTGTT
>NW_006296417.1:1049344-1061346 GCF_000327345.1 Myotis davidii | reverse complement strand
TTGTGGCTCAGTGGTTGAGCAGCGACCTATGAACCTGGAGGTCATGGTTCGATTCCCGGGTCAGGAAATTGGGCTGGATTCCCAGGGGTGTGGGGCGTGCAGGAGGCAGCCGATCTGTGATTCTCTCGCCTCATGGATGTTTCTGTCTCTCTCGCTCTCCCCTCCTCTCTGAAATCAGTAATAATATACTTTAAAATAAATTTTTTTCGTGGGTCTCGAGTGTTTGTATAGACGCAGATTTGTGAGCACGCTCAAACAAAGACGAACTTAAAACAAAACATGCTTTGCTTCTGTGTGTTCCAGGGCTAGGCCTGGTGTTCGCTGAGTTGCTAGAGGCACGTACACCCAGGGCCACGTTAGAGGCGGCAGATCCATGATGAGAGAGCTCATGGATGTTTCTCTCCCTCTCCCCTCCTCTCTCCGAAATCAATTTTTCTTTTTTAAATTGTACTTCTAGCCTTCAGTTGACATGTGCCTTATTTAAGCTTTCTCCCTTCTATGAAATTTTTGCTTTTCTTGTGGCTTGTGATTGTGGTGTCTCGTGTTGGGCTAAAGTCCTGATGGACAAGGAATAGAATAGCTTGGTTTTACTTAGCGGTCAGTGCTATCAGCTATTTCAGGAAAATCAGATGATCAGAGTAGATTGATGACTCGGACGTGATCTTCGAGTAACCTCTCGCCCGATGTCGTTTCCTAACGTCGGTGGGATTCCTCGGGGACTGAACTCTTATCTATCATGTATGAGCCAGGATAGCAGGGGGTTTGCTATACATCATTTTGCTGAAAGTTGCAGGACCTGTCTGGGATGTTAAGTGAGGACTTAGTATACCTGTAAGTTTATTTATTTTTTTAAAATATTTTTATTGATTTCAGAGAGGAAGGGAGAAGGAGAGAGAGAGAGAGAAAGAGAGAGAGAAACATCAGTGATGAGAGAGAATCATCCATTGGCTTCCTCCTGCATGCGGCTCCCTTCCTCCCCCACTCCCCCCGCCCACTCCACTGGGCACTGAGCCCACAACCCAGGCATGTGCCCCGGACCGGAATTGAACCCGGAACCCTTCAGTCCGCAGGCCAGTGCTCTATCCACTGAGCCACATCGGCCAGGGCTATCCCTTTTAGTTTACACACACACATACTTGCTTTCATATTTTACCTTACATGTGAATGTGTATCTAAGAACAATATTTTTTTAAATGTCAGCAAGAGTAAGCTTGTAAGTATCTTTTCAGTATTTTGTAATGAAGATATATTGCTTCATAACAAAAAAAAAAGGTTTAGCCTTAGCTGGTGTGGCTCAGTGGACAGAGCATCAGCCTGCAGACTGAAGGGTCCCGGGTTCGATTCCCAGTCAGGGAACATGCCCGGGTTGCCAGCTTGATCCCCAGTTGGGGGTGTGCAGGAGGCAACCAGTCAATGATTGTCCCTCATCATGGATGCTTCTCTCTCTCCCTCTCCCTTCCTCTCTGAAATCAATTATAAAAAATTTTTTTTTAAGGTTTTAAAAAAGTCGTAAGTGACGTAAAAAGTTTTACGAGATGGCCTTTTCGGAATCACGTGGCTTACAGGTCAGGCTCATAAAAGGCCGTGTGTCAGGCTCCCCAGGGTTCATGAAATCCCCCTGCTTTCATCATCAGAGCCACGTCTTTAGAAGACACACATCGTTTCTCCTTATTTTTGTATGTTGTTAATCCTCAGCCCAGGATATTTTTCCCATTGATTTTTTTATTTTATTTTATTTTATTTTTTAGAGGGAGAGGGAATGGAAGGGAGGACGGGGGAGAGAGAAACATGGATGTGAGAGTGACATTATTGACCGGTTGCCTCCTGTACCCGCCCCGACCGGAGGGCTCAAACCTGTAACGTGCCCTCGACCAGGAATCAAATCGAACCGTGACCTCCTGGTTCGTAGGTCGACGCTCAACCACGGAGCCACGCCAGGCGGCTCTCTTCCCCTCTCCGACTGAGGCCGCTCTAACGAGGAATGGCTTTCCTGCCTCCGGAGGGCACGGGGTTGTGGGGGGGAGGGGGGAGTTGCCGAGTTCCTTTGAGTCATTTCCACTTTAAAAGACGCCCAGGCTGGCATTTGGACCGGCTCAGCGCTGGTTCCGGGCCAAGGCAGGGCGGCTGCCGGCTGCCTGCAGGCTGGGAGCGAAGGAAGGGAAGGAAGTGGGTGGAGAGGGAGGCCTGCAATCCCCGCCGACCCCTCCCTGGAGCGGCCCTCCACTCCCGGCCTTCCATTCCCCACCTTCCCCCTGCCCTCCCCCCCGCCCTGCTGAGACTGTTTCCCACCTGCCCACGAAGCCCGGGTGCCCGACTATGGGCTCCATCCATCGCCAGGTCAGCGGCTTTTCTCAGGAAGCGCAGGTCCCTGAGGGTGTGGACACGGGCGCTGCTGCCGGGGATGGGGCTGCGGTGCCACAGGGCACAGGTCGCCTGCCCGCTCCCTCACCGGCTCCCATGCTTCCTCCAGCTGGAATCTGCTTCCGCGGGTTGCACTCGCTTGACCAGAAAGGTGGGGTCATGGTTTTTTAGCTTTTAATCTATTTTTTTATATTTTATTGATTTTGAAGAGAGGAAGTTGAGAGGGAGAGAGAGAAATATCCATGACGAGAAAGAATCATGGATCGGCTGCCTCCTGCATGCCCCACACTGGGGATCCAGCCAGCAACCCGGGCATGTGCCCCGAACAGGTGTGGCTCAGTGGTTGAGTATCGTCCTAGGAACCAGGAGGTCAGGGTTCGAATCCCGGTCAGGTCACATGCCCGGGTTGCAGGCTCGATCCCCAGTAGGGGGCGTGCAGGAGGCAGCCGATCGGTGATTCACTCTCACCATGGATGTTTCTCTCTCCCTCTCCCTTCCTCTCAAAAATCAATAAAAAGATATTTATAAAAAAAAACAAAACAAAATAAAGATAGGTCTGCCTGCATTCATTCTTCCTATGTGACCACCTTTGCTTATCTATGAGAAAAAAAGCCGGTGATGTCCGGGAAGCGGAAGTGACCCTCCCCCACACACCCCCACCGCCCGGGACGCGTGTTAGTAAAGAGCACAGGTGGGGGTTGAGATACGGGTTTCCGGCTGCCCACAGGCCTCTGCTCCCACGGGCGCTGTTCACCTGCCCAACCACAAACAGTCCCCTGCACACTCTTTTTTTTTTTTTTAACGTATTTTATTGATTTTTCACAGAGAGGAAGGGAGAGGAATAGAGGGTTAGAAAAACCCTCCTTTTTTTTTTTTTTAACGTATTTTATTGATTTTTCACAGAGAGGAAGGGAGAGGAATAGAGGGTTAGAAAAATCGATGAGAGAGACACATCGATCAGCCACTTCCTGCACACCTCCTACTGGGGATGTGCCCGCAACCAAGGTACATGCCCTTGACCGGAATCGAACCCAGGACCCTTCAGTCCGCAGGCGGACGCTCTATCCACTGAGCCGAACCGGTCAGGGCTCCCTGCACACTGTCGGTCCAGCTGCCTCGTGTGGTTGGCAGTTGTTGTTTTACTTGCCCAGGCGTCACTCACAGTTATTTTTCTTGGGGTGTTGAGTTAATGCTGCTTCTTCCTGGGAAAACCTTTTCATCCTTCTCTCTGCCTGCGGAATTACACCGGCCAGTTCTGGCCTGTGAGGAAGTCTCGTTTACACGGTTTATAGTTACGAATCCTTCTAAACTCCTTGGGCTGCTGTAGAGCAGACTTTCCGCAGGCCTCTGGTATTCTGGGGCTCATATATAAGGTGTCCCAGAATTCACTCAAGAAGTAGTTTTGATAGGAGTGAGGAAGTCTCGTTTACACGGTTTATAGTTATGAATCCTTCTAAACTCCTTGGGCTGCTGTGTAGAGCAGGCTTATCCGCAGGCCTCTGGTATGCTGGGGCTCATATATAGGGTGTCCCAGAATTCATGCAAGAAGTAATTTTGTTAGAAAACACAGGTTTATGATTAGAAATTATAAATTTTTTTTTAATATATATTTTATTGATTTTTTTTTTACAGAGAGGAAGGGAGAGAGATAGAGAGTTGGAAACATCGATGAGAGAGAAACATCGATCAGCTGCCTCCTGCACATCTCCCACTGGGGATGTGCCCGCAACCAAGGTACATGCCCTTGACCGGAATCGAACCTGGGACCCTTCAGTCCGCAGGCCGATGCTCTATCCACTGAGCCAAACCGGTTTCGGCAGAAATTATAAATTTTTTATTGATTCATAAAGTATACAGTATAGGGTTATGGATGGAATAGCACATCGGGTCAATGGCCTCCAGGCTTTGCTGGCACAGACGCAAAGCCCTGGTCTTCATTGGTCTTCACGGTCCCTGCTCCTGGGCCATCATTGGTACCTGGTCATGCTTATCAAATTGAAGGGATTGAAATCAAAGGGCAACAGATATGAGAATCTGATTCAATAAACCAAGTAAAATTAGGCTTTTGTTTTGTTGTTGTTGTTGTTAATGCTCATGCAAAATTCAAAGCTTGAGTGAATTTTGGGACACCCTTTAGAAAGATTTCTGATTTTTTTTTTTTTAAGTAGGCAGGTGGAACGGCCTGGTGGGCTCAGTGGTTAGAGTGTCGGTCTGTGTTCGGGTTCAACTCCCAGTCAAGGGCATGTATCAGGGTTGCAGCTTTCATCCCTGGCCCCGATCGGGGCTCGTGTGGGAGGCAACCAATTGATGTGTTTCTCTGACATCAATATCTCTCTCTCTCTGTCTCTGTCTCTCCACCTCCTTCCCTTCCACTCTCTCTCAAAATCACTGGGAAAAAAAGAAAGTATGCGTGCCACAGAGAAGCAGGGGGGCGCTCGGTCCCCTCGCACTAAAAACGCCGCCTTGGTTTATTTTTTTTTAATTTTTCTTTCCCCCCCTCCCACCCTTTCCAGATGCAGCAGCTGTTCTACGAGAACTACGAGCAGAACAAGAAGGGCTACATCCGGGACCTGCACAACAGCAAGATCCACCGGGCCATCACGCTGCACCCCAACAAGAGCCCGCCCTACCAGTACCGGCTGCACAGCTACGTGCTGAGCGGCCAGATCGCCGCGCTGGCACTACACCGGGCGACAGGAGAGGCTCTGTGTGTGTGCCAATGTCATCGCTGTCACCACCTCTCAGTTTGTTGGTATTTTCAGATTGTGAGCATTTAGTGGTGTGGGTCTCTGTGTCCTTTGCATGGGGAAAAGTGAAGAGAGGAGGAGCTTGGAGAATCAATTTGGGACAGGTTTTTGGGTGCAGAGGTATAATTCGGGCAGCTTTTTGGACTCAGATGCAGCCCTTCTTCCATTTGTAATCTCGAATTGCACACAGGCGCAGCGGGAGGCCCTGGACGACATCGTCATGCAGGTCATGGAGATGATCAACGCCAACGCCAAGGCGCGGGGCCGGGTCATCGACTTCAAGGAGATCCAGTACGGCTACCGCCGCGTCAACCCCATGTACGGGGCCGAGTACATCCTGGACCTGCTGCTGCTGTACAAGCGGCACAAGGGCAAGAAGGTGACGGTGCCCGTGCGCCGGCACGCCTACCTGCAGCAGACCTTCAGCAAGATCCAGTTCGCCGAGCACGAGGAGCTGGACGCCCGGGAGCTGGCCGAGCAGATCAACCAGGAGTCGGGCTCGCTGTCCTTCCTGTCCAACTCGCTCAAGAGGCTGGTGCCGTTCGGGCTGCCCGGCGCCGGGAATGAGCGCAAGGAGCCCAAGGAGACGAAGATCAACGTCCTGATCCCGCTGTCGGGCCGCTTCGACATGTTCGCCCGGTTCATGGGCCACTTCGAGAAGACGTGCCTGGCGCCCAACCAGAACGTCAAGCTGGTGGTGCTGCTCTTCAACTCGGACTCGAACCCGGACAAGGCCAAGCAGGTGGAGCTGATGCGGGACTACCGGCTCAAGTACCCCAAGGCCGACATGCAGGTCCTGCCCGTGGCCGGGGAGTTCTCGCGGGCCCTGGCCCTGGAGGTGGGGTCGGCGCAGTTCCGCAACGAGTCGCTGCTCTTCTTCTGCGACGTGGACCTGGTGTTCACGGCCGAGTTCCTGCAGCGGTGCCGGGCCAACACGGTGCTGGGCCAGCAGATCTACTTCCCCATCATCTTCAGCCAGTACGACCCCCGGATCGTCTACGGCGGCAAGGCCCCCAGCGACAACCACTTCGCCTTCACGCGGAAGACGGGCTTCTGGAGGAACTACGGGTTCGGCATCACCTGCATCTACAAGGGGGACCTGGTCCGCGTGGGCGGCTTCGACGTCTCCATCCAGGGCTGGGGGCTGGAGGACGTGGACCTCTTCAACAAGGTGGTGCAGGCCGGCCTCAAGACGTTCCGCAGCCAGGAGGTCGGCGTGGTCCACGTGCACCACCCGGTCTTCTGCGACCCCAACCTGGACCCCAAGCAGTACAAGATGTGCCTGGGGTCCAAGGCGTCCACCTACGGGTCCACGCAGCAGCTGGCCGAGATGTGGCTGGAGAAGAACGAGCCGGGGTACAGCAGGGCCGGCAACACCAACGGCTCGGCCAGGACAGCCTGACGTCCAGCCCCCGCGCTGGGCCCAGACCTTTTTAATTCTCTAATTTATTTTTCTGGAAATCGTTTGTTTTTATTTTTATTTTTATTTTTTTTGGTACCAACCCCGTTTTGCAAGTTTATTGCACCAGGATCTGTTTTACACGTGACCTTTCTTATACCGAGGACTCCTTGTTTTGACGATTGAGCTTTTTTTTTTTTTCTTCTGGGAACAAAAAGGTGACGTTTCTGCCTTCGGACACATGTTTCTCCTCGCCGGACACCCTGTAGCAGAACCCCGCTGTTCTCCGTGACTTGAAATGTACCTGATGAATGAATGAGACTATTTTTTTGTCGTCATTCCGTTTCTTCCCCAGGCCCCTGCGCTACCAAGTATTATGGTAACGAAACACTGTAACTCCGCTCACTGTTCCGTTGTAACTGGTCCCCATCGCACAGTCTCTACCTGTTGTCTCTGCCGCACGGCCGGCGATGTTTTGAAAGCCACGTTGGGTTCCGATGGTAGAAGAAGGGAATGGATCATCGTCTGTATCGTCACCCCCGGAAGAGCCATCTCACGTGCCCTCCTACTCCCTGCGGTCACGTGGGGGTGGGGGCTTTTAGGCAAAAGGGGGCGAGGGAGACACCCTAAGAGAATAGGGCTGTTCTTGCCCTGCGTGTGGGCTCAGTGGATCTGGCGTTAAAATCCAAGAAGGATCTGGTATTTCCTCTCTCCTCAAAGGATAAAATATCAATTATTATTTTCTTTTAATCCTTACCTGAGGATGTTTTCCCATTGATTTTTATTTTATTTTTTTAGGAAGAGTGGAAGAGAGAGAGAGAGACAGAGAGAAACGTCGATGTGAGAGACACACATCAATCAGTTGCCTCCTGCACCCGCCCCGACCAGGGCCTGGGCCCCGGGAGGAGCCTGCAACCCAGACACCTACCGGTGGCCGGAATCGAACCTGGGACCCTTCGGTCCGCAGGCCGACGCTCAATCCACTGAGCCACACCAGCCAGGGCTAAAACATTCATCTTTAGGATGGCAAAGAAGGACGATGGTGAATCGGCTGTACCCTGATGCAAGTGTGTGGGGGAGTGAAATTGTATTTGCTTTTGTTCCTTCATCTCCTGTCTGTGTTATGTCGGTGGAGACGGCTGTTTCATTCTTTCCAATTCCCCTTTTTCCCCCCTTTTGTCTCCAGAACACCTTTAATTTATTTGATGCTCGTTGTTAAGCGCGCTGCCGATTCTCCGGGACCTGCTAGGCGATCTAGTATTTATGTGTATCAGGGCGTGTCCAGTGGGTTTTATTTGCAGTAAACCGAACTCCAAAGATTTCATCCCGAAAATGCGCCCCCACCCCCCACATTCCGTACCATTTTGGGTTTTTTTTTACTAAACTATCAAGTGTTCTTTGACAATTTTGGTGCTCACGCGTTTTTTAGGAACAAAAGCGAAATGAACCTGTCACCAGGCCAGGACGTTCCGTTTCCCCTGGCGGCCCGCACGTGCCTTAACCACACGGTGTTCCTCACGTCGATGCCCAGCAACAGACTTGCCACGTCAGTCAGTACTCGTCCCTGGAGGTCTGCCGATCTGTACATAGCCAGTCGCTCCTTCGGCGCAATAAACCCGTCGACAGTATTTTTCTATCGGACTCTGCAGAGCCGTCGTGTCTCATTGACTCCTCTGTTCCGGCCCGAGGGTTGTATGACATCCGGGGAGTAAAAAGCTTAAGCCACGAGTTCATGGCGTTTCTCGGTTGATTTGAGGGCGATGTTGAAGCGGACTGCAGGGTGGGAGTGAAATGACACGAACCTTTTTTAAAAATATATATATTGTTATTGCCCCGGCTGGTTTGGCTCAGTGGATAGAGCATCGGCCTGCGGACTGAAGGGTCCCGGGTTCGAGTCCAGCCAAGGGCACATGCCCAGGTAGCAGGCTTGATCCCCAGTGGGGGGTGTGCAGGAGGCAGCTGATCCCATGATTCTCTCTCATCATTGATGTTTCTATCTCTCTCTCCCTTCTTCAGTGAAATCAATTAAAAAATAGATATGAGCCCTAGCTGGTTTGGCTCAGTGGATAGAGCGTCAGCCTGCGGACTGAAAGGTCCCAGGTTCGATTCCGGTCAAGGGCATGTACCTTGGTTGCGGGCACATCCCCAGTGGGGAGTGTGCAGGAGGCAGCTGATCAATGTTTCTCTCCCATCGATGTTTCTAACTCTCTATCCCTCTCCCTTCCTCTCTGTAAAAAATCAATAGAATATATTTTTAAAAAATAGATATGAAGAAAATATATTGGAACCGTGACCTCCTGGTTCATAGGTCGATGCTCAGCCACTGAGCCACACTGGCTAGACTCTCCTGTGCTTGCTTGTCAGTCCTCCCAGCCCTCGGCTGGGGCCCGCCCTGGGGATTAGGCGGCGTGGCTGCGAGTGAGTTGCTGTAATCTGGCTGCAAAGGCGCTTAGGGGCGGCAGGGGCTGGGGGCCGGCGAGGGACCTGCCTGCTGCCGTGGCCCCACAGGGCTGCACCTGCCTCCTGGGGCCCCCTGCCCTCTCCACCTCCCCAGACGATGTCCCTGCTCTCCCACTCGGGGGAAAAGGCCCCAAGACCCCCTCAGCTCAGTCTGACTGGTAATAGACACAAATGAAAATGCAGTTGACAGCACGATGGTTCAGATGACAGCGACCCCTTCGGTCTGACTTCCAGTAAAAGACAAAGCGGCTGCCCTGGCCGGTGTGGCTCAATGGATAGAGCGTCGGCCTGCGGCCTACAGGGTCCCGAGTTTGATTCCCAGTCGAGGACACGTACCTGAGTTGCAGGCTCGATTCCCTGCTGGCCCTGGCTGGGACACGTGCAGGAGGCAAGCAGTCGATGTGTTTCTCTCACATCGATGTCTCTCTCTGTCTCTCCCCCTCGCTTCCACTCTCTCTAAAAATCAATGGGAAATATCCTCGGTGAGGATGAACAACAAATAACTACGAAGGGGAGTCTGCGCCCAGTATCTTGGTTGCGTCATCGGGCGAACACGCAGCCCCAGGAGCCCAGCTCCGCTGCTGCAAACGCTGAGTCATGACAGTGAGAAGACGGGCAGGCGGGTGTCTCGGTGACTCAGGGCCTGCGGAGCGGCCAGTTCCAGACACACGGCCTCCACTCCCAGGCCGCAGACACTGGTCTCCGGAGACCGGAGGTCAGGGCCAGGAACGGAAGCGGCCGGCTCCAGATCCGAGCAGCCACCGTGGCTCAGTGACTGAGCGTTGAACTATGAACCAGGAGGTCACAGTTCGATTCCCGGTCAGGGCACAGGCCCAGGTTGCGGGCTTGACCCCCAGTAGGGAGCATGCAGGAGGCAGCCGATTCAGGATTCTCTCTCGTCATTGATATTTCTCTTCCTCTCTGAAATCAATCCATATATATATTTTTATTTTTATTTTTATTTTTAAAGAAGCATTCACTAAAGTGGGCATCCCAGGGACAGGACGGGCAGCAGGAGGGAGACTGATTCTGTACTGTTGGGTGTTGCCCAGTATCCCACTGGGTACACCAAGCGGTGGCTCTGGAGACCGGTGAGCGTTTGGGGTGAGGGGCAGTGGGTAAAAGCACAAAGACCTGTGTTCACAGGTGTCTGGGTTGTCCCTGGGGAGGGAGCAGGGGCCTCTGGGGTGGAGTCAGTGGCAGGCTGGCCTGGCTCGTCCTCGCTCACGACCATTCCTTGTGCACAGCTCTTCCCAACTCCCAAGTTCACCGGCATCCCGCTGGCCGCCTGAAATCAGTGAGGCGGGGGTATTTACACCACAGCAAGCGGCAGCTGCTTCAAATTGGCCTTTTCTCTCTGCTTTAATTTATTTTTTAAATGTGTTTTTATCGATTTCAGAGAGGAAGGGAGAGGGAGAGAGATAACATCAATGAGAGAGAATCATGGGTCGGGTGCCTCCTGCACGCCCCCTACTGGGGATGGAGCCCACAAGCCAGGGATGGAACTGTAACCTGCTGGTTCATAGGTATATGCTCGACCACTGAGCCACACCAGCCAGGCAGGCCCTACCTCTTCACTATTCTGGGGAGAAGCTCATCTCTGGACCTGGCCTGGCTGCTCTTGAGCAGGGGAAGTGGCCGGGTGGCCGGCCTCGGGCCTGTCTCCCTGCCAGGACTGTCCCCTTGAATGATGACCGCTCATCTGCGGCCAGAGGGTCGGAGTGGAGCCTGGCTGTTCCCGGAGCTGGTTTCTCGTCCCTCCCCCGGGGGTGTGGGCCGGGACGGCCGGATGCCTTTGTCCCTGTGGTCGCTGGGAGCTTGGATGCTGTCCCTGGCCAGGCCCCGAGCCACCAGCTGGCTTCCTTCAACGGAAGATGCTATCTGTCTGCCGACAGGCCTGTGGCAAGGACCGCGGGCAGCCTGCCTCCGGGAGGACCAGCTGCAGGGCACTGAGCTGCGCTTCCTTTTCCGCGGAGAGGGGACTCTGGCTGGAGGGCAGCGGGTTTCGGCTCAGGGCTCCCCTGCAGATCGTCACCCTGTCCCCTTCCTGACTTGCTCCTCGCTCTCCCTCCTCTTTTTTTAAATATATTTGTGTTGATGTCAGAGAGGAAGGGAGATGGGGAGAGAGATAGAAACTTCTATAATGAGAAAATCATGGATTGGCTGCCTCCTACATGCCCCCTACTGAGGATGGAGCCTGCAACCCGGGCCTGTGCCCTGACCAGGAATCGAACTCTGACCTCCTGGTTCCTAGGTGGACACTCAACCACTGAGCCACGCCGGCCACGCTGAGCTAATCTTTTAATCACCAGCATTAAAATGCAGCCAACCAGCTCACCCTTGGCTTTGTGTGCAAGCCCCGCCCCCCCGTGGACCCCCCACAACGCATTGTGCCCCCGGGCCGTTCACATGCGTGTAAAAGGCGCTTCAGGAGCCCCCACGCCTCCTGGCTGTCTGGCGTGTGGATGTGCGTGATGACAGTTCTACCAGAGACTCCCGGGCAGTGTGAGGGGGAGCAGCACCCCCAGGCGGGTCAAAGGCGTTTTGATTTAGGAGGCGTTGCCCTCGCCCGTTAAGTGCAAGTTCATGGAGCCCACGGGCAGGGTGGTTTTGTCCAGGCTTGTGGGGTGGTAGGAACTTGATGTTTCTATCTCCCTCTTCCTTCCTCTCTGACATCAATAAAATATATTTCAGAAATGAAAAAAGACACACGTACGGTGGGGCAGCATTTAGTTGGCTCCAGCTGTATACGGTGCCCAGCTAGGACTTTTTGTGCATCGTTATTCTTCAGTCCCCACCGGGGTCTGCATCTGTGTTCCCAGCTGAGCAGCCGAGTCAGGCCCCTCCCCAACCCCGTCCCCACCCCCCCAGGCAGTGCCTCTGAAGGGAAGGAAGCTCCGCCACACAGGCAGCCTGGGCCTGGCGCCTCCGCAGGTGAGGTCACGCTCTGGGGGTTCCTGGGTTCGCTCCTCTTGGGGGGGCAGAGACTTGGCAGCCTGGAAACCCGGGCCCCAGCGAGGCAGGCGGGGGGGGGC
>NW_006296417.1:1047305-1049329 GCF_000327345.1 Myotis davidii | reverse complement strand
CCTTGGCTTGATGGGGGGTCCCTCAGCCTCCCACAGGCCTCCCTCAGGGTTGGGGGGCCAGTCCCAGCCGCCTCGGGAGCTTGGGCTCCTGGAGGAGGAGGGATGGGGGACTCCTCGGGGCTCGCCCCTGTTTAACCTTCGCTGTGTCTGTGGGGCACTCACTCCACAGCCATCAGCGCCCTGACCACACCTCAGAGTTAATTGCTGTTATTATTATAGTTTTCCTAATATTGACGTGGGAGATGAGTAACCTTTTTTTTTTTTTGTACCCACAATGCCTAGAAGGTAGGAGTATGGGATGGAAGGATGGACGAGTGAATGGATGGGTAGATGGGGGGTGGCTGGATGGCTGGATTGGGGGGTGAGCAGATGAGGAAGTTGAAGGCAGGGAGGGCTAGCTGCCTGTCAGCTGCCACAGAAGCCGGCAGCACCCCAGTCCTCACCTAAGCGCTCTGTCTTCCCCCTCGTCCCTGTTGGTCTCTCCTCCCACAGGTGGGGCACGTGCCTGGCCTTTGGCCCCAGCAGCAGGCCGAGGCTCTGGGCACCCTGGCAGGAGCAGCCCCTCCCCGTGCCCACCCAGGCCCCCTGGGAGCCTGCCATTGCCCACCCGGGCGGCCCCTCCTACCCCGCAGCCTGAGTGTGAGAGAATCGGGGACATATGGCAAAAGGCCCTGACAGATGGGGAGGCAGCGTAGGTGCCCTGCAGCTGTGGCCAGGCCAGACGCAGGCCCCGGGCGCTGGGGTCCCGCCAAGCTCAGGAACCCAATGCGAGAACATGGGGCTGGGGCGGAGGAGGGTCAGGGGTCAGGAAGGGAAAGGCCCGTGAGCACAAGGATTATGAAGATGTTTAAATTGGTTTGTAGAGACACAGGTGTAGCCTGGCCCATGTGGCTCAGTGGCTAGAGCGTCAGCCTTTGGCTGAAGGGGCCCGGGTTCGATTCCGGTCAAGGGCACAGGCCCGGATTGCAGGTCGATCCCCAGTAGGGGGCGTGCAGGAGGCAGCCGATCCATGATTCTCTCTCATCATGGATGTTTCTCTCTCTCCCTCTCCTTCCACTCTGAAATGGAAAAAAAAAAAAAGATCCAGGTGTAGAGACAGAGGCGGTGGGTGACCTCTGACCCTCCCCCTGGCCTGGATCATGTGGCGGAGGCAGCAGCCCCGGGCCAGCTGGTCCCCAGGCGCTGCTCTGGGCTCCGCTCCAAGGGGCCTGGCCCGCGCCTGCTCCTGCAGCCTCTCCATCAAGCCCTCAGCCCCTCATTTCCTGTCCAAACTCCCTTTTGCTCCAAATTGTTAGCATGGCGTCTGTTTCCTGTAACTAAGCCCTGGCCGATACGGGCTGGAATCTGAAACCCGGGACGCTTTTGTTTCTAAGCCGATAGACATTTTTCCCAGGCCGGCTCCCGGGGCGGTGTGTGCGGAGCATGTGAATGAGCCGTGAGGCGCTGGGGGACGGCGAGAAATGGGCACTTTTTTTAATGTAAAAATATATTTTTTACTGATTTCAGAGAGAGAAAGGGAGACAGGGAGGGAAACATCCATGATGAGAGAGAATGATCGATCGGCTGCCTCCCGCACGCCCCACACTGGGGATGGAGCCCACAACCTGGGCCTGTGCCCTGACCGGGAATCGAACTGTGACCTCCTGGTTCATAAGTCGACGCTGACCATTGAGCTCACCAGTCAGGGAGCCGGCTTCTCTAATATCTTGGTTACTCTTCTCGGACCCCGGGGGTGACATCACAGGCTCACCCTCTTCTGGAGCCCGGCCCCCAGCGTTGGACACACGAGGGCGCCCCTGTCCCAGCCGCCGAGGGGAGAGCATGCCTCATGGCCTGGCTCTGCCGCACCAATGTAGTGTTTAAATATTTATTTTTAGTGGCCGCCGGTTAAACAAATAGCAGCCTTGGTTTGGGGAGGGCAACCCTGGGGAGTAAAAATAAAGCCGATCTGTGCCTGGTCAGTCACTCCTCCCAGCGCCTGCCGGGAGGACCCTGGGCCTAGGAGCCCCGGGCGGCCAGGGCGA
>NW_006296417.1:1046508-1047152 GCF_000327345.1 Myotis davidii | reverse complement strand
GGTTACAGGCTTGATCCCCAGTGTGGGGGGTGCAGGAGGCATCCGATCCATGATTCTCTTTCATCATTGGTGTTTCTCTCCCTTCCTCTCTGAAATCAATAAAGATCTTTTTTTAAAAAAAGAATATGAAAAGCAGCAGCCCCCATTATATTGGGTAACTTGTCTGGTGGAGATGAAATGAAACCACTTCACTTGGAAAGCCTTGGAGGAGCGAGTCTCTCCTGCCTGGATTGGAGGCCGGGGACCCAAGGGCACGGGTGCTGGTGGGACACATGGATGAATTTCCGAAGCAGGGAAGCCAAGCGGGGCTGACAGGGGTCTGGGTGGCTCTCCGAGCAGCCGGGACCTCCTCACCTGAGCTGAGGTCCCAGAGGTCAGCCAGTGCCCCCAGGAGACCCGGGCCCGGGCACCGATCGGTGAGACTCTGCTTCCTGGCCATTGTGGGCAGTTTGGCTCAAATCAGCTGGACGGGTTCGACTGTTTCCTGGGTGGACAGGACCCAGCAGGTGCCTGAGCAGCCGTTAGGAAAGGCCTCACTGCAGCGGTGTTTTATAAACAGCATCCCCCTCAGCCTCCGGTGGGCGAGCTGGGCCCAGGGCCCCGCCCCACCCGGCACCCCGGGGACCTGCTCAGGCCTCCGAGCA
>NW_006296417.1:1042989-1046375 GCF_000327345.1 Myotis davidii | reverse complement strand
GTCCCCGGGGCCGCCGCACCTGGCCAGCCTGGGCCGCATGGATGGATCCGGCCTTTGTTCGCTCCACGCACCGGGCTGAGGAGGAGGCGGCTCCTGGGAGTCGGGCCTCGGGGCTGGGCTGCAGGGCTGCATCGTGAATGGTGCCCGGGGCGATTCACAGGGAACAACACCCAGGTGCCCCCTCGGGGGAGAGGAGGGCCTTGAATGCCAGGGCTTGGCTTGGCAAGATGTCTAGTGATGTGGGTTGTTTTCTGAGAGGGATTTTGCAAAGTTCTAGTTTGGAAGGAAGCAAAGAGAGAGAAAGGGAGGGAGGGAGGGTGGGAGGAAGGGAAAGAAAAAAAGGAAGAAAGAGGCCTAGCCTCGTTGCTCAGTGGTTAGAGCGTCAGCCTGCGGACTGAAGGGTCCCGGGTTCGATTCCGGTCAAGGGCATGTATCTCAGCTGCAGGCTCGATCCCCTGGTCAGGGCGCAGGGGCAACCAATCGATGTCTCTCTCTCACATCGATGTCTCTCTGTCTCTCCCCCTCCCTTCCACTCTCTAAAAAAAAACAGAAGCGAAAAGAGAAAAAGGAGAAGTGTATGGCGAACGCTCTCCCAGCCTCCGCGGGTGCTGGTGTGTGAGCACTGATTTGCATCAAGGTCCTCAGTTATTTTATGGAGCAATCGGGCCCCTGGTGACACTCCCCCGCCCCCGGGGGGGCTCTTTTCTGGGGCTGTGCCAGCTAGTGCCTTGACGCCTGCCTTCCCCTAAAAACAACACAGCCCTTTTGGAAAGTTGCATAAACCATGTCATAATGTCATCGAGATGGTAAGTGCCTCAGACATTTCGGGTCTTGTTGCCGGAGTGTGGTTTGTGCAGCCAATTTCACAAGAAGCCAGAAAAGGCAGCCAGATACCAGCCCCCCACCCCGTACCCTCCCCAATGCCACCCCCTGCTGGTAGGAGAGCAAAGCACTGCAACCTACTTGGAAGGCAGTTTTGTCCAAGCTGCAAATTACAAGTGCGTTTACCTTTGACCCGGCCGTCCCACTTCTGGGAATTCTCCTCTTTGCCACGTTTGTTTGTGACAGTAAGAGATTAGACCCCAGTGTCCACTGATAGAGGAAGAGAGAAGTGAGTGACCCAGCACCCGTCAAAGCATGAAACACAACTGCAGACGTAAACCCGGGAGCGAGAAGCGCGCCCTCTGGTGGGAGGGAAAGGGTACTGCATGGTGCGGGACAGGAAGCAGAGAGGTTTGTTTTATTTTATTTTTTTAAATCTTCACCCGAGGATATTGTTCCATTGATTTTTAGGGAGAGTGGAAGAGAGAGGAAAAGACAGAGAGAAATATCCACGTGAGAGACACACATCGATGGGTTGCCTCCTGCATGGGCACTGACCAGGGCCCAGGCAGGGAAGGAGAAATAGTGACCAAAATATTTTCTTCTTAAAAAAAATGTTTTTATTGATTTCTGAGAGGAAGAGAGCGGGGGAGAGATAGAAACATCAATGAGGAGAGTCATTGATCGGCTGCCTCCTGCACGCTCCACACTGGGGATCGAGTCCTCAACCCGGGCATGTGCCCTGACCGGGAACCAAACCATGACCTCCGGGTTCATAGATTGACGCTCAACCACTGAGCCACGCCAGCCGGGCCTCTACCTGGGTTTTTCCATTATGTGAATGTATTATCTAACTCTCCCCACAAAGCACCCATTTCCCCCCAGTTGAAGCCCTAAAATGATGAGCAGAATATTGGTCCCCGAGACCAGAGATTCGACGGGAGAGCTTACTGGGTGCAAATGCTGCTGTGTAACAGGAGTGGAAACGGGCCCACATTTCTCCGTTGGTTTTCTTCTTGCTCCTCCCTGCACTTCATTTTTGCAGCCCCCATAATCCTAGGGCCTCGTGCCAGCTGTGGTTTTTCCTAAACCCTTGAACACATAAAAGAAAGAATCCCTTTGCAACAGGTTCTTGGACTATTGTGTTAACCAGGGGGCTCAGGTGCTGGAACTCTGTGGCAACGTCGCCCTCTTGTGGTTCGGAGCTGTTACTGCTACGAGGAGGTCTCTCTTGGGCCCAAAGAGAGTCCTGACCAGATATTTTACTTCCTGGCCCATAACAGCCGGTTCCTAATGACCACCGTCACCAGCATGTTCCAGGGTGACACCGTGGTCCCTGATTTTTGACTGACTAGCTGGAACCCGGATTCTTTATCCACCTGAGTGTAAGGTGGGGGAAAGGGTACTGGGGGTCGAATCTGCAACCTGGGCATGTGGCCTAATAGGGAATGGAACCTTGATCTGGTGCATAGGTCGAATGCTCAACCACTGAGCCACACTGGCCAGGCAATGGTTCATCTTTTACAAGTGAAACATCACAAAGGAGGTGTTAAACAGTTAAAGGAAGAAAATTCAGCCCCAGCAGATTTGGCTCAGTGGGTTGGCCTGCGGCCTGAAGGGTCCGGGTTCTATACTGGCCAAGGGCACATGCCTAGGTTACGGGCTCAATACCCACTAGCAGCCGTGGGCAAACTACGGCCCGCGGGCCGGATCTGGCCCGTTTGAAATGAATAAAACTAAAAAAAAAAAATAGACCGTACCCTTTTATGTAATGATGTTTACTTTGAATTTACATTAGTTCACACAAACACTCCATCCATGCTTTTGTTCCGGCCCTCCGGTCCAGTTTAAGAACCCATTGTGGCCCTCGAGTCAAAAAGTTTGCCCACCCCTGGGTTACACAGTTCATTCAACTTGGTCGCTGGTTGGGTGCTGGGCATACAGCATTGTACTGCAGACTGAAGGGTCCCAGGTTTGATTCCAGTCAAGGGCACATGCCCATGTTGCAGCCTCGATCCCCAGTAGTGGATGTGCAGGAGGCAGCTGATCAATGCTTCTCTCTCATCATTGATGTTTCTCTCTCTCTCTCCCGCCCCCTTCTTCTCTTTCTAAAATCAATAAAAACATATTTTAAAAACAAAAGACTTGGCTTGGTACCACGAGGGCCTATGGTCTCGCTCTTTAAAAATCATATTCCTATTTGTCAATTAGCTTTTGAGAGAGCTAGGTATGTTCCCTTCAAAACCTTCTGGGGGGGAAAAAAACCCACCCCAAGTCACATTTCAAATAGGTTAAGAGAGGCGAGTGTCAGGCAGCGGGTGCAGGACACTGTGGGCGGAAGACGGGGCCGTAATGAAGGGGACTGTCTGTGACGGTGACGCCGAGCGCGTGTTGGGGACCCTCGCTGGGCTCATTCCTCCCGAAGAGGTTTGTCTTGCGGGCGGAGGAGGAGAAAGGCGGGGATCAGCCGCCTTTCTCAGCCGAGAAGGTGACGGGGCGGCGGGACCCGGCTGCGCGGCTTCCCCACAAACGTAAACACTCGGGGTGAGCGGACGGGGACACCT
>NW_006296417.1:1040521-1042221 GCF_000327345.1 Myotis davidii | reverse complement strand
GGGCCTCCAGGCAGAGGCGGCCGGACCCGGCGGCGGCTGCTGTAGGTTCGTACCTGATACCGATAGTGAAACCGAGGCTGTGGTTGGGAGTAAGGAGCCCCGGATGGTGACCGGTGGGGGGGACAGGGGACGGGACCGCCTGGCGCTTCCGAAACGAAACGGGGATGAACGGAACGTGCGATCCCGATGCTCTATCCACTGAGCCACACCAGTTAGGTCCAGGGCAGGGATTTTTCTTAAAACACACACTCCTCCGTTGGTATCCGAGTCACGGCACCAAAAACACACACACACACAAAACGTCCGCTCTATCCACTGAGCCACACCGGTTAGGTCCGGGGCAGAGATTTTTTTTTTTAACACACACACTCCTCGGTTGGTATCCGAGTCACGGCACCAAAAAAAAAACCAAACACACACACAAGACAATTTTTATTTCAGAGAGGAAGGGCGAGGGGGAGATAGAAACATCAGTGATGAGAGAGACTTATCGTGCCCCCTGCACGCCCCCTACTGGGGATCAAGCCCACAACCCAGGCATGTGCCCTGACTGGGAATCGAACCCAGGACCTCTTGGTCCACGGGACAACGCGCAATCCACTGAGCCACCACAGCCAGACCCGGGCAGGGATTTTTAATGGGGATGGATTAGGTTGGAAACTTCACTCACGGGTCTGCCTGTGAACCCCGAGTGACCTCAGGCCTGGAGCGAGGAGGGACTCCGGTGTGGGTTAGTCAGGTCCTTCCCACTCATGTGCCCTTGACCAGAATTGAACCCAGGACCAGGTCAACGCTCTGTCCACTGAGCCAAACCAGCTAGGGCTTGTTTCCAAGTACCTGAGGCTCTCCATCGCTTTCTGGTGTCGACCTGGACTAATTTCACTGATGGCCAGCTGTCTTCTAGAGTTCTGGTCAACCTCGGCACTGGGTATCTCACGGAGGGACTCCAGTGTGGGTTAGTCGGGTCCTTCCCACTCACTTTATGCTGATTGATCACCTTCTCACTAGTCAGGACGCATCACTACCGTTTCCATAGCAGCAGCATCAAACACAGGTGGTCATGCATCCGAGTCACCATAGTTACCGAGGTTGGGGAGGAGGAGCACAGAGGTGGTAAAACTCATCAAGCCTGCCTCTCCTTCCCCGTGCCCCGTGGGCCTTGGGCCTGCATGCCCAGTCAGTCTCTTGGATTGTTGGCCCTATAGGCAACGAGAAACTACAAAGTCCAAGTGTAAACCTTTAAAGCAGGTTGAGAGTGGTGTCGGGAACAGCCCCAGGCACCTGCCACAGCCACCTCCGCCAGCAACTGCAGGGAAAGGTGTGTGGTGTTGCTGTTCAATTTGGGGCATGAAAATGTAGGTTAAAAAAACTACACTTGGGACCTGGCTGGTTTGGCTCAGTGGATAGAGCATTGGCCTGGGGACTGAAGGGTCCCGGGTTCGATTCCGGTCAAGGGCACATGCCTGGATTGTGGGCTTGATCCCCAGTGGGGGGCTTGCGGGAGGCAGCCAATCAGTGATTCTCTCATCATTGATGTATCTCTCCCTCTCCCTCTCTGGAATCAATAAAAATTAAAAAATTTAAAAAAAAAACTACACTTAGTTGATTTTATTCTAAGCTGACAACAGTTAGCAAGGTTCCTGTAATCACACCTCCGTATCCAAAGTGGAAGTATACTTTTTGTTTCCTTTTTATTTTAA
>NW_006296417.1:1029318-1039586 GCF_000327345.1 Myotis davidii | reverse complement strand
TGGAGATCGAACCTCAACCCAGGCTTGTGTCCTTGACTGGAATCGAATCTGGGACCCTTCAGTCCACAGGTCAACGCTCTGTCCACTGAGCCAAACCAGCTAGGGCTTGTTTCCAAGTACCTGAGGCTCTCCATCGCTTTCTGGTGTCGACCTGGACTAATTTCACTGATGGCCAGCTGTCTTCTAGAGTTCTGGTCAACCTCGGCACTGGGTATCTCACTTTGGTTGCCTCCTGCACGCCCCCTACTGGGGATCACGCCGGAAACCCAGGTCCAGCCGAGTGTGTCTGTCAGAGCACTTACCTTTCAGGCTGGGCCTCCCCAGGTCTCCCTGAATTTGGAGTTGGGGGGAAGGGGCAGGAATCTGCATCTCCGGGAGGTTTCCGGTGCCGAGGGGCAGCCTCCCCCCCAAACAGCCAAAACAGATGCGGAGGGGTCCCACATCTGTACTCCCACGTCTTTGTAATTGTGTGGACTCTGGAGAGTTTCCGTGGTGCACAAGGTGCGTTACCTTCCTTCATTCTTCTCTCCTCACAGCTCCCGAGGACGTTGTGAGACGGCAGGAGGCTTTGGCGGCCGCGCGCCTGAAAATGCAGGAGGAACTAAACGCCCAAGTAGAAAGGCACAAGGAGAAACTCCGGCAGGTAGGGCTGCTCCGCCCTCAGCCACAGGGTCTTTAAAAAAAAAACTACACTTAGTTGATTTTATTCTAAGCTGACAACAGTTAGCAAGGTTCCTGTAATCACACCTCCGTATCCAAAGTGGAAGTATACTTTTTGTTTCCTTTTTATTTTAAATATTTTTATTGCCCTGGCCGGTTTGGCTCAGTGGATAGAGCCTCAGTCTGCAGACCAAAGGGTCCCAGGTTCAATTCTGGTCATGGGCACATGCCTGGGTTGTGGGCTCTGTCCAAGGTGCAGGAGGCAGCCAATCAATGATTCCCTCATCCTCATTGATGTTTCTATCTCTCCCTTCCCCTGAAAGCATTTCTCACCCCCAGCTGCCCCCCCGGCAGCCTGATTGCCCTCACCCTGCCTGCCTGCCCACCCTGCCAGGGCTCTGGGATCAGTGGCAGAGCAGAGATAGGCATTTCCCACGTGGCCTGTGCTCCGCCATTAATCCCCACCCACGGAGGCCCTGCCTGCCCTATGATCAGTCGCTGCCCACCCTGCCATGGCTCTGTGATCAATGCTGCACAGAGGGAGGCTCTGCCCACCCAGTGGGGCTCTGCTATGGGCCCTCCCAGGCACGGCTTGGTCTGGAAGGAGGTCTGGAAGTTTGTCCAGAAGGTCTCCTGGTCTAATTAGCATATTACCCTTTTATTAGTATAGATTGCTTTCAGAGAGGACTTTCAGAGAGGATGGGGGGGATAGAAACATCAATGATGAGAGAGAATCATTGATTGCATGCCCGCCCCCCCCACTGGGGATCAAGCCCACAGCCTGGGTATGTGCCCTTGACCAGAATTGAACCCGGGACCAGGTCAACGCTCTGTCCACTGAGCCAAACCAGCTAGGGCTTGTTTCCAAGTACCTGAGGCTCTCCATCGCTTTCTGGTGTCGACCTGGACTAATTTCAGTGATGGCCAGCTGTCTTCTAGAGTTCTGGTCAACCTCGGCACTGGGTATCTCACTTTGGTTGCCTCCTGCACGCCCCCTACTGGGGATCACGCCGGAAACCCAGGTCCAGCCGAGTGTGTCTGTCAGAGCACTTACCTTTCAGGCTGGGCCTCCCCAGGTCTCCCTGAATTTGGAGTTGGGGGGAAGGGGCAGGAATCTGCATCTCCGGGAGGTTTCCGGTGCCGAGGGGCAGCCTCCCCCACAAACAGCCAAAACAGATGCGGAGGGGTCCCACATTTGTACTCCCACGTCTCTGTCATTGTGTGGACTCTGGAGGTGAGTCCTGGGAACGGACTCGGCAGCATCTTGTCAGCTGAGGGCAGCGCTCTCCTTGTGCGATTTGTTAGGGGACGTCTTGTACTTACATTTTTGCTTCTTAGTGGCTCTTGCCGCAGGATTTCAGCCACCATCTGCGTGTGGAGGGTGTCATGGCAGCAGAGCACACACATTCTAGTTGAGGCTGCCTGTCTCACATGCCCCGGCCTGCTGGGGCCTCTCTTCAGGGGATAGAGGGCGAGCAGTGATGGGCTAAGCGCAGGGCTGAGATGGCGTTTTGAAAGATTTGTTGGGGGCCCTACGAGAGGGGAAAGGAAGAACCACGGACGGAGGACCAGCTGTGACCCAGTCTGGCCCAACAAAAGTAAACGCAGACTGGACTGCTCCGCTCCAGCCCAGAGGTTTCTGGGCCCCCTCTGCACTCCGAGGAAGCCTGGAGGGCAGCAGCCCAGTGGGTCGTCCCGGTGGCTTTTGTTTCTGTGCGGGCTGGAACTCGGAATGAGACTGCCCACGCTCTGGTAACCTAAAATTTACCACTGGCACCTTTCTGTGACTAATTTTTTTAAGCATATAGGTTAGAAAAGCAAAGGCAGGCTGTGATGTCACAGGCAGGCACTAGGGGAAGTAGGGAAAAGCAAAAAGATAACCTTTCCCCCCTATAGGTGGTAAATCGCACAAGGAGAGGATTTGGCCTCTTGGCTGCAAACCTTATTTATAAGCCTAGTGCACACCACACACAAAAACCTATGCATTGGGATGGGGGATCAGGTGAGCAGGGGCACCAGCCCCCGGTCCCCACCTGGGTTCCGCCTGCCAGCGCGGGTCTTTTGCAAGAGGCGGCTGCTGCCCATGATCGGCAATCGGGGCAGTAAGCTGCCGCCCCCCCAATTGCTCCACAGTGGGAGTGGGGGCTGCGGAGGATGGGCTGCAACCCGCCCCTGTGCCCACCGCAGCCTGTTGCCGCACTGGACCCCGCCCTAGTAAAAAATTTTTTTAAAAAAATGCAAACCCTCCTCTGGAACCTTTTGCTGCTCTTCTGCCAAATGACAGTCCCTACCCAGATGGCATTGCCTGAGGCACGTTCCTGGCATAAATGGGGACCGGGGACCATTCGGTGGGATGCTTCTGCATGGCCTGGCTGGCACCTCCCTGAAACCCCCACACTAGCTGCACTGGGGTAGGGGGTTTGCTTGGGGACTACTGGTCGACCTCTAAACCCAGGGCATTTTTACCTGACTGGAGGGAGCTTGACACTTTCCTGCAAATTTTTTTTTTAATTTTTTTTGCTGGGACATCTGGTCGACCCCAGCAAGGTGCAACCCCCCTTCTAACTCACTCCCCCTACACTCCAACCTGTCAAGGCCTTTGTACCTGAAGGCAGAGTGGTCTTACAGTCACCCACTCACTCCCCTCCTTCATTCCCCTCAGCTTGAGGAAGAGAAACGGAGAAGGAAGATTGAAATGTGGGACAGCCTGCAAGAGGGGAAAAGCTACAGAGGTCATGCCAGGAAGCCTCAGGTGAGGCCCCCCCGACGAGACAGCGAGCCCCCCATCCAACTGTCAGGTAGAACATAATACTCACTTTGAGCCTTGCCTCTCCCCTCCACACAGGAAGAAGACAACCCCAGCCCTTCTACTTCGTCCAGCCTCCCCAAGCGGCCAGCAGACAGGAAGCCCCTACGTGGGGGTGGTAAGGACCACCCCACACCCAAAGCTCTGCTCCTTCCTCTCTAGGAAGGCTCCAGGGGCAAGGAGGTGGGAGGCTTGGAGAACTCATGCAGAGAGTGGTAATAACCCTTCACAAGGCCTGGGAGTTAGCAGCCTGCTCAAAGTCAGATACCCAAGACGCATTTTATTGAGGAGGTCCCAAACGAGGAGAGCATGGTGACCAAACGCTCAGAGCCGGGTGGACGGGATAAAGGGCCCCTTTTCTTTGCTGTCACTGCAGGTTATAACCCTTTGTCTGGGGAAGGAGGAGGAGCCTGCACGTGGCGACCTGGACGCCGAGGCCCATCAGCTGGCGGATGAGGCTAAGAAAGCCTTGCCCGTGTCACTCGACACGAAGCAAGCCCAGCCCTCACCCCAATCCCCTTCAATTGCCTTACGCACCCTTTCTCACAGTGACCAAGGGGCTCACTCCTGTCCTCCACCTGCACAGCACCCACCAGGCAACAGCGGGTCCCCACCTCCGAAGGAGGCACCTGACCCAATCAAGAACACTGGGACCTAGAGGAACAGCCCCCTCTCACAGCCCTTGGCTGCTGCTAGGACAGTCTCTGTGATAGGTTGCGTCGAATGACGTCCTCCTTGTAAATGGTGAAGCCACCACCAAGGATTACCGAGGCTCACAGTTGACGGGGTTTCTGTAGATCTGCACAGAACACTTTGCCAGGTATAAACGTTTTTAAAGCTGCTGTCTTTATGCACAAGGCCTCTCTTTCCACAGCCGCCTTCTACTGTGGTCATTACCCTCGCAGTGCGCCTCCTCCCAAGCCCCTACACCCAGGGCTGCCACACTTCCTAGAGGTGTAGTTGCTTCTCCACCAGAACCTCCCCTTGCTCAGAAGGGCAGGGAAAGGAAAGGTCGCCCAGCAGCACACAATGTAGCCCAAGGGGGCCGGCCACACAGCCACTGCGCTCTAAGCCGGGGGGCTAGGACAAGCAAATTAAATTCCATATACGGCAACCACAATAGCTACACCTGAGTGGGCAAAGGAGCAGCGGGGATGACAGCGGCAAAGTCCCTCCAACAACATGGACACACCACTCACCAGGAGGGAGCAGGGCCCACACCCCCACAGCGAAGGCCTGGGTAGGCCCAGGCCCGCAAAGGCCCCCACAGCCAGACGGCACCAGGTGTGACACCCTGGGTCACTACTCAGGGCCATCTCACCCTCACGGGCTGGTCTCACGTGATCCAAAACACAAGCCTCCCTGCCCCCTGAAGGCCTGTCTCTGGTGATATCGAGACTCAAAGCAGGGGCCCAAGGTGCAGCCCTTGCAAACGTTCCAAAGAGGGCTCACTGGTAAACCATGCACCAACTTGAGGGGCAGACAGCTAACCCCCATGCCAACCTTGGCCATGGGATTCCCTGGGCATGTCAAGCCTCCTACATCAACTGTGGCTCACCCACTTGACCTCTACACTGAGATGGCTCCCAGGGCAGGGCTTACACCCAACATGCACAACACCCTGCAACTGCACACAGGCAGCCTACTTGCAGAGGAGCACACAGCCCAATCAATGGGTTTCTCCCCCCTGGCTGGTGGGGTTGCCACCACCAAAACACTGGAGGCTTGGGCCCCAGTCCCAGCTTACAAAAGCAAGGACCCAAGCACCAGGGGGCTCATCCCCCCTGCTGCCCTCCACAAGGACCAGCTGCAGGTTAAGACCTTTCACATCTCACCCAGGCACAGCTTCCACCCGGCCCATCCAGAGCACCCACAGCAGGGCTGGGGAACCCTCACTGGGGCTTGGTCCCCTGCACATGGAAGATTAAGTGCTTTCTCAAGGAAATGCAACCACATAATAAAAGCATCAAATACAGAGAAGCAGTTTGGGCAAAGCCATAGGGCAAGCTTCAGTGAGCCACAGCCACCAGCTGGGCACAGCAACAAAGCAAGTATGGGTAACTTGTATGGGTTACAAGTATTTGTAACCAAGTGCAAATCCCAAGCAAGCAGGGCCAAATGAGCATAGAAGCACCCCATCAGCAAGAACAGCCATCACACATTACGGCCCAGGCCCCAGCACCACAAGAACCAGGCCAGAGAGGCCAGGACAATAGCACTGAGGAGCAGGCTTGAAAGGTGATCCACAACTACAGTTCCCAGGGCCTTGAAGCCACCAGGTCAGAGCCACACTCACCCCTTCCTGCCTTTGCACAGACAGCTTAGCCACACCACTGGCTTTTAAAGGATTTGGGCTTTGTGGGCAGCTGGTTCAGCCACCAAGCAGGAACCACAGTGGTAGCTTTTTCCAGAGGTTTCAAAGCAGGACAGGAACTAGAGTGACAACTGAGAGCAGCACCCGTGGGCATCATCCAGGGCCCAAGCTCCCACACCAGAGGGAGACAAGCTAAGGAGCAAGTGGTCCCTGAGGTTCAATGCTGAACGCCAACACCATGAGGATGAGCAGGGAGAGAGCAAGGGCCACAGGGTCCACACCCCTGCCCTCCACACACCTCTCCCAGGCAGGGAGCAGCAGGGTGAAATGGGCACAGCACCCAACCGCGTTAGGTCCAGCTCAACAGCCACGAGCAGCAGCCTGGGAAGCTCCCAGCAGAGCCCAGGAACACAAGCTCAGAAAGCGCACTCAGCTGAGTCAACAAAAGCCCAGGGGGGGCCTTTTGCAAGGCGAGATCACAAGGCCCACCCTGAGCATCAAAGGGCATCACAGAGCCACTGGGCAAGAACGCTCACCACCTTTGGTCACTGGAGCCCATGACAGCCCAAGGAGGGGCCTCAAAGTGGGGGTCAGCCAGGCACATTATCCAAGGCATGGATCACACGGATGAGAACCACACTCACCGCCTTTGTGCACCATGGCCAAGGGCTACAACCACCTCCTGCACCCACTCAGGCAGCCCCTGCAGGCAGAGCCTGGTGTCAGGTTGTCGTCAAACCCTGAGGCCTAGTGGTCCACCCATAGAACCAACCTGGTCAGCCACCCACCACAGGGTTATTACCAACCTGGTGGTACAAAACGCCCATTTCCGATAAAAAAAATGACTGTGCCTGTTGGCCAGTCCTCAGCACGGGTCACACGGGCATCCTCGAGTGGTGGCCTGGTCACTGATCCCTCCCCTCACCCCTTTTTCTACCATTGAGCAACTCACAGCCATCTGGTCAACCCTCATGGCCTGGCAACAGCAAACCAGAGCTGGTTTGACCCCAGGAAAGGTCCCGTTTGGGTCCAGGATGGAAACTAACGCTTCCACGGAGGCGGCCCCCAGAGGGGGACATGTGTGGCCGCCCTTCTACTCCGTGCTCCCTTCAAAGTGTGCCAGCCCTCCCCTCCAGGGAGACCTGGCATCCCAACCAGGGGCCCTTCTCAACCATCAAATGCGGGGCCCTGTCCGTCCGTGTCTGCATCTGAGGACTCAAAAATTCTACTGAGGCACCTTCTGCTGAGCAGGCCTCCCTCCGGGTGTGGAGCACCCAGCCCAATTCCCCACCAAGCCCCAGTGTCTGTGGGTACCAGTGGCTGCTGGTCCAGGCGACCACACTCTGGGTAAGTTGCGGTGAGACACCCCTTAGCCTGCTAAGTACGATACCAGGCAAATCGATACGGCGCCAATGCCCGGGTGTGTCAATAATAGAGCCCCAAGGCCTCTGCGGGAACCTCCTTCTTCCTCGAGAGGAAACAAAAAAGCGACCATAGGCCACTGCCCTGACATCTGCGTGTGAGCTGCAGCCCCAGTCCTCCTGGCGCCCAGACCTGGCCAAGACCTCGTAGCGTGTCTTCAAGCCCGCCCGCAACGGGGAGAAAGACGCGGTTGACTGCACAGCAAGCAAAGGGGTCCACCCTCTGCGGGAGCCTTCCGTGATGGCAAGCAGAAGCTGGTGCGCGGGCCTCACGCTTTTCTCTCGCGTGAGTGGGCAGCAGCCCGGGGAAGAGGGTGAAGACACCTGTGGCAGAGACGAGGGCAATACCGCAGTCAGCATCCTGGCACTCGAATGAATGCCAGGCCCAATGTGGGCCTCTCAGCAGCATAGGCAGAGCCGGGAGGTAGATCAGTTCAACCCCAAGCCCTACGCGCCCAGAGAGCCGTTTGTTTCGCAATTTACTGCAGGGAGCAAGCCCTTGACTCCCTGAGGGCAGAAAAGACCGATTCCGGGCCCTGCAAGCTGGTGACAGGCCTGAACCACACAGGGCATACGGTCTCCCAGAAACAGGATCCCGCTACCCAATTCTCCTTCACGCCAGTCCATTTCTGTCCACAAGACCGAGCCCCACTCTAGCGGGGGTGCCTGGAGTAGGGGTTAACTCCCTTTTTGCCTCACAGAGCCTTGGTTGCCTCCCAGGAGAAGAGGCACTGGCGGATGCAGTGGGTGCCCTCTTGGCCAGCACACACTTGGGTCATGAATTAGGTTTAAAGCAAAGACCCCATCACACTGCAGGCACCAACTTCCAAGTAAATAAACATAAGCACCGAGGCCCAGCAGCAACCCTGCTATTGCCACAGCCCCCTGAGCTCTCTTGGGCGTTCGGCCCACTCTCCACCCCTTACCTCTGGCCCGTCTCTGGATGATCAGGGGGAGAATTCCATACTTTCCAGTGGTTTCCGTAAGAGCACAGCCTCCTACACATGCTTGAAGTACACACACGCTGGGCCAGCCCCCACCTCGGCAGCAAGCCCCAGACAAGCCTGATCCGATGGCCGGCACTCACGGAGCCCAAAGCCAAGGGTGTTACGTCCTCCACTTGGGTTGAAAGTTAAGCTACACAACACAGCAGGCAGTCTCCAGCAAGCACAGCAGTCCCAACACCGGGAGCGGGAATGTAGCCGGAATGGTCACGGGACTAGCCGCCTCCAGCCCTTGGCGCTCTCTTTGGGCCCTGCAGCCCTTACCTATTGCTCTGTGGGTCTGCGCAAAAAGGCCGTGGAAGCATTTCACCCACACACTGCCCCGGGCCGGCCCCACCTCGAGACAGGTGCCAGTAAAAGTCCGGACCAATGACTGACACACCCATGTGTGAGCAAGCGAGTTCTCCTTCCTCTCCAGGTTCAACGCAGCTCGGAAAAGAACAGGAGAGGCGTATGTGTACATAATGCCCCGGGCCGGCCCCAACCTCAAGATTGAGCGCCAGTAAAGCCCAGACCAACGACCGACACCCACGCGCGTGCATGGACCTGTCCTCCCTCATCAAGCACCACCCAGGGCACCAGCCTCATCTCCTGGGAAGGTCGAGCGTTCTGGGACCAGACCCCCCACTCGGCTCCTCTGTCCTTGGCAGAGCACTAGCCCAGCTCCAGTGGGCTGAGGGGCACCAATAGGTGCTGGTCTGACTGGTTCAGTTCCGTGCAGCCCCACACCTGGGCTGGGACTTTGCGTGAAAAAACGTTCAATGCGGGCTCGGGAAAGAACAGCAGAGGCGTATGTGTACATAAATGCCCCGGGGCCGGCCCCAACCTCAAGATTGAGCACCAGTAAAGCCCAGCCCAACGACTGACACCCACGCGTGTGCATGGACCTGTCCTCCCTCATCAAGCACCACCCAGGGCACCAGCCTCATCTCCTGGGAAGGTCCACTGCTCTGGGACCAGACCCCCACTCGGCTCCTCTGTCCTTACTAGAGCACTAGCCCAGCTCCCGTGGGCTGAGGGGCACCAATAGGTGCTGGTCTGACTGGTTCAGTTCCGTGCAGCCCCACACTTGGGCTGGGACTCTGCGTGAAAAAATCACCACCTACAGCACTGGAGGTACAACCTGGAGTGAACAAACGCAGCATGGATGGCCACGCGTGGCCGGCACAACCTTGACACCACCACCAGCCCACTGGAACCCCTCCTCAGGCATCAGGACCACGTCCCACCTCTTAGGCTACTGCCCTGACCCTCGGCGTGGAACTGAACCAAGGACGTGCCTTATGCACACCGCGGACGGGCCCACGGTGGCTTCCACAAGTGTGCGGGCCCTATGGCAGTGGCTCCTGCGGACAGAACCCCTGCAGCTTTTGCGAACCGGCCCACTGTGGCTCCCGCAAGCAGGCAGACCACTCAGGTGAACCTTATACGAGCAGTATTTCTCACAGGCGGGCTCCCGTGGTTGCATCTACGGTCAACAGCTCCCGTGTGTGGGCACCCTGTCTCCCACAGACAAGGCTCAGGTGAACCTTATACGAGCAGTATTTCTCACGGGCGGGCTCCCGTGATTGGATCTACAGTCAGCAGCTCCCGTGTGTGGGGCACCCTGTCTCCCACAGACAAGTCCAAGGCAGGGACAGGACAGGCCCACAAGCTGGTGGTTCCGCAGACTGACGGAACCCCTGCAGTTCCTGACAGGCCCACGGCAGGAGAACCCTACAGGCAGTGGCCTCCACGGAAGGGCAGGCCTACAGCAGGTGGTTCCCACAGCTGGTCAGAACCACTGCAGCCCCCACGGGCAAGCAGGCCCATAGCGTGGCTCCCGCAGCCGGACAGGACAGGCCCACAAGCTGGTGGTTCCGCAGACGGACGGAACCCCTGCAGTTCCCGACGGGCCCACGGCAGGAGGACCCTACAGGCAGTGGCCTCCCACGGAAGGGCAGACCTACAGCCGGTCAGAACCACTGCAGCTCCCGCAGGCAGACAGACCCACAGCCGGATGAAACCAGTGCAGCCCCCGCGGGTGGGCTCACAGCTAGTGGCTCCCGCAGCCAGACGGAACC
>NW_006296417.1:1026028-1028889 GCF_000327345.1 Myotis davidii | reverse complement strand
CTGCGGCCGGACGGAACCGCTGCGGCTCCCCACGGTGGGACCGGGATGGGATGACCCCACGGGCATCGGCTCCCGCGGACGGAACCCTGGCGGTGCTGGTACCCGCCTGCTCACAGCTCAGCCAGAAGTTGCCCGAGGCATATAGTCTACAGGACTGCCGGTACAATCTCCGGAGAACCGATGAAACGTAGACACTCGGCGTAACCGGGGGCGATCATGATATCGCCTCCGGGCTCCTGGAACTCTGCCTCGGGCAACAAGTTCAAATCTCACCCCTTACCGAATGCCCCGGAGCTACGGAGGAAGGCGGCAATATAAAAGTGGCCACAAGGTGGCGACTGACAATAGGGTAAAAGTCAAAGAGAGACGCATCTGAAGGGTGGGGACGTGGGCGAGAGAGCACCGCCGCCCCCCAAGACCCCCCCAACTTCATCTCGGAGAGACTCTTGTCTGGCTCCGAGCGGGTGGGAAGCGTCCAGCACGGCCCAAGGCGTCCACCGGGGACCTCCTGCCCCGCGCGGCGAGACCCTGGCCGCAGAAGGGGCATTTGGAAATATTTTTTTCAGGAAGCTGCGGGCAGGGGTACAGACTCCCCACGCGACTTCCCGGCGCCCTGCGAGAATGTAGAAACTCCCCAGACACGCGGACGCAGGCTCCTGCAGGACATATCTGCCCCGGGGCGTGGACCCTTGCAAGGCCTCAAGGGACTGCCATGGTCGAGGCGGATTTTAGTCTATAAATAAAACCGGGTGCTAACATGGAAAACGCACCCTAATCGTTTTTATTTTTTCTCCGCACGATTTCCTTTTTGTGCTTTGGTTTTAAGGACCTAACAGCCGGGCTCCTTGCCCGGAGACCAGCAGACCGAGCCGGATCACACTAGTCCCAGAGCCACACGGGTGCAGAAGCCAACAGATGAGCCACTAACCAGACAGGGGGCCCCGTGTGCGCAGACCCTGTCCTTGGGGACAGTGTTCAGAGGCGAGGGGTGCCCGGTGATTTGTGCTTGGCGGGGACCTAGATGTCACCCAATCAGACCTGCCAACTTTATGCCTTCTCTCCCCTCTCCCTTTCCTACCCTACCTGGCTGAGTTAAAAATTCTCTCTGGTCGATATGCCTGACGAGGGAGGGGCCTGTCCCCTGGCTGGACCCTGGGGGCACAGGCAGCTCAAACGGGGGATCCCAGGTCTCTGTGGAGTCCCTGAGACTCTATCAGTTTCCCTCTCACGACATTTGACAAAGGAAGGAAGCAGAGGTGGTTTGGGCCTGACCTCTCCTCCAGGCAAGTGTCTGAGCCCAAGACTCAGAGCTCCTCACCTGCTCCTGATGCTCAATCCCTCCTACCTGCAGCGGTTGCTTTAATGTCACTAAACATCTAGAAACAAAATGCACTTGGCCATGGCCTGTGTTATGCAAAGAGCCCAGAGCATCGGCTGTGAAACACGTGGGTTTGTAGCAGGACTTACGTTTGCACCGAAGTTTTCCTCTATGTCCCCTCCGGCCTGCAGGTGGGATGCACCTGGGGCTGCCTGCCGGTGCCACTGTTTTGCTGCAGCCCCGACTTCCCCACTGCAGGGTTCTATAGGAGACAAAACTAAGCCAAGCAGGGCCCGCAGGGGGAGGAGCTGTGCCCTGGGGGGAGGGGGTAAGAAAACAGATACTGCTGGTTGGGTACAATCCCCTCCTGTTGACCCATGTATACCTCAGCAGCTGGCTGCCAGGCCCAGCTGGGTCTTATGGACACAAGTGACCATAAAAGCATGTCCCCTTTGGGACTTCCCTCCCCTTTGCCCTGAGTCAGGTGTGGGGGACTGGGGTCCTACTTGGGGGCACACAAGCAAGGCAAACATTGTGTGCAGACAATCTTGCCACCCACGGTTCCTATGAGTGCCAACAGATGAAAAAGAGCGTTTTGAGAGCAGCAGAGAAAACATGGGCCCCCCCTCCCCCTGCAAACTTCTGCCCCGAGGGCCTCTGCCACTGTGATCCGGGCAGGTTTGCAAGGGGACAAGACGTCCCCACCGACATCTAGGACCTTATGCAGCCCGTTTACATTGGCTGATGCTGTTCTTGAAACAGGAATTTCAGGGGTGACATAGGGCAGGTTTAAGACATTTTAGAAATTAAGGGGACCATGGAGGAAGCACAGGGCTGCAGAGCAGCAGAAGGTATATTTCCACGGAATAGGGGAGCTGAAATGCTACAACAGGTGCATTTCCATAGAATGAGGGAGCCGGGACCAGCAAAAGGTCTATATTTACAAAATAAAGGGGAGGAAGCCTTTCACCCAGAAGGAGAAGAAGAAAGCCCGGGGGGGAATAGGGAGACAATAAGGAAGGAGGGGGGAGGACCCCATGTGAGGTTCAACCTTTGAACCCAGGAGTTACTGTAGTAACCAGTCCAAGCGAATAGACACCGATCAGAGGGGATATCAAGGCACAAGGATCTGCAGTCTTTACAACGTGTACCGGTTAATAATGCAGCATTATTAACCGGTATGTGCAAAATCCGCATTATCAGCCAACCCAGGAGTTACTGTAGTAACCAGTCCAAGCGAATAGACACCGATCAGAGGGGATATCAAGGCACAAGGATCTGCAGCCTTTACAAGGTGTATTATTAACCGGTATGTGCACAATCCGCATTATCAGCCGGTACACCTATGTATAAGCCGCAGGGAAAAGGAACTACGTGGGACCCTTTCCCCCTCCCCACGTGGGAGTGGGTACTTGTTCTTCAATAAACCTCCACCTTTGCTATACCATCCTCTGTCCGTGGATTCATTCTTCGGCTCCGGCGGACAAAGAATCCGGGGTCCAGTCCAAATATTCCCTATCAGTCTGTTGGGGAAATTGACCCT
>NW_006296417.1:1022263-1025883 GCF_000327345.1 Myotis davidii | reverse complement strand
CAAAAATGAAGTGCAGGGAGGAGCAAGAAGAAAGCCAAAGGAGAAATGGATTCGGGAGGAAGCGTGTTTGGATGGTTTGAGGCGGCTCTTGCTATTCCCACGCGGGAGGAACACATGTGGGCCCGTTCCCACTCCTGTTACACAGCAGCATTTGCACCCAGTAAGCTCTCCCGTCGAATCTCTGGTCTCGGGGACCAATATTCTGCTCATCATTTTAGGGCTTCAACTGGGGGGAAATGGGTGTTTATGGAGGAGGGTTATATAGACATTATGTTCACGTAATGAAAAAAAAATCAGATGGAAAGTTTAATTTATCCATTGAGAAACCTCGCTAACGTCTTTTTCAACTAACCCCCCAAGGGTTTCACTTTTATTTCCTGTGCATCCGTGTCAATGTTTGTTATAAAGGGTGTCCCAAAATTCACGCAAGATTTGAATTTTGCGTGAGCATTAACAACAACAACAAAAAAGCCTAATTTTACTTGGTTTGTTGAATCAGATTCTAATTATCTGTTGCCCTTTGATTTCAATCCCTTCAACTTGATAAGCATCACCAAGTACCAGTGATGGCCCAGGAGCAGGGACAATGAAGACCACGGCTTTGCATATGTGCCAGCAAAGCCGTGGAGGCCATTTACCCGATGCGCTATTCCATACATAACCCTAGACTGTGTCCTTTATAAATCAATAAAAAATTTACAATTTTTAATTATAAACCTGTGTCTTCTATCAAAATTACCTCTTGCGTGAATTTTGGGACACCCTATAAAAACTCTAGCAAACATCTCTGCTTCCTGTTCCGCACCATGCAGTACCCCTTTGCACCCACCAGAGGGCGCACTTCTTGCTCCCCGGTTTATGTCTGCAGGTGCTTCCTTCTTTGAAGGGTGCTCCCTCATTTATTTCTCTCTTCCTCTATAAATGGACGCTTGGACATAATCTTTTACTGTCACAAACAACGTAGCAAAGGACAAATAACCTTGCCCAAGTGTCATTTTGTGCTGGTAAGGCTGGAGGGAAATTCCCAGAAGCAGGATGGCTGGGTCCAAGGTAAATTCACTTGTTGACGGTCATATTCCCCGTCAGGGCATGTGCCCGGGTTGCGGGCTCGATCCCCAATAGGGGGCCTGGAGGAAGCAGCTGATCCATGATTCTCTCTCATCATTGATGTTTCTCTTTCTCCCTTCCTCTCTGAGATCAATACAAAGGTATGTTTTAAAAAATAAACGCATTTTAAGCACACACAAGGACAAAGTACCTTGAAATGCTATATTGAGCTACAGTGGATGTGTGTATGTGCATGTGCTTATGTAACTGCCACTCAATAGAGTTCGAGTTGCCAGCGTGTATGGGTGGTGGTCGGAGGCAGCTGATCCATGATTCTCTCTCATCATTGATGTTTCTCTTTCTCCCTTCCTCTCTGAGATCAATACAAAGGTATGTTTTAAAAAATAAACGCATTTTAAGCACACACAAGGACAAAGTACCTTGAAATGCTATATTGAGCTACAGTGGATGTGTGTATGTGCATGTGCACAGTGTGACGGATGGCTTATGTAACTGCCCCTCAATAGAGTTCGAGTTGCCAGCGTGTATGGGTGGTGGTCTCTCATTTCAGTTCCTAGTATATTGCTCTATGGCCCCCTTCTTTCTAGCCTGGCTGGTCCCTACGTCCCTGGAACCACCGTGCCATCCACCTCACCTCGCTCGCCTAGAACCCTAGTTATTTCAGTGAACGACTGCTCGGAACAGCTGCTCTGGTGCTGTTGGCAAACACAGGACAAAGGCAGCATCCAGAACTCCCTCACTGCCCATGAGAGGCTGTGATTGGCCCAGGTTCGTCCCTTTTCTTTTGTTTGTTTAATCCTCACCCGAGGATATTTTTCCATTGATTTTTATTTAACAATTTATTTTTTAAATTTATTGACTTCGGAGAGGAAGAGAGGGAGAGACAGAAACATCAATGCTAAGAGAAAATCATACACCGGCTGCCTCCAGCATGCCCCCTACTGGGGATCGAGCCTGCAACCTGGGCATGTGCCCTTGGCTGGAATCGAACCTGGGACCCTTCAGTCCGCAGGTCAACGCTCTATCCACTGAGCCACACCAGGTAGGGCCCCATTGATTTTTAAACACAGAGGCAGGGAGGGGGAGAGACAGAGAAAAACAGCCATCGGTTGCCTCCTTCCCTCCCCCCAACCAGAGCTGGGGATCAAGCCTACAACTGAGGTACGTGCCCTTGACCGGAATCGAACCTGGGCCCTTTCAGTCCAAGGGCTGAAGCTCTACCCACTGAGCAACACCAGCCAGGCCCCCAGTTTGTCCTTTACAGCCCTACCCTCGCTGGAGCCTCAAGGTGGGGGTGTGCATCTCCCGGCCTTTGATCTGGGGTGGCCTTGGCGGCTGCCTCTGGTCAATGGCAAGAGGCATTGTGTCAGCGGCGAGCACAGGCCTAAGACACGATGCTCTACCCACTGAGCCACACCAGCCAGGGCCCCAGTTTGTCCTTTACAGCCCTGCCCTCGCTGTAGCCTCAGGTGGGGGCGTGCATCTCCCGGCCTTTGATCTGGGGCGGCCCTGGCGGCTGCCTCTGGTCAATGGCAAGAGGCATGTGTCAGCGGCGAGCACAGGCCTAAGAAACCCAGTCATTCCCGCTGTGCGTGGCGTCAACCAGCTCGTGAGGAGAAAGAACAGCTGAGAGCAAACAGCGCCTGCCGTCACCACCCAGTTTTATTAAAGTTTAAACATCCAAACATTTTAGAGGACGGAGGCCTACTCAGAAACAAGGCCGCCAGCGTTTCCAGCTTAAAGGCGCACACACACACACACACACACACACACTCTGCGCGCACAGTCCAGGCAGCAGGAGTCTCTATTTTTACGGTGAGAATCAGGCGCTGAGATCTCAGAATGTGTATCAGAAACGACTGCAGCAGTCGGAGCCCTTCAGCGAAGCTCGACACCGTAATTCCACGTTCAAGGCAGGACTTGTCCCGACAGGGCACCCCGCCCAGCAGCCCCTGCCCGAGGCGCTTCCGGTCAGAGACCAGCTGTCGCCCGCAGGGACCGAAAGGGGCGGTCAGATCCCAAAGGAAAAGATGGCAAAGTGTCTGTTTCACGGCGGACATCCTTAAGCGAGACGGGAACAAGTAATGCCTGGGTTCGGACCTCACAACCCCCAGGGGCCCCAGGACACCCCGTGAGAACCAGCGTCTCCTGAAAGGCTACTCGCCTTTAGCTTCAGCTCCAACAGCCCTTCCAGCCGCCCGCCCAGCTAGGGGCCTGTCACAGTGTAGCCAACCTGGCAGCGCCCACCACTTGAGTCTCCACTTGACACCCCGTGCCCAACCCGCCCGACAGAGCTGGCACTCAGGTACCAGAGTACCTGGTGCTAAGTGCTACCTGTAAGCACCTTACGTAGTCCTCCCACAGGCCTTTGAGCCCTGGCCGGTGTGACTCAGTGGCTAGAGCACCAGCCTGCGGACTGGAGGGTCCTGGGTTCAATTCCGGTCAAGGGCGTGACCTTAGTTGCAGGCTCCATGCTCAGCCCGGGCCCTAGTCAGGGCTCCTGTGGAAGGCAACCAACTGACATGTCTCCCTCACATCAATGTTTCTCTATC
>NW_006296417.1:1008834-1013151 GCF_000327345.1 Myotis davidii | reverse complement strand
CAACCCCCAGGGGCCCCAGGACACCCCGAGAGAACCAGCGTCTCCTGAAAGGCTACTCGCCTTTAGCTTCAGCTCCAACAGCCCTTCCAGCCGCCCGCCCAGCTAGGGGCCCGTCACAGTGTAGCCAACCTGGCAGCACCCACCACTTGACTCCACTTGAACGGAGGCCTACTCAGAAACGAGGCCGCCTGCGTTTCCAGCTTAAAGGCGTACACACACACACACACACACACACACCACACTGCGCGCACAGCCCAGGCAGCAGCAGTCTCTATTTTTATGGTGAGAATCAGGCGTTGAGATCTCAGAATGTGTATCAGAGTTGGTTCAGCGGATAGAGCATTGGCTGGAGGGTCCTGGGTTCAATTCCGGTCAAGGGCGTGACCTTAGTTGCAGGCTCCATGCCCAGCCCGGGCCCTGGTCAGGGCTCCTGTGGAAGGCAACCAACTGACATGTCTCCCTCACATCAATGTTTCTCTCTCTGTCTCTCCCTCCCTCCCACTCTCTCTAAAAATCAATGGAAAAATATCCTTGGCTGAGGATTAACAAACAAAAAAACCAACCAACAAACAAACAAACCCCACACCAACACCCTCTGAGGTTGGCACCGTTACCACCTCAGGTTTAAAGATGAGAAGGAGTCAAGGTTCAGTGGGGACTCAGAAATTCACTGAGGACAGAGCTGGGAGGCTAAGACCTGGGCCTGGCACCCGTGTTCCAACTACTAAGCCATCCTGTACGCACAGCGGTCAAGTCCACACTGTCCTCTCATGTTCATGCCACTCCACGGCTATGAAATACTGTTTGCATCACTGTTTCCATAGAAAAACCCCAGGGCCTGGCCGGTGTGGCTCAGTTGAGCATCAGCCTATGAACCAGGAGGTCACAATTCGATTCCCGGTCAGGACACATGCCCGGGTTGTGGGCTCCATCCCGTGTGTGGGGTGTGCAGGAGGCAGCCGATCCATGATTCTCTCTCATCATGGATGTTTCTCTCTCTCTCTCTCTCTGAAATCAACAGAAGTATATGTTACAAAAAGAAAGAGAGAAAAACCCCAGGGCCCTCTGACACAATATTCTACATCAGATCACTTCCCCTCTAAGAGCATCTAAACCAGTGGTTCTCAACCTTCCTAATGCCGCGACCCGTTAATTCCTCATGGTGTGGTGACCCCCAATTTCATTGTTACAAATTGAACATAATTAATGCATAGTGATTAATCACAAAAACAATATGTAATTATAGATGTCTTCTCCAATGGCCTTAGGCGGCCCCTGTGAAAGGGGCGTTCGACCCACAAAGGGGTCGCGACCCACAGGTTGAGAACCGCTGATCTAAAGGGACCCGTGAAGTTCAGGTTCGGTGGCCAGAGGCACTGCTCTGGGGCCTTGGCACTGAGCTGCGGGGGTCACTGTGGGGGATGTGGACAGACAGACGTGCGTTCTGACCTGCTCGGCGCTCCCTGCCGGGGATCTGGCCGGACTGCAGCAGGCCCTTCAGGCGCTCCACCTCCGCCAGCGTCGACGCGTTCGCTATGGCGTTCTGGGGACACGGAGACGGACAGTCAGTTTCACCGCGGCCGACCCATCTCCCAGACCACACCTTCAGTAAGCAGTTCCAATTCAAACCGCACTGGGGGAAGGATCTTATTGGCACTGAAATCGACCCAAAAACCAAACCAGGAATTTCCGAACTTGGCAAAGACACGCAGACCCCCCCAGAGGAGAGGAAGTCATCATTGCGTGTCCTAACACGTGACAACGGAATTCCGATAGGGATCATGGCACTGGGCAGCGTAAGAGGCAATGTTATAACATCAGCATTTCTCACTGCGCTCCAAGAGGATCTTTCAGCGTAAATATGACAGTAAAAACCGAGAGAAAAAACAAAAACCCAGGCAGACACTGACACGGTGCACAAAGGTCCCCGCTGCTGAAATACACTCGTCCTGGGAAACTGTAACAGGCCAGAGCTGCCCCCACTCCCACCGGCTCCTGTACTTAATTCCAGCCCGAGTCTGGTCAAGTAATCTCTCCACGCTACTTTTTCCGTTAACAAAAATATCGCTGTGCCCGGCCGGTGTGGCTCAGTGGTTGAGCACCGACCTAGGAACCAGGAGGTCATGGTTTGATCCCCGGTCAGGGCACAGGCCCGGGTTGCGGGCTCGATCCCCAGTGTGGGGCATGCAGGAGGCAGCCGATCCATGATCTTTTCTCATCGTGGCTGTTTCCCTTCCCCTCCCTTCCGCCGGCAGCCTCACCTTGATGGCCTCCACGTCCCCGGGCGACGGGCCGCCCTTCTTCTTCTCAGCGGGCAGGCCAGCACCTGGGTTGAACCTTGGGAGGGAGGACACGACGGTTAAGACCAGCCCGGCAGGAACTGCTTCTCGTACTTTCAAAGCTTTTGAAAGTAACCCAACCAGTGTAGTATCTTATCTTTGTTAACACACTGATACGAGAACCTCTCCTTCAGAAACACCACTCGGGTCATCACAGAGCGGGACACGGGACATGGGACAGCGAGGCCGGATTGGAAATGTTGGCTCTGCCCGCCGACGGGGCAGGAGTGTCACGTGACGCCCGGACCGCTGATGGCCCCGGGCTCGCGTGGCGCCAATTCAGGACCGGGTCAGGCCCAGGCGTTGGGGTGGCGTTGGCAGGAGGCCCGTGGCGGCCGGAGTGTTTCTGAAGGGGAAGTGGAGAGAAGGCGGACGTCCGCAGCTTACGTTTTGCTTCTCCTGGCAATATCCTTTGCAAGCTGTGCACCCCGCTTGCCCTTGAACATTTTCTCTGCTTCCTGACGCTCCTACAGCGACACCACACACAGAGTTAATGGAAACAGGAAAGCACACGCGTGTAATGCACTCTTCTGAGACAGACTGGGCTGCGCACCAAAGCAGAGCCAAGGTCAAGGTCAAAGGCGACACTGGGCTCCTGCCTTCTCTGCTGAAGCTACTGAAGGAAGAGGCCCCTCCTCGCCTCAAGGCGGGGCTCCCAGACAACTAAGGCCCAGCCCCAGAGTCCCCCCCCCCCCCACCCAACCCACAGATCAGGGCATGGCCGCTGCTCTTCACACGCAACTCAACGTCACAACAGCTCAGGGAGCATCAGGGAAAGTGTGACAGGGCACTGGGCCCGATGGGAATATTTGCAATATTTTCTTTGTGGGGTTTTTATTGATCTGTGAGAGAAACATCCATCGGCTGCCTCCTGCAAAGCCCCACACTGGGATTGAGCCTGCAGCTCGGGCCTGGCCCCTGACTGGGAATCGAACTGTGACCTTTCGGTGCCAACCACTGACCCACACCGGCCAAGGCTGTAATATTGTTTCTAAAGGGTGCTCTTTTCCTTTTTTTTTTTTATGGTAGTTAAAACCAAATTCGATTTATGAGTTTTAAAAGTAATATATATATGTTTTCTTTAAAATTTCAAACTTTTCCCAGTTCCCATGCAGCATTCCTTTGTCCTCAGGGTGTTAAGGTCCCCAGTAGGGGGCGTGCAGGAGGCGGCCGATTGATGGTTTTCCCTCATCGTGGATGCTTCTCTCTCTCTCCCTTCCACCCTGCAATCAATTAAAACTCTCTCATCATGGATGCTTCTCTCTCTCCCCCTTCCACCCTGCAATCAATTTTTAAAAACACACACACACACACACAAAAACAATTAAGGTTTAAAACAGGGGTGGGGAACATCTGGCCCAAGAAATCATTTGGCCTGGCCCTGCCAAGGCATTGTGGGGGGAAGGGGGGTTATTAAATGTTGGACCACACAGAGCAGGCTCATGTCTAAGGTGATCACTCTGCATGGCCCGTGAATGACGCTGTAAAATAGAGATGGCGCCTGGCAGAGGAAAGGTTCCCACCCCTGGTGTTTAAAGCAGGGATAACCCCACCCCCCACGCCCCCCCGAAGGTAACGGGAAACCACTCCCGTGACGAGGCTGCTGGACTGGGCACGGCCAGCTCCCACGGGCAGTCTCCTGTGGACCGTGCGACCCGCTGGGATGACTGACGTGAGAGCTTCGCCCAAAATCTGATCTAATGTTTTCTTTCCCACGTTATCATTACCAGCCAGCAGCAAAACCCATCAGGCAATTTAAAAAAACAATCACAAAATCACAAAATCACACATCCAAGCCACAGGTGGACAGGGACTGAGGCCGGAGAGGCACTTACTTTGAGCTTCACCTTCTGGAAGTCCAGCACGCGGACCTGGGGGACCTTGTAGATGACGTAGAGGCGGTAGTGCTTCTTGTTGGTCACGGGGTTCCTGAGAATACTGCAAGGAGGGCAGCGTCACCGGCCCGCCCGGGGCCTTC
>NW_006296417.1:1005588-1008636 GCF_000327345.1 Myotis davidii | reverse complement strand
TTTTCTTTTTTTTTTTTATGGTAGTTAAAACCAAATTCGATTTATGAGTTTTAAAAGTAATATATATATGTTTTCTTTAAAATTTCAAACTTTTCCCAGTTCCCATGCAGCATTCCTTTGTCCTCAGGGTGTTAAGGTCCAGGCCGGGCAGGGGTTACAGTGAAGGACTCACTGTCACAGGGCGTCTCCTACCTCAGGTAGGTCAGCGACTTGAGTGACGCCAGCGGGTCCAGGTCGCCCTGTGGAGGGAGAGCAGACACCCCCTGAGCCGCTGCGCACGGTGATGCCTGGGAGCGAGGACCATCCTGCCCGTCCTTCCCGCTCCGGCGCCCGATGCGCTTCCAGGGAACAAGCTGGTGAAAGCACTGGAGCTTCTGCACCCGCCCCTCTCTCCCCTCTCGGCCGTGACAGCGTCTCCACCCACAGCGGCGACGGCTTTAACCAGCGCATCAGACCCACAGCGAGCTGGCGTGTGCTCCCGTCTCCTGGGAACCGGCCCCCCGCCCCCGGGGCTCACCAGCTCCACCAGGCTGTTGTTGGTGAGGACGAGCTCCGTGAGGCAGGGCAGGGCCTGGTCCAGCGCCTCGCCGATGCGGCTGCAACAAAGCAGACGCCCCGAGTCAGTGACGGGGAAGCCGCGGACCACGTGACCACGACCTGCTCGGAGGAGCGCAGCCTCCGCGTGGCAGGAACCGGGGGGCTGTTCTCCCGACCCCCGAGCGACAGAGGCACAAACACAGACCCTGTCGAGGCCCCAGGGCAGTGGGAGCGGCAGGGTGTGGGGCCCACCTTCCCGGAGGCTGTGGGGGCTCTTCCTGCTCCCACGCTGTGTGAGGACACGAAGAAAAGGAGAAACCCCAGCCCGGCCCGTGTGGCTCAGTGGTTGAGCATTGACCTATGAACCAGGAGGTCACGGTTCCATTCCCCGATCAGGCACACGCCCTGGCTGTGGGCTCCATCCCTAGTGCAGGACGAGCAGGAGGCATCCGATCAGTGATTCTCTCTCATCAACGATGCTTCTACCTCTCCCCCTTCTCTCTGAAATTAATATAAATCTATTTTTGGGGTCAGAGTCTGTGGGCTGCAGAAGTTTAGTACTTAGGCTGTGTGCGCCCTGAGATGAGATGGAAAAGGCTGGAAACCGCTGGGCGAGCCCAATGCCAACTAAGCTCTCACCTGCACGAGAAAAGCTTCCTCACTTCTCATCTTTAAAAAAATACATTTTATTGATTTTTTTACAGAGAGGAAAGGAGAGGGATAGAGAGTTAGGAACACCGATGAGAGAGAAACATCGGTCAGCTGCCTCCTGCACACCCCCCACTGGGGATGTGCCTGTAACCAAGGTACATGCCCTTGATCGGAATCGAACCTGGGACCCTTCAGTTCACAGGCCGACGCTGTATCCACTGAGCCAAACCGGTCAGGGCCTTATTTCTCACCTTCAGAGGGAACGTGGAGGGGGCCCTGGCAGCGAGTAGGGCGCTCACCCTGGGCACCAGACCTGCCCCGGCAGCCACTCACCAGATCCTGTTGTTGTTCACCAGGAGGGTCTTCAGTCTCCTCAGCAGCGGGAAGCCGTCCAGCTTCCGGATTTCATTGTCAGAAAAGTCAATGGCATCGAACTGGTCTAAGGTCGCACCCAGGTTCTCGATGACAGGGATCTTATAGCCTGTGAAACGGAGGGAAAAGCCGCAGGCGTGTTAACAGGACTGAGAGGCACCGGGCACATGAGCAGAACTTCCCGGTCATTCGATTCCAGGCCGGCACTCATCCAGAAGGTGTTTACCTAGGTCGGGCCGGGGTGGCTCAGTGGTTGAGCACTGACCTGCTCAGGGCACAGGCCCGGGTTGGGGACTCCATTCCCAGTAGGGGCCATGCAGGAGGCAGCCGATCCACGATTGTCTCTCATCATTGATTTGTCTCTCTAAAAATCAATAATAATAATAAAAAAATGTTTACCGAGCACCCAGGTCCCGGCACAGGAAGTGAGGGACACAGAGGCCAGGCCCCAGCTGCCATGAAGCTTACGGGTCGGCAGTGGCCACGAACACGGTGACGGCGACGAGGCCAGGGGAAATGAGGGCGAGGGCGTTTGTTCGGCTGTTGGCAAGGTGCCCCGACCGCTCTCAGCCCGGCCCCGAGGGAGACCTGGCAGGAAAGGAACCTACAAGGCGTTCTGCTCCCTCCCAGTGTGCGCACCGTTTCACACGCGGGACGAGAGCTGTCTTTTGAATTCGTGGGGCTCGTCAGGACGTGGTCATCATGTGCTGGGTCTCCCCAGTGCCCACGGCCCCAGCTCCAATCCACGGGTGAAGGTGAGGGGTTCAGACACAAGCTCACGGGGTCACACAAGAGGTCAAAGGATCATGCACAACAGTAAGCCTCTCTGTGAGCAATTCCTCCAGGCTCTCACTGACGGGTCTAACTCGGGTGCAGTGATGGCGCTGGACGCTGGCACATAAGAGGGGAGCCCAGCCGAGGTGAAAGTGCACCCCAAGTCCACGCTCCAGACCCGAGAGGTGGTGGCGAACTCCCTGGGCCGGGATCGAGAGAGTGGCCATTAGCCTTGAATGGAATCTTTCTCTGAGAAGCTGAATTTCAGCCCCAGGTGGTTTGGGTCAGTGGCTAGAGTGCCAGCCTGCAGACTGGATGGTCCCGGGTTCGATTCCAATCAAAGGCACCGACCTCAGTTGCAGGCTCCGTCCCCCTGTGGGAGACAACCAGTCGGTGTGTCTCTCTCCCAAACCCAGGTTTCTCTCTGTCTATCTGTCCCTCGGTCTTCCACTCTCCCTAAGAACCAATGGGAAAACATCCTCGGGTGAGGATTAACCAAAAAAAAAAAAAAGAAAGGGCGGGGGGAACAAATTAACTTCATAAAAATCAAAGTACTCCGGCCTTGGCGGGTTGTCCAGCGGTTAGGGCGCCGACCCAGGCAAGGAAGGGTCAGGGGTTCGAACCCGAGGTGTGGTCACAACTAACTGGTGTCGCTCTCTCTGATGTTCTCCCCCGCCCCCGCCCCGCTCTCTCTAAATAAAGGAAAGGACGAGC
>NW_006296417.1:999905-1005544 GCF_000327345.1 Myotis davidii | reverse complement strand
GTTGGTGTCTGCGCCGCCTGCTCGATCAGCTCCGCCGTCAGCTTCACCATCCTGCCGCCTCCTGCTCCCGCTCCGCGGCGCCCGGGACCTCCCGCCAGACAGACCGCCCGGCGTGGCTCAGGCCCGTTACCAGACACACTTCCCGGCGAGCCCCGCGCCGGCAAACGACATACTTTCCGGCGTGCCCGATCCCCTATTGACACACTTCCGGAATAGACCTACGCCATCCCCAAGACGCATCTACCGGCATGCCCCGGGGCAACGCTGCCACACTTCCGGCGTGCTTTACGACAGACGAAAGACGCACTTCCCAGCATCCCTCGCGTCCGACCCATGACACACTTCCGGTATGACGCCACGCAGCCGCTGACACACTTCCCGGCATGAACCGCGGCCGACGCATGACGCGCTTCAAGGCGTGCACCGCCTTGTGCCCGCCCACAGGCAGCATTGATTGATTGGGACGATTTTCGCGCTCGCCGCTCGGCGCTTAGGCCTAACAATGGAAGAGCCAGGTTCCAGATCTCTTGTGGTTCGGAGGTCCTGGGGCGCCTGGGCTACGTCCCCGGTTCTGGTTGCGTTTCTGGGGCGTCTCTGGAGTCTAGAGGGGCCCTGATTCTAGACGTTGTATCCGCTGGTTAAGCAAAGTGTTAAGCACGCGAGTCTTTTAAAGGTTCCAGGAAAAGGACTGGCGAGAAATGAAGACTCAATGCACAGGGTGCCTCTCCCGGGAAGTGGGTGCAGCGGGGTCTCTGGCCGCCTGCGAAGGGCCTTCCTGGGACAACAGGCCACATGTGACCCCGTCAGAGGATTGGACCGTAGAGACGCTCAGCGTGAACTTCCTGACTCTGATGGTTGTGCAGGAGAAGGCCCTTGTTTATAGGAAATCGCCTCGGAAGTATTTGGGAGGAAAAAAAAATTAAAATACTTGGGAGGTGGTAGGGTGTCACATGGGTGATGTCAGATCGCTCATGAAGAGTTCTCTTTACCAATAACTTTTCTGTAGTTTGCATTGTTTAAAAAAAATTTAAACAAACCTCGTGCAATTCCAAAGATGTCCACAAGACGGCGCGCTCGGACCACAAATCTGATTACACCAGGTTTACCGGTTAATAATGTGGATTTTTTTCAATAGTTACTAGTAATGAATTAAAACTTCCCGCAAATGATTTTTTTTTTACAACAAATTCGACATTTTTAGGCGTAAAAATATCTATGATGTTAACACCTTCAGAAAATTGGACATAGGAAGTTTTGAAGCTTGTCAATACAACAAAATAGCATACATTTCAAATCGAAAATATATCAGTATATGTGTACTGGTACTTGCCATTTAGCTTGCTGGGTTTTAAAAAAGGTTTTCTATCTGCTTTTAAAAAATATGCTATTGATCTCAGAGGGGCAGAGTGAAACACCAGTGATGAGAGAGAATCATGGATCAGCTGCCTCCTGTACACCCCACACTGGGGATGGAGCCCACAACCTGGGCCCTGACTGGGTATCTACAACCATGACCTCCTGGTCATAAATCGAAGCTCAACCACTGAGCAACACTGTCCCCAGGGCATGCGGTTGTTTTAATGGTCTCCTTTGCAATCAAAGCTCAAAAGACAGAGACAAAAAGGACGTTTTCCAGGTACTCGAGGCTCCAGGAGGGACTCTGCTCTCCAACCCTCACCCTCAGCCTGTGAACCTGCAGCCAATGTCAGGCTGCCCCCAGACAGGGGCCTCCCAAGGCACTAATTTTTCTGACTCCACCCAGGCTGCCGGCCGCTGCCCCACTGACCTGTCAGGCCAACCCAAACCGGAGCCCTCCAGGCTGCACACAGCCGCCCTGTTCTCTCTCTCTCTTGTAATATTTTTTGATTTGAGAGAGAGAGAGAGAGAGAAAGAGAGAGAGAGAGAGAGAGACATCCATGATAGAATCACTTATCGGCTGGCTCCTGCACCCCCAACCCGGAATCGAGCCAGGAATGGAACCCGTGACCTTCCGGTTCATAGGTCAAAGCTCAACCACTGAACCACACCGGCCAGGCAGCACCCATGTGTCATCGCTGTGCCCAGGAAAGAAACAGACGCCTTCGCTGTGGGCTGTTAACTCTGTTATTAACTTACCGTTAGCACTGCATTTGCTCTGAGGTGCTATGGGTTCATCGGCCCCTGCAGAGGCGCCCAGGCCTAAACAATGGAAGAGCCAGGCTCCCGACCTCTTGCGGTTCAGAGGTCCTGGGGCGCCTGGGCTACGTCCCCGGTTCTGGTTGCGATCCTGGGGGGTCGCTGGAGTCTGGAGAGGCCCTGATTCTAGACATTTTTATCCGCTGGTTAAGCAAAGTGTTAAGCACGCGAGTCTTTTAAAGGTTCCAGGAAGGGGACTGGCGAGAAATGAAGACTCAATGCACAGGGGGGCTCTCCCGGGAAGGGGGTGCAGCGGGGTCTCTGGTCGCCTGCGAAGGGCCTTCCTGGGACGACGGGCCACATGTGACCCCGTCAGAGGACTGGACCGTGAAGACGCTCAGTGTGAACTTCCTGACTCTGATGGTTGTGCCGGAGAAGGCCCTGATTTATAGGAAATCGCCTCGGAAGTATTTGGGAGGAAAAAAAATTAAAATACTTGGGAGGTGGTAGGGTGTCACATGGGTGATGTCAGATCGCTCATGGAGAGAGAGAGGTCTGTCTATACTTGTAACTTGTCTGTAGTTTGCAATGTGATGGGTCTAAAAAAATGTTTGAACCTCATGCAATTCCAGAGATGTCCACAAGGCGGCGCCCTCGAACAAAAAAACTGGTTTTACCAGGCGTACCGGTTAACAATGCGGATTTTTTTCACGTTACTAGTAATGAATTAAAACTTCCCGCAAATGCTTTTTTGGCACGACATTTTATATTTCTAGGCGTAAAAATATCTACGATGTTAACACCTTCAGAAAATTTGACATGCGAAGTTTTGAAGCTTGTCAATACAATAAAATAGCAAACATATTAAATCGCATATATTTATATCAATGTATGTATACTGGTATTGCCATTTAGCTTGCTGGGTTTTAAAAAAGGTTTTGTATTTTTATTTAATATGTTATTGATCTCATAGAGAGGAAGGGAGAGGGACAGAGATAGAAACATCAATGATGAGAACCATCCATTGGCTGCCTCGTGCACACCCCACATTGGGGATGGAGCCCCCAACCTGGGCAATGAACCAGAAATCGAACCGTGACCTCCACCACTGAGCAATACCGGCTGGACAGCACCTACGTGTAATCACTGTGCCCAGGAAAGAAACACGCCTTTGCTGTGGGTTAAGTTTTTCCTACTGGGGATGTGCCCGCAACCCAGGTACATGCCCTTGACCGGAATCGAACCCGGGACCCTTCAGTCCACAGGCCGACGCTCTATCCACTGAGCCAAACCGGTTTCGGCGGTTAAGTCTTTATTAACTCTTTAGTGTTTGCACTGCATTTGCTCTGAGGGCGTCTTCCTCGCTGTCATGGGTTCGATCCACCCTGCGGGTGGGGGGTCCCGCTCCCAGGGACACGTGGGCTGCCAGATGGTCCGAGGTGGGAGCTGGACACAACCGAGATGTCCAAGTTCGAGAGAAAGTTTAAGGCAAAGGTTACTCCCAGTCCTGGGAGCCGATCAGTGTATTTCCTAGAAAAAAGAGGGGCTCCGGGTCCACAGGACTCCCCGACGGGGAGAACCGGAACAGGCAGCTGAGGACATGCCCACACAGGTTTGGCAGGAGGAGCTCCCGTGCCGTCTGACTACAGTCTGGGTGGAGGACACGGGCGGCTGGGCCCTTCCTCACACGTGGGGATGGCCCGTCCCACCGGCCTCTGAGGTAGACCTTGGAGATGCTCGGAGCCCAGCGAGAAGGGATGGGGAGGCCACGTGCTTGACGCTCCACTTTGGCCGGAAGATTCGGTAAACGTGAGGGTTCTGACTGGTGTCCCCGGAGGGATGCGGTCGGCAGGCGGAGTTGGAGGGGACGTCGCTGTAGGGACACCCCTGGGGGCCGCCACCCATGGGCCGGCAGCAGAAGTGAATGAAGAGCTTGCGCTCACACAGCCGGCTACACTTCACCATCTCGCAGAAAGTCTTGTCTGCTGGGGAGAAAAAAGAGGGGCCCAGTCAGATTGGGGGGAAGTGGGGCTCCCTGCCCTGCGGTGCCGGGTCCCAGGCCCCGCTCACCGTTGCTGCAGGTGTGGTTGGCGACAGCTGCGTGAGGCCCCCAGCTGCGTGAGGCCCGCCTTGCAGCTCTGGCAGTTCTCATCGAACCTGACCAGGAATTGAACCAGAGCCTCCTGGTTCAGAGGTCGATGCTCTAACCACTGAACACAACAGCCAGGGCTGCAGTATTTTTTTCCCCTGCCTCTCCGTCCCCCCCTACACCCCCGTGCTTGTGTCCAAGACCCGACACTGGAGCACCATGAGGTGGTCAGTGCGCGGGCAGAGGGGCTGCTGTCGCACTGGAATGGAACCCGTTAGCCACAGCACGGCCCGCAGGTCACGAACAGTGCTTTGTGGAATTTGTGTTTAATGGTGCCCTTTCTTTTCTTCTCCATGGCGGGGAAAAGAGAATTAGACCGTTTATGGGTTTTAAAAACAATATGTATATTTTTAAATTGTAAACCTTTTCCAGTTCGTTCCCGTGCAGCATTCCGCTGTCCTCAGGGTGTTAAGGTGCAGGCCGGGCAGGGGTTACAGTGAAGGACTCACTGTCACAGGGCGTCTCCTACCTCAGGGAATTAGCGGCTTAAGCGACGCCCGCGGGTCCAGGTCGCCCTGTGGAGGGAGAGCAGACACCCCCCTGAGCCGCTGCGCACGGTGATGCCTGGGAGCGAGGACCATCCTGCCCGTCCTTCCCGCTCCGGCGCCCGATGCGCTTCCAGGGAACAAGCTGGTGAAAGCACTGGAGCTTCTGCACCCGCCCCTCTCCGCCGTGACAGCGTCTCCACCCACAGCACCGACGGCTTTAACCAGCGCATTGGACCCACAGTGAGCTGGCCTGCGGGACTGACATGGCCCAGGGCCCTGCACTGTCCGGTCACCTTTCCACTGTGACAAGTGTGAGCAGACGCCTGTGGTGGCGGCCAGAGGGAGGGGGCGGGGGAGGTGGCAGAGGCGGGGAACCGGGGCGTCCGTACTGGTGTCAGCAGCAGAAGTGGACACTTGGGCAGCACATCTGTGTGCGTCCCTAGGAGCTAGGAACAGAGCCAGCTGTTCAATAATTCATCTCTAAGCGGCTCCAGGAAAAACGGAACGAACAGAAAGAGAGACAGAGCCCTAACCGGTGTGGCTCAGTGGATAGAGCGTCGGCCTGCGGACTGAAAGGTCCCAGGTTCGAATCCGGTCAAGGGCATGTACCTTGGTTGCAGTCACATCCCCAGTAGGGAGTGTGCAGGAGGCAGCCGATCGATGTTTCTCTCTCATCCATGTTTCTAACTCTCTATTTCTCTTCCTTCCTCTCTGTAAAAAATCGATAAAATATATTTAAAAAAAGAAAAAAAGAGAGAGACGGAGCGCAGAGGAGTGAGAGGGAGCAATGAGGAGGGAAAACATAAAGGTGAGGAGACAAGTCCTTTCCAGGAAAGAAGACAAACTCCGATCCCCCAGGAAGCACAGCGAATGCAGAGATGGGACGA
>NW_006296417.1:999112-999883 GCF_000327345.1 Myotis davidii | reverse complement strand
TAACCACTGAGCGCCCGGCCCGGGCCAGAGCACTTTCCTTTTCATGGAATTCCGTTTCCTTGGGGTCATTTCCAGGCTGACTGTCCACAGTGCTCCCTCCCCCGGGACATCTCCGCCATCGCTCAAGTCTGAATGGGGCGGGGCGTTGAGGATGCTCATTGGGGTGTGGCCACGGCCGGGAGGTGCACTCTAGCCTTGACTGGTCTGGATCTGAACGGTTCGGTGTCGGCGCTGACCCGGGGGCTGTCTGATGAGAGACGGTGTGACGGTGTGACATGTCTGCGTGAAGGGCCCGGGGCCGCTGACGCTGCTGAGGAAGCGAAGGAGGGACGGTCCTTCACTTCACGGAGTTCCTTCCTCCCTAATGGCCTCGGCCCCCGCGTGTGGCCAGAGCACCGGCGGGTCTCGGGTTCGATCCCGGACCCGGTCAGGGCGTGTGCGGGAGGCAACAAGGCGATGTGTCTCTCTCACATGCATCTTTCTCTCCCCCCACCCCGCGCTCTCTCTAAAGAAGAAAAGAAAAGAAAAGAAAAGAAAAAAGAAAAGGACCAGCGCGCGCCCTACCCTCACTCTGACGCTATCACTTTAACGTGTTTCCTGGTAACCAGCCGCTCGCTTTCGAGCAGATGAGCCTGAGAAACGGTCCCGCGAGGTCGAACCGATCACAGGACCACGGACACGGGTCGGGCAGCGATCCGAGTCCCCGTCCCCCGAGCCGGCCGTGCACGGAGCCTCCGCGATGGTCCTTCCGCCCCGCCGGCCAGACTCGGG
>NW_006296417.1:997432-998990 GCF_000327345.1 Myotis davidii | reverse complement strand
GTTGGTGTCTGCGCCGCCTGCTCGATCAGCTCCGCCGTCAGCTTCACCATCCTGCCGCCTCCTGCTCCCGCTCCGCGGCGCCCGGGCTCCCGGCAGACAGACCTCCCGGCGTGGCTCAGGCCCGTCACCAGACACACTTCCCTTTGTGACCCGCGCCGGCCGGCAAACGACCACTTCCGGGCGACCCGAAATCCTTCTGACACACTTCTGGACTAGCCCCGACTAGACGCACCTCCCGGCATGACTCGCGCCTCAGTCGTCACACTTCCCGGCGTACCTCACGACCAACGCAAAGACGCACTTCCCAGCATGCCCGGCGTACACGCCATACACATTTCCCGGCATGCCCCGGGTCGACGCGGACACACTTCCCGGCGTGCCCTGCGACTGACGCAAAGACGCACTTCCCGGCATGCTTCGTGACTGACGCAAGACGCACTTCCCGGCATGCTTCGTGACTGACGCAAGACGCACTTCCCGGCATGCCCCGCTCGCCCCTAGCCTCGCTTCCCGGCGTGCACCGCGCCGGCGTCGACACACTTCCGGTGTGCTCGCGCCCAACCGCAGGTACACATCCCAGCGTGCCCTGCGCCCTCCAACAGGCAGCGTTAATTGATTGGGCCCATTTTCGCGCTCGCCGCTCGGCTCCCGGGCCGAAACAATCGAAGAGGCAGGCTCCGGATCTCTTGCGGTTCTGAGGTCCTGGGGCTCCCGAGCTACTTCCCCGGTTCTGGTTGCGATACTGGGGCGTCTCTGGAATCTGGAGGGGCCCCAGATTTGTATCCGCTGGTTAAGCAAAGTGTTAAGCACGCGAGTCTTTTAAAGGTTCCAGGAAGAGGACTGGCGAGAAATGAAGACTCAATGCACAGGGTGCCTCTCCGGGGAAGGGGGTGCAGCGGCGTCTCTGGCGGCCTGCGAAGGGCCTTCCTGGGACAACGGGCCAAATGTGAACCCGTCAGAGGGTTGGACGGTGAAGACGCTCAGCGTGAACTTCCGGAATCTGATGGTTGTGCACGAAAAGGCCCTTGTTTATAGGAAATCGCCTCTGAAGTATTGGGAAGGAAAATAAATTTAAAATACTTGGGAGGTGGTAGGGTGTCACATGGGTGATGTCAGATCCGCTCAGGGAGAGAGTTCTCTGTACCAGTAACTTTTCTGAAGTTTGCATTGTGACGACTTAAAAATAAGTTTAAGCCTCACGCAATTCCAGACATGTCCACAAGGCGGCGCGCTCAGCCCACAAAACTGGTTTTGCTTGCCATTCCGCTAGCTGGGTTTTAAAAAAGGTTTTGTGGGTTTTTTTTCTTATGTTATTGATCTCAGAAGGGAAGAAGAGGGTCAGAGCGAAACACCAGTTTTGAGTGAGAATCATAGATCAGCTGCCTCATGCACACCCCACACCCGAGATGGAGCCCCCAACCGGGGCATGTGCCTGACTGGGATTCCAACCGCATATATATATTTCAGAGAGGAAGGGAGAGGGATTAACATCCACGATGAGAATCACTGATCAGCTGCCTCCTGTACCCCCAACCGGGAATCCAACTAGGAATCGGAC
>NW_006296417.1:976335-979223 GCF_000327345.1 Myotis davidii | reverse complement strand
CGGCGTTGGTGTCTGCGCCGCCTGCTCGATCAGCTCCGCCGTCAGCTTCACCATCCTGCCGCCTCCTGCTCCCGCTCCGCGGCGCCCGGGCTCCCGGCAGACAGACCTCCCGGCGTGGCTCAGGCCCGTCACCAGACACACTTCCCTTTGTGACCCGCGCCGGCCGGCAAACGACCACTTCCGGGCGACCCGAAATCCTTCTGACACACTTCTGGACTAGCCCCGACTAGACGCACCTCCCGGCATGACTCGCGCCTCAGTCGTCACACTTCCCGGCGTACCTCACGACCAACGCAAAGACGCACTTCCCAGCATGCCCGGCGTACACGCCATACACATTTCCCGGCATGCCCCGGGTCGACGCGGACACACTTCCCGGCGTGCCCTGCGACTGACGCAAAGACGCACTTCCCGGCATGCTTCGTGACTGACGCAAGACGCACTTCCCGGCATGCCCCGCTCGCCCCTAGCCTCGCTTCCCGGCGTGCACCGCGCCGGCGTCGACACACTTCCGGTGTGCTCGCGCCCAACCGCAGGTACACATCCCAGCGTGCCCTGCGCCCTCCAACAGGCAGCGTTAATTGATTGGGCCCATTTTCGCGCTCGCCGCTCGGCTCCCGGGCCGAAACAATCGAAGAGGCAGGCTCCGGATCTCTTGCGGTTCTGAGGTCCTGGGGCTCCCGAGCTACTTCCCCGGTTCTGGTTGCGATACTGGGGCGTCTCTGGAATCTGGAGGGGCCCCAGATTTGTATCCGCTGGTTAAGCAAAGTGTTAAGCACGCGAGTCTTTTAAAGGTTCCAGGAAGAGGACTGGCGAGAAATGAAGACTCAATGCACAGGGTGCCTCTCCGGGGAAGGGGGTGCAGCGGCGTCTCTGGCGGCCTGCGAAGGGCCTTCCTGGGACAACGGGCCAAATGTGAACCCGTCAGAGGGTTGGACGGTGAAGACGCTCAGCGTGAACTTCCGGAATCTGATGGTTGTGCACGAAAAGGCCCTTGTTTATAGGAAATCGCCTCTGAAGTATTGGGAAGGAAAATAAATTTAAAATACTTGGGAGGTGGTAGGGTGTCACATGGGTGATGTCAGATCCGCTCAGGGAGAGAGTTCTCTGTACCAGTAACTTTTCTGAAGTTTGCATTGTGACGACTTAAAAATAAGTTTAAGCCTCACGCAATTCCAGACATGTCCACAAGGCGGCGCGCTCAGCCCACAAAACTGGTTTTGCTTGCCATTCCGCTAGCTGGGTTTTAAAAAAGGTTTTGTGGGTTTTTTTTCTTATGTTATTGATCTCAGAAGGGAAGAAGAGGGTCAGAGCGAAACACCAGTTTTGAGTGAGAATCATAGATCAGCTGCCTCATGCACACCCCACACCCGAGATGGAGCCCCCAACCGGGGCATGTGCCTGACTGGGATTCCAACCGCGGGACCTCCTGGTTCATAGGTCGACACTCAACCACTGAGCCACACTGGCCGGAGGGTATTCTGTTGTTTTAATTGTCTCCTCTGCAATCAAAGCTCAAAAGAACGGAGACAAAAAAGGACGTTTTCCAGGCACTTGAGACTCCGGGAGGGACTCATCTCGAACCCTCACCCTCAGGCTGTGAACGTGCAGTGCAGCCACCGGCAGGCTGCCCCCAGGACAGGGTCTTCCCAAGACACTAAATTCTCTGCCTCCTGAGGTGCCTCCTCTAGGCTCCCTGCCCCTGCCCCACTGACCTGACAGGCCATTCCCCACCTGAGCCCTGCAAGCTGGACCCAGCTGGCACTGTTTTGTTCCTTACAAAACATGACCTACTGGTTCATAGGTCAAAGCTCAACCACTGAGCACACCGGCCAGGCAGCACCCACGTGTAATCGCTGTGCCCAGGAAAGAAACAGACACCTTCGCTTGTAGGCTGTTAACTGTTATTAACCTACGGGTAGCACTGCATTTGCTCTGAGGGTGTCTTTCTCCGTGACATGGGTTTGATCCCCCCCCACCCCCCACTGCCATACGCGCGAACCGATCTCTTGTGGTTCGGAGGTCCTGGGGCGCCCGGCTACGTTCCGATTCTGGTTGCGTACTTGGGGGTCTCTAGAGTCGGGAGGGGCCCTGATTCTAGAACTCGCCTCTGAAGTACTTGGGAGGGAAAAAAAATTAAAATGTTTGGGAGGTGGTAGGGTGTCACCTGGGTGATGTCAGATCGCTCAGGAAGAGAATTCTCTGTACCGGTAACTAGTCTGTAGTTTGCATTGTGATGACTTAAAAAAAAAAAAGTTTAAACAAACCTCCTGCAATTCCAGAGATGTCCACAAGGCGGCGCCCTCACACCACAAAACTGGTCTTACCAGGTGTACCGGTTAATAATGCGGACTTTTTTTTCAATCGTCACCAGTAATGAATTAAAACTTCCCGCAAATGCCCTTTTTGGCACGAAATTCGACATTTTTAGGCGTAGAAATATCTATGATGCTAACACCTTCAGCAAACCCAAGGCCTGTGCCCTGACCTGGAATAGAACCTCGTGACCTCCTGGTTTATAGTTCGAAGCCCAACCACTGAGCCACACCGGCCGGGCCGCACCCACGTGCCATCGCTGTGCCCAGGGAAGAAACAGACGCCTTCGCAGGGGGCTGTTAACTCTTTATTAACTTAGGGTTAGCACTGCATTTGCTCTGAGGGCGTCTTCCTCGCTGTCACGGGTTCGATCCACCCTGCGGGGGGGCCCCCCCAGCTCCCAGGGACACGGGGGCTGCCCGATGGTCCGAGGGGGGGGGAGCCGGACACACGGAGACGCCCAAGCTCGAGAACAAGTTTAAGGCAAAGGTTACTCCCGACCCGGGAGCCGATCTGTGCATTTCCTGGGAAACAGAGGCGCCCCCTGTGTACAGGCCCCCCTCGGGGAGAAC
>NW_006296417.1:969485-975189 GCF_000327345.1 Myotis davidii | reverse complement strand
CCCCCACCTCCCGCCCTGGCCCGCTGCCGCCTGAGAGCCGGGGTCCTGGCCCAGCGACCCGAGGCCACGAACCAGCTGGGTTCCCAGGTGCCCATCGTGTGCCGGCGCCGGGCCCTCCCCATCCTCACCCTCTCGGGGGCAGCACACACCCATTTCACAGATGGACACATGGAGGCCTGCGCCAAGCTCAGCACAGCTCCCCACAGCTCAGGGAAGCTCAGGGGCCTCCCAAAAAAAAAGAAAAAGAGAAAAAAAAGAAAAAAAGGAACAAAAAAACAAAATATATATATTTAAAAAGAGAAAAAGGAAATAAAAAATGAACAAAAGTTCATGGGCCCTGATTCCAAATGCTCCCTTTTCCAGCAGGCCCTGCTCCTGCGAGAGAGCCGCCCCCGTCTGGCTCCGCCCACGTGAAATGGGGCTGGACCCCAATCGAACCCTGACCTCCTGGTTCACAGGGCGACGCTCTAACCACCGAGCCACACCGGCCGGGTCCCAAAACCTTTGCGTCTTCCCCAATTCCAGCCTCACGCCTATAAACTGTAACCCACCCCCCATCTTGGTATTTGATGCCACCAACCTCATAGCCGCCCGGGGGGTCCTAAGGGTTCCTCAGGCCCCAGAGAGGGGAGCCGCCCACCCCCTGGGGAACCCAGGTTCCAGGACTGCGGGCCCCACGCCCCCGGCCAGCCGTGCACTCACCCACGCAGGTCTTGCAGGTGGGGTGGCACTGCCCGCACCGGACCAGCTCGGAGTCGAAGTAGGTCCCCGGCTCGCAATCGGGAATGCAGCTGCCCCGAGCGAGGCTGCAGGTGGGAAAAAGAAAAGGCGGTTAAAAAGCCATTACGCATTTATTGATTTCGGAAAGGAAGAGAGAGAAGCATCCATGCTGAGAGAGAATCACGGATCGGCTGCCTCCTGCACGCCCCCCACTGGGGACCGAGCCCGCAACCCGGGCCTGTGCCCCGACCGGGATTCGAACTCAGGACCTCCTGGTTCACAGGTTGACGCCGAACCCCTGAGCCACGCCGGCTGGGCCCCAGTAAAATGTTTTTAGAGGAGACGTGTGTGGAGCTGAGAGAAGAGAGAAGACCAGAGCGTGATGCGGACAGACGCCAAACCCTGCAGATGTAGCTTTCAGTAAACACTGGCAAAGACGCGGCAATTCGAGTATAAACGCGAAAAGGAAAAGAAAAGCAGGAACAGGTGGCCGGGCGGAGGGGGGAGAAGGGGTCCCACCTGAACCCCTCCTTGCAGACGGTGCATTTCTCGGGGTCGTCGACGCACGTCTTACAGCTGGGGTGGCACTTCAGGCATTTCCTCTGGCCTGGAGAAAAGGAGATGAGGGGGAGCGCGGGGGGAGAATGGGTACGATCCAATCCGGGCTAGCGAGCCAGCCGGGGTGGGAAGTTCACCCCAGAGAGGGGACCCCCGCCCAGCCCAGTGAGCCGGCCGGCGTGGGAAGTTCACCCCAGAGAGGGGACCCCCGCCCAGCCCAGTGAGGCGGCCGACTCGTCATTTCTAAGCCCAGCACAGCCACGTGCACTTTTTTTTTCTTAATTTATTCTTTTATTTTTAAATATATTTTTATTGATTTCAGAGAGGAAGGGAGAGGGAGAGAGAGAGAGAAACATCAATGAGGGGAGAGAATCATGGATCGGCTGCCTCCTGCACGCCCCCTACTGGATGGGGATGGAGCCTGCAACCCGGGCCTGTGCCCTGACGGGGAATCGAACCAGGACCTCCTGGTTCATACTAGTGGGTCGATGCCCTAACCACTGTGACACACCGGCCGGGGCCGCACTTACTGTCCAACGCGTAGAACCCGGCGGGGCAGGGGTTCAAGAGGGGGCACTCGCTCACGCACTTCCTGCCGGAGCCAGAGCAGGGGGCACCCCCTCCCTCAGCCACGCCCACGCTCACCACCCGCAGCCCAAGTCCCACGGCCAAGGCCCCGCCCAGGAAGGGCCCAAGGAGGAACCTCAGCTGCCCCCCGAAACCCCCAGCCGCCCAGGAAACAAAGGCCCCAGGGGAGAAGGTTAAAGCAGGGGGCACTCGCTCACGCACTTCCTGCCGGAGCCAGAGCAGGGGGCACCCCCTCCCTCAGCCACGCCCACGCTCACCACCCGCAGCCCAAGTCCCACGGCCAAGGCCCCGCCCAGGAAGGGCCCAAGGAGGAACCTCAGCTGCCCCCCGAAACCCCCAGCCGCCCAGGAAACAAAGGCCCCAGGGGAGAAGGTTAAAGCATGAATGCCCGTTGTCTTTTTTTGTTCTTCTAAATAATACATTTGTATTGATTTCAGAGAGGAAGGGAGAGGGAGAGAAACATCCATGAGGAGAGAGAATCATGAATCAGCTGCCTCCTGCGCGCCCCCCACTGATGGGGATGGAGCCTGCCACCCGGGCATGTGCCCTGGGCGGGAATCAAACCGGGACTTCCCCATTCATAGGTCGATGCTCAACCACTGAGCCACACTGTCCAGGCATCACCATGATTCTTTTCAAACTAGTGGCCCGGTGCACAAAATTCGTGCACTGGGGCGGGGGGGTGTCCCCCAGCCTGGCCTGTGCCCTGTCACTGTGCGGGAGCCCCTCGATCCATCGCCCCAAAGAGGTAGGGCGGAGGCCTGTGGACCCGCAGCACAGGTGTGTGGAGAGGCCTCAGCCGTGCCCTGCCCCGTCCCAGACGCTGGAAGTCCCCGCCCACCTGCGCCTGCTGCACACGCAGCCTGCTGATTGGCCGTTATGTGTGAGGGTGTCCCGACCTATTTGCATATTACCCTATTATTAGTATAGATTTTTGGTGTGTTTTATTTCACACAGATTTTTTTTTCCTTATACATGTTCTTTTTCACTCGAATTTTTAAGTAGGGTGCCGGGTGTGTGTGTGTGTGTGTGTGTGTGTGTGTGTGTGTGTGGAGGGGCTGAGAACACAGCTCAAAACAGACCTCCTTTGCCCTGTCTGGCGTTGTTCAATGGTTAGAGCGTCGGTCTGCTCAAACCGAAGGGCCTCAGGTTTGATTCCTGGTCCCGGTCGGGGCGCATTTGGGAGGCAACCAATCGATGTGTCTCTCTCTCCCCCCTCCCTCCCACTCTCTCTAAAAAGCAATGGAAAAATACCCTCGGGGGAGGATTAACAAAACAGCAAAGCCAGTTCCTGTGGGACCCCCGCCCTTACCTGCCGGTCTTGGCGCTGCCCAGGCTGAAGTGCACACAGTTGAGGCACTGATCGGCGCCGGGGCCGTCACAGCCCTGGTCCCCGCACTCCGGGTGGCACACGCCTGCGAGAGACAAGCCCTGCCTTTCGCCCACGCACACACCGGCTCCGTCTGCGCCCGTCCCCCAGGAGCGCGGTGGGCCTGCGGGGCTGGGCTGTGAGGGGCAGGAAGAGACTGTTGGGGACCAGCTGTCACTGTGAGGAATATGAGTCCCGCTCTGTGACCCGTGGCTGTGCTGTTCTGATGAAAAAGCACCTTCTGACCTGGCTGGGAGCTGCACGCGGCCCTGGGAGCTCCCCTGGAAAGGCGGCCCGTCCTCCCCACTGGGAGCTGCCGGTGATCATGGAAGGACGAACAGCTACTGCGGAAAAACCGGAGCGCCAGCCCTTTGAGGACCCCCAGCCTTTGCACACACACAGGCCTTTGCAAATCTCCAACCCGCTCAGGCCCGTCCTCCCCACGGGGAGCTGCCGGTGATCATGGAAGCACAAACAGCTTTACTGCGGAAACCGGAGCGCCAGCCCTTTGAGGACCCCCAGCCTCTGCACACCCACAGGCCTTTGCACACCCCCAGCCTCTGCACACCCACAGGCCTTTGCAGACCCCCAGCCTCTGCACACCCACAGGCCTTTGCACACCCCCAGCCTCTGCACACCCACAGGCCTTTGCACACCCACAGTCCTTTGCAGACCCCCAGCCTTTGCACACACACAGGCCTTTGCAAATCTCCAACCCGCTCACCTGTAAACTGCCCATTTGGCATCACCCTTTGGCCAACTTCCCATGTAACCTTTGTCCTTCCACCCACTACCAGCAGCTGGCTTATGGGGGGGCAGAGCAGATGTTTGTGGGTGCCCTGCTGCTCCCCCACGCTGCCGGCAGGACTGGAACCAACGCTCACGTAGGATTCCACCCTGTCTCTGCTGAATGGGCTCAGGGAGTGACCGGCGGCCCGGACCCCGTGGTTGTCCGGCTACAAGCGGATCCGCCTCCCCCTCCCCCTCAGGCTGGCGTGGGGCATGTCCCCGGGACCTCAGGCCGCAGCGTGCCCACGCCCACCCTGAGCTGCGCCTCCTGCTCTGGAAGAGGCCGGGGAAGCCCGTCTGCCCAGGGAGGGCCGGGCCGTTCTGAAGGCGTTGGGTCTTTAGGAAGAAAAGGAAAACAGCCTCCTGTCAGGTCTGCGTTCTGGGAGGCGGTGGGAGCCCCGCCAGCAGCACAGGGGACCAGGGGACGGAGGGGAGGACAAAGGCCCATTCTCCGGGCACAATGGGGCTTTGCTGGCCCACAAAGCCCGCTCCTCCCCTCCCCACAGGGCCTCGGACCGCCCGGCGGGCAGGTTCATTCTGCTTCCCTCCCGAGGGTTGGATGTTGTTGCATTTCCAACGTTTGCACTGGGGGGTCCCCTTTCTAGGGGGGGTCCCCTTTCTAGGGGGCGGACCCCCGTCTAAGGGGTGTTTGTCCCCAGGGATGCTCACAGCACAGGACACAGCCACCCCTCCCCGACCTGCCTCCCTCCCTCCTCTCCCCGACCCTCCCCTAACGCCAGGCTATTTGCGACGCGAGGTCCATGCCCATCTGATCGGACTCCTGTCCACTCTAGTCCAGCCCACTCCCGGGGAAATCCTCGGAAACCCAGCTCCCCGGCACTGTTTTGGCTGAAAACACATTGAACTTGGCCACCCGGCTGCCCCCCACTCCCAGCCCGGACATGGCCCTGGAGACACCCGGCCTCGCTAGGCAGCGACTTCTCTGGAGCCCAGGGGTCACCAGGCCGGTCTTGCTCGATAAAGTTAACGATGTCCTCAATCATGCGGATGTCCCCCGCCTCCTCCTCCCCCTCTTTTATTTTTTAAAAATATATTGTTAGCGATTTTCAGAGAGGAAGGGAGAGGGAGAGAGAAACATCCATGATGAGAGAGAAGCATGGATCGGCTGCCTCCTGCACACCCCGCACTGGGGATCGAGCCCGAAACCCAGGCACGTGCCCTGATCGGGAATCGAACCGTGATCTCCTGGTTTCTAGGTCGATGCTCAACCACTGAGCCACACCGGCCGGGCCTTCTCTCCCTCTTCCTCCTCAAGCCCCTCCCCTTTGCCCTCCAGACCATGAAACCCTCCCTGGCTCTTGTAGCAGCTACTGGCCCACCTGTCCCTCTGGCCCGAGAACTCGGGGACTTCCGAGCCTCAGAAACATGCCCTCACCCCTCAGACCCTCACCCCCACCCCCCCATCCATCTAGACTTGGGCTGCAGACCAGTCTTATATGGGGAGATCCCCGGGTGGTAGAAGGTTAGAGTCGGGAGCAGATTTTATGGGGGAAAACAAAGCGTTCATTCATTTATGAATAATTACTGAATCTGATTTATAATCACAGGGGGAAACAGCCGATCAGCCCATTCATAATTCAACGTCCGTGTTAAACGAAATTTGAATGGAATCGCCCATCGTTTATGCTCGTGATGCTGGGGGTGGGGAGGCTCCATGGT
>NW_006296417.1:968180-969453 GCF_000327345.1 Myotis davidii | reverse complement strand
CCCCCCCCCCCCCCCCCCCCAATCCCCGAAGCGATGACATAGCTCAGAGCATCAAGGGTGTCGGAGAGCGCCCTCTGCATCCGGCAGCTGGAGGACTGAGCGCAGGAAACTATGCCCAACCAGAAACCCGGTTCCTCGCCAATCGCTGAGGGGTGGTTCGGGGAAGGAACGGCTTACTGCGTAGCCTGCCGATCCCAGGGTAGGGTCCGAGGCCCTCGCCCTGCAGCTGGGGAGCCGGCTGAGCCCGACGGGCCGCCCGGCAACGAATGACATAGCTGGGCCCGGCCGGTGTGGCTCAGTGGTTGAGCGTCAACCTGTGACCCAGGAGGTCACGGCTCGATTCCCACTCAGGGCACAGGCCCGGGTTGCGGGCTCCATCCCCCCTGGGGGGCGTGCAGGAGGCAGCCGATGGACGTTTCGCTCTCACAGTGATGTTTCTCTCTCTCTCTCTCTCCCTCCTTCCACTCTCTCTCAAATTCAATGGGCAAATATCCTCTGGTGAGATTAATAAAATGTTTTTTTAAAAAGAATTAAAATGTGTAGAACAGGACGAGGGCCTGGCAAGCGGGTGGGAGAGTGGAGTGGGGCGGATGGCTGTCGGCCGGTGATACCGGGCCGCCCATCCTCGAACACTGACCATGAGGTCTTGCCACGGGGTCGGAGGGTGGGTGGGTTTGAGAGGGTCAGGCCGTGAGATGGGAGCCCGGGGCGGAGGCCCCTGCACCACGGGGCGGGTCCGGTTCTGGTTGGGCATAGAGAGGACCCTCGATTTCCCGGCCGGGGGCGAGGGGACATACTTACGAGCTGGACTCATACTTACTGGTCTGAGAAACGCTAGGAGGGCCCGGGGAGGGCCGAGCTGTGTGAGTGCAAATTAGCAGCGTTACTGTGGCTCCCGGACGCGGAACGGCCCCCGTCCTGACCCCCCTGTCAGCCAGGGGGAGCCCCACGATTTTTCAATTCTTTTTATATATATATTTTTAAAATTGATTTCAGAGGGAAGGGAGAGAGAGGGAGAGAGAAACATCAATGATGAGAGAGAACCATGGATTGGCCGCCTCCTGCACGCCCCGCCCCCTACAGGGGATCGATCCCGCAACCCGGATATGTGCCCTTGACCGGGAATCGAAGCCTCACCTCCTGGTTCATGAGTTGATGCTCAACCACTGAGCCACACTAGCCAGGCCAGCCCCACGATGTCAGAGTGGAAAACCAGCCCTCTCTGGTGTGGCTCAGTGGATAGAGCGTCGGCCTGCGAATTGAAAGGTCCCTG
>NW_006296417.1:967842-968052 GCF_000327345.1 Myotis davidii | reverse complement strand
TGGTGCGAGCTGAAGGTGTGGTAGGGGTGCTCGGCCGTGCCGTACAGGACGAGGCTCCATTCCTTCAGCTTCCCTGCAAGGCACCCAGCCCCCACGTCAGGAGCCCTCCCTCGGCACCCTCTCCCCCGGGCCGGCCGTGGAGGGTGCAGGTCTGTGAGTTTTGAAAAAAACCCACTCCTGAGCTAATACTTCTTAGGATACAGCCTCCCA
>NW_006296417.1:967052-967472 GCF_000327345.1 Myotis davidii | reverse complement strand
GAACCAGGAGCTAAAAGTGTTCTCGTGAGATGGAGAGCTAGAGCCAGGCCCACTGTGCTGGAGATCCTGCCTTTCATTTAAAAAAATAAAATAAATTTTGCCCTAACCGGTTTGGCTCAGTGGATAGAGCGTCGGCCTGCAGACCGAAGGGTCCCGGGTTCGATTCCTGTCAAGGGCACGTACCTCGGTTGCAGGCTCCTCCCCGGCCCGGGCCCTGGTCGGGGCGCGTGCAGGAGGCAGCCCATGGATGTGTCTCTCTCACGTCGATGTTTCTCTCCCGCTCTCCGTAAAGGTCAATGGGAAGATATCCTCAGGGGAGGATTCACAAAACAAAGCAACAAGAAAGAAAACTGGGGAAAACCAGTCCTCGCAAGAGGCAGGCCGTGCCCCTGGATTACCTGTGTAGTCCTCTCGTCCTCC
>NW_006296417.1:963845-966692 GCF_000327345.1 Myotis davidii | reverse complement strand
ACAGAGAGAAACATCCATGAGGAGAGAGAATCGCGGACCGGCCGCCTCCTGCACGCCCCCTCCTGGGCATCGAACCCGCAACCCGGGCCTGTGCCCTGACCGGGACTCGAACCGTGACCTCCTAGATCCTTGGTCGATGCTCAACCACTGAGCCACCCCGGCCAGGCTGTGCCTTCCATTTGTGAGCGAGGAAGGGAGAGGGAGAGAAAGGCCCAGAAAAAATCAAGGATTCTGTTTCAGGCGTACGCCCCGGCGGCGCTTCTCCCTGCCGAGGTGCCGTGAACCCCAGTCACCGAGTTTGCCCCCGAGGTTCGGGCAGAAGGGATGAAAACGGCTCCGTCTACTTATAAAAACATAAAAACAGACAAGCAGGCTTTGAAAGAGCGGGTTTTACGGCGCGGGCGCTGCATTCCCATAGAGCCGTTCTACGACAGACTGTATAAACACACACACAGAGAAATGCCAATCTCTACCCAATGCATTTAACACATAGTTAAAAATACACAGGCGGCCCCGGCCGGTGTGGCTCAGTGGACAGAGCGTGGGCCCTCGGACGGAGGGGTCCCAGGTTCGATTCCGGTCAAGGGCACGTACCCCGGCTGCAGGCTCCATTCCCGGGCCCTGGTCGGGGTACATTTCAAGGCCACCCATCCACGTGTTTCTCTCACATCGATGTTTCCCTCTCTCTCTCTCTCTCCTCCCTCCCTCTAAAAATCAATGGGAAAGATCCTGGGGATTAACAACAACAGCAATAAAACGATAGTAAATACGCAGATGAAATAAAACGGTCAGTTCACGTACAAGAGTCAATCAGTGAGTACATGACTAAGTTTTCTCTCACATCGATGTTTCCCTCTCTCTCTCCTCTCTCCCTCTAAAAATCAATGGGAAAGACCCTGGGGATTAACAACAACAATAGTAAAACGATAGTAAATAAACAAAGGAAATAAAACAGAGGTCAAATAGCAGACAAAAACCGCCTTCCCAGGAGCCAGGACGAATCAAGGGTTACCGCGTCCGTAGGCCACCTGGAGGGGATCATTAGGAAAAGTGCTCACCCTCTTCCGAAGGATCACACGACACAAATGAGGGAAAAACACACCATTTTCCCAACTGGCACCGACATCTTTTGGATGGCGATACATTTCTGCTTTTTATTACCGATTTTTAGAGAGAGAGCAAGGAGGAGAGAGAGAGAGCGAAACATCGATCGGCTGCCTCCTTTGCACCCCCCCTACCGGGGATCAAACCCAAAACCTGGGCGTGTGCCCTTGACCGGGAATCGAACCGGCGGCCTGTTGGTGCCTGGGATGACGCCCAACCCACTGAACCACACAGGCCAGGGACCATTTGAGTGACAAGAGTGGTTGAGCATCGACCTAGGAGCCAGGAGGGCACCTTCGATTCCCAGTCAGGGCACACATCCATGAGGGGGCGTGCGGGAGGCAGCCGATCCATGATTCTCCTGTCATCATTGATGTTTCTATCTCTCCCTCCCTCTTCCTTCCTCTCTGAGGTCAATGAAAATACATTAAAAATAAATAAAAACTTGAAGGCAGGCCAAGAGCCCTGGCTGGGCAGCTCAGAGGGTTAGAGCATCGTCCCCAAATGCCAAGGGACGTTCGATCCCAGGTCAGGACACTTAACGCTGAATGCATGAATACGTGGAACAACAAATCAATGCTCCCCCCCTCTCCCCCTCCTCTCTAAAATCAATAAAAAGCTGTACGTGTCCCAGCCAGTGTTGCTCAGTGGATAGAGTGTCGGCCTGCGGACTGAAGGGTCCCAGGTTCGATTCCCGGTCAGGGCACAGGCCCGGGTCGCGGGCTCCATCCCCAGCAGGGGGCGTGCAGGAGGCAGCCGATCTATGATTCTCTCTCATCATGGATGTTTCTCTCTCTCTCCCTCTCCCTTCCTCTCTGAAATCAATAAAAAAAAATATTAAAAAAAATAAAATAGAAAGAAGGGAGGCAAAGAGTCTGATGGGCGGAAACACTGCGGGGTCCTGACTCACAGGAGGTGACGCGTGGGACCCGCGGACGGACAGCCGAGCGCGTGCAGACGGGGACCCTCACCGAGCTGTCCCCGGGGGAGCGGGGGCGAGGCCCGTCTCCCGGAAACGGGAGCGTCAGGGCCGAACCTGGACGCCGGCTCAGAAGGCACGGGCTCTACATGTGCCTTTCTCTCCGCCGCCAGCACGGGGTCGCTGGGGCCATCGACCCGGGATTGCGACACGTCAGCGTTTCCTGGGAAATGACACGGGACGCGGACGGCCACACTCTTAGGGGGAAAGTGCGACAGAGCCACGGGAGGCAATCGAGAAAGTCTGGGGCTTTCGATGATGGGAAAAGGGGGGTGGAAACGTCACCCGGGAGAGGCTAATTTCTCCTGCCTTTTTTTTTTTAATCCTCATCCGAAGATGTTTTTTGCACTGAGTGTTAGAGAGAGCGGGAGCGAGAGGGAGAGACAGAGAAATTTCATGGGAGAGAAACACGTCGATCGCCTGCCTCCCACACGAGCCCTGACCAGGGCCGGGAACTGCAACCCGGGCACGTGCCCTCGAACGGAATCGAACCCGGGACCCCTCGGTCCGCAGGCCGACGCTCTATCCGCTGAGCCGCACCAGCCACGGCTCTCCTGCTCTTAACCGATGATTAAACATTTCACTGGGCCCCGCTGTTCCACCCGCTGAACCAAACCGGCTAGGGCACATATATTCAGCTTTTTTTCTTTTTAAATCCTCACCCGAGTGTATTTATCCCTTGATTTTGAGAGAGAGAGGGAGCGGGAAAGACAGGGAGAAACATAGATGTGAGAAGAACACGTCGATGGGTTGCCTCCTGCATG
>NW_006296417.1:961799-963604 GCF_000327345.1 Myotis davidii | reverse complement strand
CTATCCACTGAGCCAAACCGGTTTTGGCTATTCGGTTTTTTTTAAAAAAAGGTTTTAAAACGAGGGACCTAAACCGAGTTCGACGTGCCAGAGGCGGTATTACTGCAGCTCGCATATCACTCAGCCGCCTTAATTGCTTCATAAACCCCAGGTCTTATCTGAGATTTGGAAACGTTTTACTCCGCACACCACTGGCACGGAGCTGGCTTTTTTTTTTTGTTTGTTTGTTTGAAATCGAACAGTAAGAGCTGGAATAAGTAAAATAGAGAACAGAACATGCCGTGGGATGGCCAGGAGCCATCGGAACTGAGTTGGCTTAAAAAAACGAAACAAAACAATTAAGTTGTAGAGATTTGAGGGGGAGCCCGGCCGGTGAGGCTCAGTGGTTGAGCATCAACCTGTGAACCAGGAGGTCAGGGTTCGAGTCCCGGTCGGGGCATGTGCCCGGGTTCCGGGCTCCATCCCCACACTGGGGCGTTCAGGAGGCAGCCGATCCATGATTCTCTCTCATCATGGATGTTTCTCTCTCTCTCTCTCCCTCTCCCTTCCTCTCTGAAATCAGTAAAAACATATTTTTATTTTTTTAAACGTTTTAAATGGATGTATTGATCCTTTTAACTAACCCTCACCCGAGGATATTTTCCCATTGATCTCTTAGGGAGAATAGAAGCGAGAGGGAAAGACAGAGAGAAACATGGATCTGAGAGACATATCGATGGGTGGCCTCCTGCACGCACCGTGACCAGGGCCCGGGCCGGGGAGGAGCCTGCAACCGAGGTCCGTGCCCTGGACGGGGGAATCGAACCCGGGACCCTTCCGTCCGCCGGCCGACGCTCTATCCACTGAGCCACACCGGCCAGGGCAATGAAATGTGCTGAGCCACACCGGCCAGGGCAATAAAAAAATACTTTGACAAAATGATGAAAACTGTGAAGTGTGTATCATGTGCATCTTTAACTTCATTTAAAAAAAAATGAAAAGGGCTAGAGACACCGCGGGGAAAGCCATGCGCGCGCCGACGGGGCGGCCGCACGGGGAGAGGAACGCCGCGCCTCTGACCTTGCCTCCCCGGGTTGCGGACCTGCGACGGCATGTCCTGGATCTCCAGCGTCCACTCCCCCTCGGCCTTCTCTCCCCAGCTGTGCACCGTCATGAACTCCCAGTTGGAAAACCCTTCGTTGGAGTGGTCCAGCAGCCTGCGAGGGGAGACCGCGGTCAGGACATAGGCCGGGAAGGGGAGGGGGGTGGGGTCTAGGGGGCCAGGGCAGCAGGTGTGAGGGCAGCCCTCGTCGTCGTCGGAGGGGAAGGGGCGGGGAAGACCCTGACTGCTTTCCCACCCTTGTTTTTATTTTATTTTTATTTTAAAAATATTTTTATTGATTTCAGAGAGGAAAGGAGAGGGAGAGAGAGGTACACCCATGATGAGAGAGAATCATGGATCGGCTGCCTCCTGCACGCCCCCTAGTGGGGATCGAGCCCGCAACCTGGGCATGTGCCCTGACGGGGAATTGAACTCAGGACCCTCTAGTCCACAGGCCGACACTCTATCCACTGAGCCACACCAGCCAGGACTAAAAATACCTTTTTTTTAAAACACGTTGTTTATGATGTAAGATTCGATTCTCAGGGCGGGCGGAGATTTCTCCGAACATCCCCTGCAGGAAGATGCTTATCGGGGGAGCCTCCCTGGCCCGGGCAAAGGGTGAGGGCAGGGGGCACCCCCTCTTTCTTCTAAGAAGCGGCAAAGGGCGGACTGGGTTCCCCACGTGATGCCGGGCGGAATCCAAGACCCGGGGCACAGAACA
>NW_006296417.1:961405-961765 GCF_000327345.1 Myotis davidii | reverse complement strand
CAACCCAGGCATGTGCCTTTGACCGAGATTAAACACAGGACCCTTCAGTCCACAGGACGACTCTCTATCCATTGAGCCACACCAGCCAGGACTAAAAATACCTATTTTTTAAAACATGTTGTTTACGATGTAAGATTCGATTCTCAGTTGGGGGGGGCGGGTGGGAGGGGATATCTCTGAACATCCCCTCTAGGAAGATGCTTATCGGGGGAGCCTCCCTGGCCCGGCAAAGGGTGAGGGCAGGGGGCACCCCCTCTTTCTTCTAAGAAGCGGCAAAGGGCGGACTGGGTTCCCCACGTGATGCCGGGCGGAATCCAAGACCCGGGGCACAGAACAGACGGCCTTTGAAGGGCTGTGGGA
>NW_006296417.1:959761-961031 GCF_000327345.1 Myotis davidii | reverse complement strand
GGTGCACCGGGGCACCCCAGGACCCGCCCTCTAAGAACCCGGGGGCTGAAACACTGGGGCCCTGGAAGGTTCTCGAAGGTCAGGCAGGCAACGAGAGCCGGACAGAAGGGCAGCCAGGAGCCTGTGCCAGGAATCGCGCCCGGCATTGCCGTCTATCAGGGGTGGGGGTAGGGGGGGGGCCTTTCTTCCGCCAAGGGCCACTGGGATATTAATAACATCATCACTCGCGGGCCACACACTATCACCCACTTAAACAACAGCCTGCTCGCCCGGCCGGTGTGGCTCAGTGGATTGAGCGTCGTCCCAGGAAACCAGGAGGTCAGGGTTCGATTCCCAGTCAGGGCACAGGCCCGGGTGGCAGGCTTGATCCCCAATAGGGGGCGTGCAGGAGGCAGGCAATCCATGATTCCCTCTCCTCATGGATGTTTCTCTCTCTCCCCCTCTCCCTTCCTCTCTGAAATCAATAAAAAAAAAATATATGTATTTTTAAAAAATGAATAATTATCTTTAAAAACCCCCAGCACATTTCCAGAGCTGAGGACTAGAGAGAGAAGAAGAGGGAGAGAGAGACCGAGGGAAACATCAATGACGAGAGCAAGTCATGGATCGGCTGCCTGGTTGCTGGGGAAGCAGCCGGGTGCCAGTGCCAGAGTCCAGGCTGCGATGATGCCCACGTTAGGGCCGTGGTCCGCAGCGTCTGCACCACAGGGATACTCCTGGTGGGGGAGGGGGAGCTCAAGGTCACCCACGAGGGCGGTGAGTGCCAGGTGTGGCCTCTGGGGTTCCGCCCACCGCGGGGGGAGAGCGGCTTCGCCCTCCCGTACGGGACACCCTCAGATGTTCCTGCTGGAGTGAGACCTCCGGCCCAGAAGACGGTTGTCCTTCTGGGAGTTGCTTAGGTTGAAGGAACGGCTTCTCGCCCCGGCCGGGGTGGCTCAGTCGGCTGGAGCATCGTCCCGGGCACCGAAGGGTCATGGGTTCAAGTCCCAGTCAGGACACATGCCCGGGTAGCAGGATTGATCCCCAGTTGGGAGGCAACCGGTCCATGTCTCTCTCTCTCTCTCCCTCTCCCTTCTTCTCTCTCTAAAATCAATGGAAATGTAGGTGAGAATTAAAAAAAAAGAATGGATCCTGGCCAGTGTGGCTCAGTGGTTGAGCGTCGACCTATGAACCAGGAGGTCCCGGGTTCGAATCCCAGTCAGGGCACATGCCCAGGTTGCGGGCTCGAACCCCAGTGTGGGCGTGCGGGAGGTGGCCAATCCATGATTCC
>NW_006296417.1:958284-959481 GCF_000327345.1 Myotis davidii | reverse complement strand
CCTGTTTGGGGGAACGCTGTTCCCGTGATGCCGACCTTCCTCTGGGGGGGGAGCGGGGCGTGAAGCCAAGGTCGACTGTCCCCCAGGAATTACATCGCTCAGCTCCGCGGGGCCTGAGTCATAAGAAACCCGCAGACACGGACACAAACAGCGACGTCATTCCCCCCGAGACCGTCAACACGCGACACATGACGCGTGCGCACCGCGCGTGGGTTGGGGCGTCTGACGGCTGGCGTGGGCTGCTCCCGAAGTTCACCGTGCGCCTGACCGGCCCGCAGGCCCCCCGCTGTGGCGGGCGCAGGGCACGGGAGAAAGCTCTGGAGGGTCCTGGAAGGTTCCATCCGGCCCTGCAGGGGCCACGGGGGTAGGTCCCCCGGTAAAGACCTCCCCCCATCACCCTGTACGAAGACGGCAGTGTGGGTGTGCTGTGGGGAGGGGGCTGTGTGTGCGTCTCGCCCATGGGTGTCGTCTCAGGAACACCCTACGCTTTCAAACTCCGAGCACATCTCTGGGTCCAAGAGCAAGATCATGGCCAGGGTGGCTCAGTGGTTGAGCGTCGCCCTATGAACCAGGAGGTCACGGTGCGATTCCCGGTCAGGGCACAGGCCCGGGTTGCAGGCTCCGTCCCCAGTGTGGGGCGTGCAGGAGGCAGCCGATCCCTGATTCTCTCTCATCACTGATGTTTCTCTCTCTCGCCCTCTCCCTTCCTCTCTGAAATCAATAAAAATATGCTTTTTTTTTTTAAAAGGGTCCTAGGCAGTTTGGCCGAGGGGGTAGAGCATGGGTCCTTGGACTGAAGGGTCCCGGGTTCAATTCCGGTCAAGGGCACGAACCTCAGTTGCAGGTTCGATTCCCAGTCCTGCCCAGGAGCACCCTGCAGCCGATCGGGCCTCACCTGGGCCTCTTGTCGGTGAAGGCGACGCAGGTGTGCTGCGAGGGCACCGCCGTCCACTTCTTCGCCTCCAGGACCAGGGCTTCCGCGTCCACCAAGCCGAACCCGTACAGATGGCTGACTGGAGAGACAGCCCTTCAGACCTGGCGCCCCTCCCCACCGGCCCCCCGACTCCCGCCTACGGGGGGCACCTGACCCGTGACCCCCCTGGCTCCGGGACAGACCACCTGGACTGCTCAGGGCTGGAAGGATCTAACTGTCGGATTGCTCCCAAGATCCTTTGCACTACTTAGTCTAAACACTCT
>NW_006296417.1:957137-958248 GCF_000327345.1 Myotis davidii | reverse complement strand
ATGAATATTTAAAAAATTACTTAAGCCTTAGCTGGTTTGTAGATAGAGTGTCAGCCTGCAGACTGAAGGGTCCCGGGTTAGATTCCAGTCTAGGGCATGTACCTGGGTTGCAGGCTGGATCCCCACCCAGCCCTGGTCCCGGCGTGTGCGGGAGGCAACCCATCGATGTGTCTCTCTCACATCGATGTTTCTCTCTCCCTTCCACTTTCTCTAAAAACCAATGGGAAAATACCTTCACGTGAGTTTTAACAACAACAATAAATAAAAATAATAAAAACTCTACTCCTTGCCCGGCCTGGGTGGCTCAGTGGTTGAGCGTCGACCTAGGAACCAGGAGGTCACGGTTGGTTCGATTCCCGGTCAGGGCACAGGCCCGGGTTGTGGGTTCGATCCCCAGTGTGGGGCGTGCAGGAGGCAGCCGATCCGTGATTCTCTCTCATCACTGATGTTTCCATCTCCCTCTCCCTTCCTCTCTGACATCAATAACATCTATTTTTTAAAAAAAAACAAAATAAAATAAAACCAAAGAAGCAACCGGAGGCCCCTGGGTTGAGCCCTTGCTTCTTCCCTTTTGCCCTTTAGCCCCCGGCCGAATGCCAGGCCGCCGGGGGACAGTGGCACAGGCCATGGGCACTGGTGAACTGACCCCGCCCGATGTTGAACTTGGCCCGTGCGAGACGGTTCCAAAGTTTCATTTAAGAGGCCCGGGGGTGGCACCAGATACGATCTATTTTCCTCGTGAACGTGGCCAACACCGAAATGTGGGTCAGCTCTCGCCCGGTCTGGTCACATGCCTGGGTTGTAGGCTTCAGGTAGCCAATCAGTGATTCTCTCTCATCATTGATGTTTCTATCTTTCTCACCCTCTCCCTTCCTCTCTGCCATCAATAAAAATATATCTTTAAAAACAAGCCGCTAAGTCTGGGGCCCCCTGAACTCTACTGACCGTAGGCATTTTCTCACTGAGGTTCCAGGATCCTTTTCTTAAATCGCTGGACACAGACTTTTCGTCCTTGTGACACACATTCAGTGTTGTCGAGGGATCATCGAGAACTCATGGCTCCCCCGAGACAGATTGCAGCCCCCCCCCAGGGCCACCGGCGGTGCCCGGC
>NW_006296417.1:952335-957015 GCF_000327345.1 Myotis davidii | reverse complement strand
CCCCGCCCCTCGGGGCCCGCACCTTTGTGACCGGCCCCGTTGACCTTCCAGTCGTTCGCCTTCAGGTGGGCCGGCCGGGAAGTCTTCACCAGCAGGTGCTGCACGTCGCGCCAGGTGAGCTGGCTGCTGCAAGGACAGAGGGACACAGGCTGCAGGCGCACAGGTCACACGGACGGACAGACAGATGGCGGCACAAGGGAGGGGGACCAGTCCCCAGCCTGCATGCGAGGAAGCCGTGTGGAATGCACCCGTGCCTGGGCAGAGGGTGCATTCACACCCCCTTTTTAAAAAACAAAACAAAACATTTTTATTGATTTCAGAGAGGAAGGGAGAGAGAGAGAGAGACAGAAACATCCATGATGAGAGAGAATCATGGATCGGCTGCCTCCTGCACGCCCCACACTGGGGATGGAGCCCACAACCCGGGCACGTGCCCTGACTGGGAATCGAACCCTGACCTTCTGGTTCATAGGTCGATGCGCCACCACTGAGCCACGCTGGCCGGGCATCAAATACCCGCTATTTGATCTCAGGGATTACTCCCTGGAAATCATTCTTTACAAAGAGGGGGTGAACTGCCCAGCCTGTGTGGCTCAGTGGTTAAGCGGCCAGGCACAAGCCCAGGTTGCACTGTGGCTCGATCCCCAGTAGGGGGCGTGCAGGAGGCAGCCGATCCGTGCTTCTCTCTCTCACTGATGTTTCTCTCTCTCCCTCCCTCTCCCTTCATCTCTGAAATCAATAAAAATATATTTTTAAAAACTTACCTTCTTTGATGACTCATTTTTTTAAAAAAGTCTGGAGATGGATGGTGGTGTGAGTGACGATGTAGTGAGCTAACCGTGTACTTAAAAATGGCTCACGTGGTACGTTCTGTGTTGTGTGTTATTTTACTACAATAAAAACTTAAAGAAGAAAAAGAAGGAAAAGCAAGGGGGAACTTACTTTGCTTCTAACGCCAGGGCGATGATCCCCGCCACCATGGGGGCCGAGACGGAGGTGCCCGTGTGCCCGTCCGTGCAGCGCTGTCGCAGGTCCGTGGTGACCTGGCGGGAGGGGGGCCAGAGGGGAGGTCAGCTCCCAGGACAACTCTGGGGCCGGGACCCTCAAGATGCCGGTCCTGCCCAGCCTGTGTGGCTCAATGGTTGAGTGTTGACCTATGAACCGAGTGGTCACGGTTTGATTCCCGGTCAAGGGCACACGCCCGGTTTGCATTGCGGCTCCATCCCCAGTAGGGGGCGTGCAGAAGGCAGCCGATCCATGATTCTCTCTCTTCATTGATGTTTCTCTCTCCCTCCCTCTCCCTTCTTCTCTGAAATCACAGTTCAGCGGCTCACACCTCCTTCCAGGGTCAGCCCGGCTATGACCACTACCGTTCAAGTCACCCTGAGCACCACGCACTGGGCCCACGTGAGACAAGGCCCTCCATCTGTAGCAGTTACGCATGGTCATGACCGTCAGCTCTTCATTCTTCGCCCTTCCTTATATGCCAACTTCAACATAAGACTTTAAAAAAAAAGTTTTGATTTCAGAGATGGAGGGAGAGGGAGAAGAAGAGGGAGAGGGACGGAGGGGGGAGAGAGATAGAGAGAGAGAGAAAGAGAGAGAGAGAGAGAAAAAAAAAACATCAATGATGAGAGAGAATCACGGATCGGCCGCCTCCTGCACGCCCCCTACTGGGATGGAGCCTGCAACCTGGGCCTGTGCCCCAACCGGGAATCGAACCCGTGACCTCCTGGTTCATAGGTCGACGCTCAAGCCCTGAGCCACGCCGACTGGGCAGGACACGTTCCGGGCGACCAAGCTTTCCTCCGTGCCTGGAGCTCGGTGCTAGAGGGCTTCGCCCTCACAGGTAACAAACGGACCCGTGATAGGAACAAACAATCCCATCACGGGGTGAGGACGGGGGCGGGGCAGCGGGAAGACGATGCGTGTGCTGAGACACAAAGAGGAGCCCCCCTGGCCCGGCCGGTGTGGCTCAGTGGTTGAGCATCCACCTATGAACCAGGAGGTCAGGCACCAATTGTCCAACGACACAGCCCCGCCCTGCTCCCCTCTACCCGGCAGCCCCCCCCTCCCCCACATCAGGCTCCGGACGGGCGTCTGTTTAACGAGACTCCAGCCAGTCCCCGTGCAGCTGGGCTGGGCTCCCCTCTGTGAACAGGACGCCATTCAGGCCCCGGCGGCCCGTCCCAGGGGCGCGTGCTCCAGTGGGAAAGAAAAATAACTTAAATTAATACCTTCGTGAGCCGGCCTGGCCGCTGCCAAGCTGGCGGCCGCCGTGGGGACCGGCCTTTCCGTCCGTGCAGAGAGAGAAGGGGGAGAAGCGGGGGCCTGTGTGCTCCCCCCGAAAAGTGTAAAAATAAACCCGCGTGTCGTGTGTAAAGAAGTGGCTGAGTAGCAGGAGGAATGAGAAGATTAAAAAAAAAATGGCATTGCCCGGCCGGCGTGGCTGAGTGGCGGAGCGTCGGCCCACGACCCAGGAGGTCACGGTTCGATTCCCGGTCAAGGGCACACACCTGGGTTGCGGGCTCCATCCCCAATAGGGGGCGTGCAGGAGGCAGCCGATCCATGATTCTCTCTCATCACTGATGTTTCTCTCTCTCTCCCTTCCTCTCTCTGACATCAATAAACATATATATATATATATTTTTAAATCAGGCCATGTCTGGCCGGCTCCATGATCTTGTTTTTCAAACGTCTGAAACCCAACGTATGGCTGTGCACTGGAATTCTGCATTAGTCTCAACTCAACACCCATCCCTCCTGACTTATCTGATTATCATTATTTTTCATCCTCACCCGAAGATGCTGTTCCCACTGATTTTTAGAGAGTGGGAAGGAGAGGGAGAGGGAGAGGCAGAGAGAGAGAAACATGGATGTGAGAGAGACACATCGATGGGTTGCCCCCTGCATGCACCTCGACCAGGGACAGGGATCGAGCCTGCAACCAGGGCACATGCCCTTGACAGGAATCGAACCCGGGACCCTTCAGTCCGTGGGCTGATGCTCTAGCCACTGAGCCAAACCGGCCAGGGCTTCTCTCTTTCTTTTTAAAGTCAGAACGCACGAAGGGAAGGAGCAAATGCACATCCCGGCTCTGCCAAATGAACACAAGGACTTTATCAAAGACAAATCGCACTTATGTCCGCCTCCGTGAGCGCAGCGGGCGCACACCACCGCTCAGCTCAGCTCAGCTCAGCGTCCAGAGAAAGTCCTTTTGTCCGGAAGGGAATGCCCGGGGGGCCAGCGGGATTCCGACCGTCTTTCAGGAGAGAACCGTCTCTCTCTCTGCCGTGGCGCTGCCCGCTGAGGCTGAGCCGGTCGGGTGGGCTCTCTCCCAAGCCAGGCGACCACAGAATTTGAGAAAGCCATTCGGAGACGCCGTGGTGAGAATGCAGCTCATTCTTAAAGGGTATTTTTAGACCTCGAGAGCCGGAGAGGGTTTTAATGGGCATTTTGTGCAAAAATTAGCCAGGCGGGGACTGGGGAAGGTTGCCAAGGGACGGAGGGTGTACAGCTAGTTCACGGATGGTTGAGGGTGGCACCCTGGGACCCGGCACACCACGGCCTGGACCTGGCTCACCTATTTTTGTTGTTGTTGCTGTTAATCCTCACCCGAGAATATTTTTCCATTGGTTTGCATTTATTTTTTGTTTTCTTAAAAGATAGATCTTTTTTTTAAAACAAAACAAAACTATATATATAGAAGCCCAGTGACTGAACAGCGGAATGACCAGAACGACCGGTCGACCGGTCGCTATGATGCACACTGACCACCAGGGGGTAGACACTCAACACAGGAGCTGCCCCCTGGTGGTCAGTGCGCTTCCACAGTGGTAGCACAGCTCGCTGACCAGGATGAGTGGGGCGCCCACAGCAGGCCAATCCCTACAGGCCACACCCCCACCAGTGCATGCATCGCTGCACCAGTACGACCGGTCGACCGGTCGCTATGATGCACACTGACCACCAGGGGGCAGACGCTCAACACAGGAGCTGCCCCCGGTGGTCAGTGCGCTTCCACAGTGGTAGCAGAGCTCGCTGACCTAGCTGAGTGGGGCGCCCACAGCAGGCCAATCCCTACAGGCCACACCCCCACCAGTGCATGCATCGCTGCACCAGTCCTCTAGTATATATATTTGTACTGATTTCAGAGAGGAAGGGAGAGGGAGAGAGCGATAGAAAAACCAACGATGAGAGAGACCCATGGATCAGCTGCCTCCTGCAGGCTCCCTACTGGGGATGGAGCCCGCAACTCAGGCATGTGCCCTGACCGGGAATCGAACCCGGGACCCTGCAGTTTGCAGGCTGATGCTCTATCCACTGAGCCAACCCAGCTAGGGCTCCATTGATATTTAGAGAGAGCAGAAGGGAGGGAGGAAAGGGAGGAAAAAAGCGGAGGAGGAAGAGAAGAAGAAGGAAGAGAGAGAGACAGACAGAGAAGAGAAACATGGATGTGAGAGAGACACACTGATTGGTTGCCGCCCACATGCGCCCAGACCTGGGCCGGGGATCGAACCTGCAACCCAGGTACGTGCCCGCGACCAGAATCGAACCCGAGACCCTCCAGTCTGCAGACCGACGCTCTATCCACTGAGCCACACCGGCCAGGGCTCATCTTTTTGTTACGAGCAACTATTTCTTCTGCTATTTCTCAAAAGAGCAATGACAAAATGCTGG
>NW_006296417.1:951680-952317 GCF_000327345.1 Myotis davidii | reverse complement strand
GAGCCACGCAGGGCGGGCCTGGCACGGAGGCCTGGGGCCCCTCTCTCCCAAGGTCCCTTCAAAGGGGCCGGGAACAATGGGTTCGGACCATCCGGATGCCCCTGGAGACGTGGCTCGATTTTTTATTAAAATTCTCACCCGAGGCCCAGCCGGCGTGGCTCAGTGGTGAGCGTGGACCTATGATCCACGAGGTCAGGATTTGATTCCCCAGCAGGGCCCATGCCTGGGTTGTGGGCTCCATCCCCAGTGTGGGGTGTGCAGGAGGCAGGCGATCCATGCTTCTCTCTCATCATGGATGTTTCTCTCTCTCCCTTCCTCTCTGAAATCAATAAAAAAATATTTTTTAAAAATTCTTACCCGGGACATGCTTAGAGAAAGGAGAGCGAGAGAGAGAGAGAGAGAGAGACAACAATGTGAGAGAGAAACATCCATCAGTTGCCTCCTGCACACCCCACACTGGGGATGGAGCTCACAACCCAGGCATGTGCCCTGACTGGGATCAAACTAGCAACCTTTCGTGCACAGGATGATGCTCAACCAACTGAGCCACTCCAGCTGGGGAGGCATGGTATTATAATAGGTGCATAGTGTTTCATTGTATGGGTGTACTATTTCTTATTCACGTCTTTTCTAATGG
>NW_006296417.1:948620-951181 GCF_000327345.1 Myotis davidii | reverse complement strand
ACCGTGCCCTCCGGGTTCCTAGGTCGACGCTCAACCACTGAGCAACACCAGCCGGGCCGGAAGAACACCTGTTGGAGAGCGAGTTTCATCTGACCAGAGAGATGCCACCAGGATCCCTGGGTACGGAGGGTGCCGAGTGCCGTCAGCGCGGAAGTGGTCAGGGCGTGGATGCCAGCCAAGGCCAGTGGCTTCCCACGTGCGTAGAGCCCGTGTCTGAGGACGAGCCCATGAAAGCGAGCCTTTGAGGGACGGCGGCAGGTGCAGGTGGCTTCCTGGTCTACCCCACACCCACAGGACCCATGATTTGGGACCAAATCCGAGGGCTCCTGCCAGCCACAGGCAGCGGCTCAAGAGCAGCTCACCAGAGACCCAGTCGGTGCAAGGGGGCGGGCCTGCGGGTGGGCACGGCCAGCCCCGTCTCCGCAGGAAACTGGACCCACGGGGCTGGTAGCGCCGGCGTCCTTGCCAAAGACCCTGCTTTCCAAACACGCGGCAGGAAATTGATACTTAGGCCCGACGACGACGGGCCAATTTAGAGAGAAAACTGTCAACACCATCCTGCAATCCGGCCGGCCGGCGTGGCTCGGTGGTTGGGTGTCCACCTAGGAGCCAGGAGGTCAGGGTTCGATCCCCGTCAGGGCACCTGCCGGGGCTGCGGGCTCCAACCCCAGGAGGGGCTAGACCCCCCTCCTCCTCTGCCTGGGAATGAATGAAAATTTCAACACAAAATGCCCTGGCTGGTATGGCTCAGTGGTCAGAGCTATCGGCCTAAAAACTGAAGGGTCCCGGGTTCGATTCCCGGTCAAGGGCACAGGCCCGGGTTGGGGGCGCGATCCCCAGTCGGGGGCGTGCAGGAGGCGGCCGATCCGTGATTCTCTCTCATCATCGATATTTTGATGTTTCTCTCTCACTCCCTTCCTCTCCGGAATCAATAAAAACATATTTAAAAGAAAATTTTTTTCTAATTAAAAAAAATAAATAAATTCTCTAAGCGGGCACTGCTTTCCATGAGATTTGCCGGACTTGCCACCGGTAAAATCCTGAGGACGAGCTAAAAGGAGGAGGGAGGTGACTGTCGGAGATTTCACGGGCCCGGGACAATCAGGCACAAAAAGGGGTTTTGTTTTCTATTGAGTTTCAAGCAACAAAACCCCTCGTATGTCTCCAGGGCTGGGCATCAGACCTGCAGCCCAGGTCACAGGCCCATGACCGGGCATCGAACCCGGGGCCCTATTGGGGTGCGCGGGCCGACGCTCTAACCACGGAGCCACGACGGGGCCAGGGCCCGAGATCTCAGATGGTCCGACATCATCTCATAGGAATGACAGACGGGCGGCATCAACGACTCCCCCGGGGGAAGCGCCAGCTCTCATTTACAGCTTAAAATTAGCTCGGTTTTGGAGAGGCGCCGCCTGTCATCACGAGGGGGCGCCGGGTGATGGAGAGGGTGGCGGGAGCAGAGTCCCGGGAAGATGAGACGGGTTTATGGGCCTGGAGGGCAGCAGCCGCGTGATGCGGACACGCCTGGGTCTTCTGGCATCGCTGGCCTGCCCCCCGTCCCCCCGCCCCTCCTCCCGCCCCTCTCTCCTCTCTCCAATAGGACAAGCCAGAGGCATCAGGCTGCCTGGGGTGCCTCCGTCTCCTGCCGGAACCCCTGCCAGCGTCGCCGGGCACTGGGGCTTGTTGGGCCACCCAGGGCCACGGGGACGCTGACCACAGCCCCACGTCTGTTCCAAGAAGCTGTCCTCGCCCTGAAACCCGCCCTGCCACCCTGCTTGTTATAGCTGGGTCAGCGCCAGCCCCCCCCAACCCCCCCGCCTTTCTGACTCACAGCCACTGGGACAGACCTCCCGGGAGGAGCCAGCAGCGCCCTCGTCCTCTGCGTCCCCGAGCCTGTCACTGGCGGCCCAGCACCCAGAGGTCTGCTCTGTGTAGTCCCCGGGGAGGTGCCACCCCCCAAATTCTACACGTCTCGCGCGGCCTGCTGGCAGGGAGGGGGAGCAAGCAAGAGCAAGACTTCCTGCCCGGCCGGTGTGGCTCAGTGGTGGAGCACCGACCTAGGAACCAGGAGGTCCCGGTTCGATTCCCGGTCAGGCTCCATCCCCATTAGGGGGCGTGCAGGAGGCAGCCGGTCCGTGATTCTCTCTCTCATCATCGGTGTTTCTTGGAACAAAATAACCGAGACTCGAAACGAGATTATTTGGGTACACTTTTCCCCCTAGTATCTTATCAGTGGGTTGATTCATTTTCTACATGAATCAGTGTTTTCTTAACCCAGACTATATTGCTTGGGTTTTTGGTTTTTTTTTGAAAGTACAAAAAGCTACAGTTTTCCCAGAAAGGTTTCAAAACCAAACGAAGATGAATTTCCAACTTTAAGTTTGTTTTTTATTTTCCACCGACGACTTGCCTGCTCTTAGAGCTGCTGTCTGAGAGTAATGAAATATGTGGCCCTTGACTAGGAACCTGTTTGGCTCAACAAACTACAATGATTGTCACAGGCAGTGTTTTCTTTTTCCTGTTGGTGTTACCGATGTGTGAGCAGGCTTTCAGATGAAAAA
>NW_006296417.1:947025-948522 GCF_000327345.1 Myotis davidii | reverse complement strand
AAAAAAAAAAGACAAAATAGCATGAACGGTAGCTCCCTTAAAAAGGTGCGGCCTGCAGCCTCCAATTCAGATATTTTGTCCTGATTTTTTTGTTGCTGTTGCTCTGACTTTAGAGCTGGTGGGTGCCGAACTAATAAAACCTGGTTCCGTCTATTTCCTTTTTTAAAACTTGCACACTCACTGCTTGGGGTGCCCTCACTGCAGCCACGGAGAAGGAGTAGGAGAGCCTTAGAATTTTCGAGGGGAAAAGAAAGCCGGTAACATACAACACACTGTATCAAACTAGTTTACACGTATGACACAAGTATTCTGAATTTTACAGAATTCGAACGTGGTTAGGAACAAGGTGTCATGTGATAAGTTTATTTTTCATGAACAAAAAGCACATATCTATGTATCTGTATTGATTGATTGATTTCAGAGAGGAAGAGAGAGAGGGAGAAACATCCATGGTGAGAGGGAATCACAGACCAGCTGCCTCCTGCACGCCCCGCTACTGGGGACCGAGCTCGCAACCCAGGCACGTGCCCTTGACCGGGAATCAAACCTGGGACCCTTCGGGCCGCAGGCCAATGCTCTATCCACTGAGCCAGATCGGCCAGGTCTGAATCCATCTTAGGGCGACCCCCGTGCCCCCCGAGCGCGTCCGGCAGTCCTGGGTTACTCACACCTTTTTAATGCCGTACTCGAAGGCCTGCTTGGCCAGCCGGCCCGGGCCGTCCACCGTCTTCCCGTCGTCGTCGGGCCCCCAGCTCGCGCTGTAAATGTCGATGTAGTTGGGCCGGACGCCCAGCGACTTGGCCTCCACCACGTCGGTCACGTCCCCGTCCAGCATGCGGATGCCTGGAAGCACAGAGGGCTGGGTGCGCGCGCGTCCCCCCAGACACCGGGCCCGGGAGCAGGGAGGCGGCTGGGGGAGCCCCAAACAGCTGGGGAGCTTGTCCGGCATCATTTTGGTTTTCTTCGCTTTTTAAAAATATATATTTTTACTGATTTCAGAGAGGAAGGGAGAGGGAGAGAGAGACAGAAACATCCATGATGAGAGAGAATCATGGATCGGCGGCCTTCTGCACGCCCCACACTGGGGATGGAGCCTGCAACCCGGGCCTGTGCTCAAGATCAAGCCCACAAACTGGGCCTGTGCCCCGACCGGGAATCGAACCCTGACCTCCTGCTTCCCAGGCCCACACTCAACCGCCGAGCCACGTCGGCCGGGCAGGAATGTCTATTTTTTAAAAAATATATATTTTTGTTGGTTTCAGAGAGGAAGGGAGAGGGAGAGAGAGATAAACATCAATGATGAGAATCACTGATTGGCTGCCTCCTGCACGCCCCCCACTGAGGGGGATCGAACCTGGGACCCTTTGGTCTGCAGGCCGACGCTCTATCCACTGAGCCAAACCGGCCGGGGCGGGAATGCCAGTTTTTGAACAGGGGGAACGAGATGCCAGAAGACAGTCCAGAGCACCAGACCGGACCGATTTCCCGACACCCCTC